>NW_021703781.1:22854426-22919781 GCF_005190385.1 Monodon monoceros
GGACCCGCCCCGGCCTCGGGACCCGCCCCGGCCTCGGGACCCGCCCCCTCAGTTTTTAGGCGGGAAGGTGAGAGAGTACCCAGAAGCTCTCTGGCCATTTCTCTGGCGTTCCTCCCTCCCCGTCCCCGACACACAAGGGGTACAGGAGTCTTTTAAAGAGATTTATTGTGCCTGCTGCCACCTTGTTGGTACCCTTTTACGTGTTGGCTAAGCAAAAAGGAGTCAGTGAAAAGGAAATTGGACCACAGTAAGTTGGGAATTGTTCTTTTCGAACTGCATCTATGAGATTTAGGCGTCTGACAAAATTTGCCTATTTCTTGACCTTGAAGTTTTTTCCAATTTAGAAACCGCCTCACCGCTTCCTCTGCTGTGAGGTTTCTCACATGTTCTCTTTGCAAACTAATGTTATTGGAGAGTTTAGTCAGTAAGCTGTTAGGAGCATGTTTTTCTCTGATGTTGTTATCCGAACTGAGGCTCCACAGGGGTCTTCTCTTCTGTGGAAATAGAATGACAATATTTTGATAATGATATGACAGAACTTTTAAATAAAAATTTCTTCAAGAATTTACTTAGAGCTGTAGAAAAGCTGCAACCATGGAAACAAAAGGAGGCAGACAGAACTATCACTGGGTTAAGTTGTGAAGTAAGCAGAACTATTCTCCATTTCTTCTCAAAGGACCGTCCCTCCCCACTACCCTAAGAACGACAAATTATTGTGTTCATGGCACTGCTGCTAGCACTTTACAGGCAACCCAATGTTTCTTTACAACCACCCTGTCGATGGAAACTTTTATTCCATAGCAGGTAGGGAAGCAGGTGAAGACCCCTAAGTGACTCAAAAAATGCTGGAGCTGGTAAAGACCTAATCGAAAGGTCACCAAGGACATCTTAAGCAGTTTTCTTCAATCTGCTGTCCTCTGGATCTACTTGCCACAGGAGTTAGGAATCTGCTGATTTGCTTCTCAGCTATCAAAATATGCCTGTTCTGTGTTACTTTCCATTTAGAACCTGTTCTCTGTTAAATGATAAATCTGATAAAGACATCCTTCCAGGTTTACTAGCAGGCACTTAGCACGGTATCCTTCTCAGGCAGCATGTCCATTCACGCTGACGATGGGAATTTCAAGTTGTGTCATAGATTACTCTCCAGAACTCTGGGGGCTTCTGGAATCTTAACTCGTAGCTCAGTCAAGTGTGTCTCAGAATAAGAAAAAGAAAGTTATCAATACATAAATGTTGAACAAAGATCAATTTTTAATACTTGGTGAAATTCAATACTTATTTCGGTCAAAATTTGTCTGTATAAAACTAAATAACCAGTTCAGCTAATTATTAAGTAACCTGTAAAAACATAAATCACTGGTCTCAAACTCTTTGGTCTCAGGACCCCTTTACACTATTAAAAATTATTAAGGACCCCAAACAACTTTTGTTTATGTATATATAACTATCAGTACTTACCGTGTTTTAGAAATTAGAACTGGAAATTTTTATTTTTTATTTTTTTTCGGTACGCTGGCCTCTCACTGCTGTGGCCTCTCCCGTTGCGGAGCACAGGCTCCGGACGCGCAAGCTCAGCGGCCATGGCTCACGGGCCCAGCCGCTCCGCGGCATGTGGGATCTTCCCGGACCGGGGCACGAACCCGTATCCCCTGCATCGGCAGGCGGACTCTCAACCACTGCGCCACCATTGAAGACCAATTTTTAATTTTTTTAGTCATTAAAAATAAGCCCATTATATGTTAATATAAACAACATATTTTTTAATAATAACTGTATATTTTCAAAAATATAAGTGCAGCATGGTTTTACATTCTTATTAATTTCTTCATGTCTAGCTTATAGAAGACAGATGATTCTCATATTTTTCTTCATTAATATGCTTCAATATCACTCATCACGTAGCCTCTGAGAAACTCCACTGTACACTCAGAGAATGAAAATGATAAAGGCAAATAACAGCTTCTTATTATTAGGAAAAAAGTCTTGACCTTATAGATCACCAGAAAGGATTTCAGGGAACCCCTGGAGTCCATGGACCATATTTTGAGAACCTCTGTTTTAAACCATACAAATGTTAGCTACTTTTTTTTTTAAACCATTTGTCATCAAGTGGAACATTTAGTGGAAAGAGGAACAAGACAGAGATAATTTACAGAATAAACCAATCTTGTAAACGGGAGTATTCTTCCTCCATTTATCAGGAGCATAGAGTAAGTTAGCAGAATTCAGGTTCATAACTGAACACAACTACATTCTGCATTAGAAATCAGTCCACCAATCCAATACTGTCTTTCAGCTTGCTATGCAAGGAGGTTCCTGTCACATGAATATATAATATCACTAAAGTGGGTTTATATCCCCTGCACAAACTAATATTAAGACTCAAATAAAATTTGAAGTTAAAATTATTTTCTTAAGCATATATTGAATATCTACTATATGCAAGGCTCATAATAGGTGCTGGGCTTATAAAAATTTATAAGCACAGTTCCTGCCCTCAGGCAACTTATGTATATATAATGAGACTTACACCCTGGAATAAATGTATTTTCTGCCGTGTTCAGTAGCTCCCAAATCAGCTTTATGATCAACTGTCTCAGAATTATCTGGGGAGATTTTAAAGATACATATTCTTAGAGTAAGAGATATGATGTTTAAGTGCACCAGGGTGATGCCCAGGAATTTGGATTTTTAAAAAGTGACCCAAGTATTCCCATATAATGATGGGTTTGGGAATGAATACAAAGTACATGCAACAGAGAAATGGACTTGGTCTTTGTCCCTAGTACTGTCACACATAAAATGTGATCTCTTTATTTCATCTTCAATATTTCAAAAGTATATCATTGTTCAAAGACCCGTGTCATCAACAGAGTACATATTTAATTTCATTCAGTTAAAATAGAAATTGATGTACTTATTTCAAACATTTTATAGTTCATCTGCCTTTATCACATAAAAATAATGTGAGATGTTACCACAGCAGTTTGCAGCACAAGAAGCAAAACATCTTTTGCAACAAGAATCTGATGACAAAAAGTGTTATTTTATAGAGCTTTGATTCAATTTATTTAATTTTTTTAAAATGAATTCAGTGAGATGTCCCATGTTTCATTACACTTATCTTCAGGATTCCACAGATTAGCTTATAGTATTTCAAAACCTATGCAATCTTCCATCACAAATTTCTTTTGAGGATATATTATATTCAATCAACTATTGAAAGACTTATGATCCATAGTTGCTATTGCAATCTGTGTTCTTTGCTAATATTGTAGCCAGAATTATATTCAAGTAAATATGAAAAAATTTAAAAATAAGCTTAATGTTTCCTTTCTTCTTACCACAAAGGAAAAAAAAGGAAATAGCTAAATCAGCCATAAATATGATGATTTATAAAAATTGATATATATTCCTCTCGATCTTATGATTGAAAATAACTTCAAAATTAAAGACTCCCTACACAGATCTTGATTTCTAAATAACTTTCCCCATGACAAGGAATCAAAGCTTCTTGAAGAAATGGCTGATTTCAGGGCTAGGGCAGGAAGGTACAAGATGATCTAGAATATCTTGTTGGGCCAGAAATAAGAAAGTGCTCAGAAAATAAAATGGGGGCATGCCAACAACAACCAGCATGAAGGACCTCTCACTGGGCAAATCTGGGGTAACTAGAGTATGAAAATAAAAACAGTAATGAATTATGATCTATTGAATAAAATAAGAATTCATTCATATATTCTAATGAGAGAGAGAAAGAGAGGGAGATGGGGGAAAAGGAAAGCTGTTCTCTAAAGAAAATGCCCACTGATAAATACAGAGAGAGTGGTGGAGTTGGAAAATCACCATTTTGCAACTATCATAGAAAAGATTGGTTTGGAAAACATCATCAATGGATTCTAAATCTAGGGGGAAATGTTGATAAGCAGTATACTTTCAGATCTTCAAAGTATCTCTCCACAGATTGTATATTTGTTAAAAGGGGGAAAAAGTAACTATACAGTGGAGAAACTAGGCAACACTTTGATCAGTGACCATATGCCTCCTGATGTGATACCCTGAGAGAGATATAATATCACTTGAATCTAATTGTGAGGAAACATCAACCAAACCCATATTGAAGAACATTCTATTAAATAACTGTCATGAGGGGGACTTCCATGGTGGTCCAGTGGTAAAGAATCCGCCTTCCAATGCAGGGGACGCGGGTTCTATCCCTGGTCGTGGAGCTAAGATCCCACATGCCACGGGGAAACTAAGCCCGCACGCCACAACTTTGGAGCTTGCGTGCCTCAATGAGAGAGCCAGTGTGCTGCAAACTACAGAGCCCATGCGCCCTGGAGCCCACAGGCCACAACTAGAGAGAGAAAACCCTCTGCAGGCCACTACTAGAGAGAAGCCTGTGCACCACAACAAAAGATCCCACGTGCTGCAACTAAGACCCGACACAGCCAAGAAAATAAATAAATAAAATAAATAAATATTTTAAAATAAATAAATAACTGTCATGAAAGACCCCCCCCCAAAATGCTGAGGAACTGTTACATATAAAGGGGACTAAAGAGACTTGGCAAAGTCGATACGTGATCTAAACTGGAACTTGTACCAGAGCAGGGGAAATACTATAAAAGATTTATTGAAACAGTTGACACAATTGGAATATGGACCATAGATTAGAAAAAAGTAGCTCCCACATTTGATAACTATGTGATTATATAAAGTAATATATATATTTATAGTAAATACACACAGAGGTATGAAGAGATAAGGAGGCATAATACATGCAATCTATTCTCAAATTGTTCAGAAAAAGTAAATGAAAATATCTAGAGAGAGAGAATGCAAATGCAGCAAAATGTTAAAAGTTGGTGAACTTGAATAAATAATATTCAGGAGTTCTCTCTCCTATTCTTGCAATCTTTCTGTAAGTTTAAATTGTTTTTAAAAAGAAAAAAGTTAAGGGCTCTCCAATTTCTCTCTCTTAGACTTCATTCCAAAATGGCCTAGAACATTCATCATGAACCTTTTAATTTATTTAGTTTTTTTATTTCCACTATTATTACTAGTCAGGTGGTAATTATCTTTTATAATTTTAGTTGATTATATACTACCAGTAAGAAGGAAAGCAACTGATGTTACAAAAGGCAAAAACAATTCCTTTTTTTAATTAAATAGTATATTTTTATTGAACCCAACATATCCAAAATATCACTTCAACATGTAATCAACATAAAATATTATTAATGAGATATCTTACAGTCTTTTCTTTTTTGATAACATGTCTTTGAAATCAGTGTGTATTTTATACTTATTTTATACTCACATTTTGATTTTGATTTTTTTTTTTTTTGGGCCGCACTGCATGGCTTGTGAGAATCTTAGTTCCCCAGCCAGGGATTGAACCCCGGCCATGGCAGTGAAAGAGCTGAGTCCTAACTGTTAGCACTGTTAACACTGACTGAAACCACCCACCCTGGCCAGGCAAGGTAGTAGCCACTGGCATGCATTATCTTAGAACAGGGGATCCTGGTAAGGAATGTGGAACTAACAAGTTATCACCAACTGGAAGAATTTGGGAAATGTCAAAAGGAGAGAGGGGACACCAGTCCATGCATCCTACCAACCTCCCAGGATCCTTCTTGCTGGAATCCATCTTGGCTGAGCAATGTGCACACCACCAGGAAGGACCCTGAGTCAGGAGGATTGGCCAAGGACTTCCCTGGTGGTTCAGTGGCTAGGACTCTGCACTCCCAATGCAGGAGGCCTGGGTTCAATCCCTGGTCAGGGAACTAGATCCCACATGCCACAACTGAAGATCCCACATGCCACAACTAAAGATCTCACGTGCCACAGCTAAGACTTGGTGCAGCCAAATAAATATTAGAAGAAAAAAAAAAAAGAATGATTGGCTAGAGACAACCCTGAAACTAACCCCATCACCATAAAACCTGAGACTGTGAGCCATGTG
The DNA here is from genome assembly GCF_005190385.1 of Monodon monoceros. NCBI lineage: Eukaryota > Metazoa > Chordata > Mammalia > Artiodactyla > Monodontidae > Monodon > Monodon monoceros. Next base: position 22,860,398 of record NW_021703781.1, read on the forward strand.
GCAGAGCAGCTCTGGGTTCCCTTACCCTCCTGCTCTCCACCCGAGTGCCCCTTCCCAATAAAGTCTCTTGCTTTGTCAGCATGTGTGTCTCCTCAGACAATTCATTTCCAAGTGTTAGAAAAGAGCCCATTCTCGGGCCCTGGAAGGGGTCCCCCTTCCTGCAACATAACCTGGACTGCCAGGGAATTCCCCATGGATTTTTTATTTTAACTGAAGTGTAGTTGATTAACAATGTTGTGTTAGTTTCAGGTGTACAGCAAAGTGATTCAGTTATACATATATATCTATATCTATTCTTTTTTCAGATTTTTTCCATTATAGGTTATTATAAGATATTGAGTATAGTTCCCTGTGCTATATGGTAGGTCCTTCTTGTTTATCTATTTTATATATAGTAGTGTGTATATATTAATCCCAAACTCCTAATTTATCCCTTCCCCCCAAGTACATCTCAGTTTGGACTGGCCACATTTCAAGAGCTCAGTAGCCACACATGGCTAAATGACAGCATTTGACAGCACAGGGCTAGGGAAAAAGATGCAGTCAAGGGGACTTTCTAAACACAATAGTAAATACAGTCACAGATTATGTTCAGGATCACTCAACTGGTAGAGTTTGGACTTGAGCCTCCAGTTACCATCCAACCCCAGACCTGTTCATTCTGCCACACGTAAGAGACTTTGCCCACTTCAGTGGCCTCATGGCTGGCTGGCCTCAACCAACCAAACTTAATATATCCAAAACAAAATTCATCCTCTTACCACAAATACCTCCTCCTGCTCTCCCATTTTCTATTTCAGTTGATGGCACCATTATCTACCTGTTCACTCAAGTCATCTTCATTACATCTTTGAGCAAAAGAGCACCATATCTAGAAGATAATTTAAAATCTAAATGCTTATCAAAAAATGCACCCTCCACTCCACCCCAACTAACTGAGCTAGTTCAGGCCACTTTCGTCTCTCACATGGGTCTCAAGAACTTTTTTTTCCCCCAGTTTTATTGAGATATAATTGACATACATCACTGTATAAGTTTAAGGTGTACAGCATAAGGTTTGATATAGATACAATAAAAAGCTGAAAAAGAAAAATTTCCTTAAAAATATGAACCCCTTCACAAATTTTCATGGCAACCTTGTGCGGGGGCCATGCTAATCTGTATCACTCCATTTTAATGTTCTGCCCAAACCCGCACTGGTTGGCTGGTTCCCTTACTACTTCATAAGGCCCTTCATGGCTCTCCATCCCCTACCTAACAAAGGCCATGATCTTTTTTATGTAGCACAGAATTTCCTCCAGGGTCTGATCTTTCCTTATCTCTTTAACAATGCTCAGTTGTTTACCTTTCCTAGTCCTTGAACAAGTTCAAGTTCTCTCACCTCCTCTGAGCCTGCTATTCTTTTGTAAAAATAGCCATCCTAATCTCTCAAAAAGTTGAAATGAAACAAAAAAGTTGCCCTGAGGTTTAAAAGAAATATACTTTAAACAATACACAATCAAGGGCTTACTGTACCCATCACTCCTTTTTATCTATATCTATCTACCTAGATATTTATTGAATACTCACTAAGTGCTAGGCACTTTGCGGGACACAAGACAGAGGGAATACAGAAAAATAGATTGAATAATGTGACCTTTGCCTTCCCCAAGCTCATTACAATATAGTTTCTCAACTATAAACTACCTTTAAGGACTAGATAATCTCTAATGTTAAGAGCAAATCAGGAGGTCCCCAGAAGTTCAGACCGGGCTGCCCCCCAGGCACCACCACATCCCAGCGCCTCTCAAAAAATTCCTAAGCCCAGTTGCAGGAAATTTTTATATTTGCAACTAAAATTTGATTCTAGATGTTTTAAGAAATTAACTAATTGAGATAATTGTTTAGATGAATCAAGGTTAAACAAAGGAGAAAAACAAAGTTGGTACACTTATTCCAGTTTCCTTAAATTATTTTAGAAAATTAATTTTTCAACTTCCTATAGGCATCATCAAAAGTTTCCTCTAAAATAATTGGTAAACTGGGGGTGGAGTGGGGTGGGGTGTCCTATTTTTTAGTTTTAGTCTGTCCCATAATTCTTAATTACTTTCTAATTACAAACATATACATGTCCTTAAATTCAAACAATTGAGAAGTGTGTGAGACAAAAAAATATGTCCTTCTCTATACTCTGATGTTACCCACAAAGATAAAACCGCTGTTAAGTTTTTCCATGCTTCTATCAATGTGTCTATCTGTATGTGTAGACAGTTTTTTTAAAAATGGGAATCATTTTGCACAATTTGTTAATTTCTTATTTAACAAGCAAGTCTTTTTAAATTTAATTTTTAGTTTATCAAAGCTATGCATATATCGTTTTTTATAAGTAGTATAAAGGTCAAATAATTTGACTAGTAAAAATCGTTTCTAGGGCTTCCCTGGTGGCGCAGTGGTTGAGAGTCCGCCTGCCGATGCAGGGGACGCGGGTTCGTGCCCCGGTCCGGGAGGATCCCACATGCCGCGGAGCGGCTGGGCCCGTGAGCCATGGCCGCTGAGCCTGCGGGTCCGGAGCCTGTGCTCCGCAACGGGAGAGGCCACAACGGTGAGAGGCCCGCGTACCGCAAAAAAAAAAAAAATCGTTTCTAATCATTTATAACACATTCACATGGTTTAAAATTTAAAAAGTACCGTGGTATATGCTATGAAAAATCTCTCTTCCACCTCAGTCCCTGAGACACCCAAATCTACTCACGGCAACAAATGACATTAATTTTTATACATCCTTCATGCGTGTACAAATATATACACACCCACATACCCTTTGAAGACCTTTTTATATATAAAGGGCTTCCTCAGTTTTTTATATAGCTATGTGGTATTACATTGTATAGACATGCCTTTATTTAATCAGTCACCTGATTTGTTTAGTCAGACCTTTAGAGTGTTTCTAATTCTTCCTCTAAAAATAATCTGCTAAGAGTAACCTCAAATATATATTGTTTTGCTGATATGTAGGTAATCTATGGAATAAATTCCTAAAAGTGGAGTTGTGGGTCAAATTTTTCTCAGGTTAGGTTTTCTGGCAGATTCTGGGACAGAAATTTAGAGTTCAAGGTGTTTGTTTATTAAGGAGTGCCCTTGGGTTCAACATCTGCGGAAGGGAGAAGGAGGAAGTGGGATTGAGCAGAAGAAGTTGAGCTTTGAAGGTGCCCCATGCAGCCTCAGCCAACCCCACAGGGGAGCTGTGGAGCTGAAATGACCTACCAGAATTGGCCCACATTGGGTGGAAAAGGCTTTTATACCCCTTCCTCCATCAGTGGGCTGCCCCAAGAAGGCGCTGACTTTAGATGGGGCAACTCTTTGCAGCTGAGGCAAAACTTGCAGGGGCTGACAGTTGAAGATTGTCAGCTGACAGATCCTCCAGCAGCTGGGACAAGACCTTCCTTGAAAGGGGATATCTGGGAGGCCCATCTCCATGTCCAACCGAAAAGGGTATGTGACTTTGGTAGATTTTGCCAAATTGCCATACCAATTTATACTTCCACCAGCAACATATGAGAATGTTTGTTTACCCATATCCTCCCCAACACAGAATTTTATCAAACTTCTGGATCTTTACCAATCTGATTAGGTGAAACATGATGTCTTGGTATAGGTCTAATTTTCTTTTCTTTTATTCTGAGGGAAGTTCAACTTCTTTTTGTCCTTTTTTTTTCTTTCCTTTGAACTATCTGTTTATATCCTTTGCATATTTTCCTACTGGGATAATTTTTTTTTTTAAAGTAATTTGTAGGAACTCTTAGTGTTAAAGAAATTAGCCATACTCTCACCACATACCCTCCCAATATAACAATATATCAATAATATTTGATTAAATTAACATTTTGTGTTTCCATCATTATGACCTTTCCTTTCTTATATCATTTCTGGTTTGTTTGGGGTTTTTTTAAGATGTTGGGAGTAAGAGTTTATTAATTAATTAATTAATTTTTGCTATGTTGGGTCTTTGTTTCTGTGCGAGGGCTTTCTCTAGTTGTGGCAAGTGGGGGCCACTCTTCATCGTGGTGCGCGGGCCTCTCACTATCACGGCCTCTCTTGTTGCGCAGGACAGGCTCCAGACGCGCAGGCTCAGTAGTTGTGGCTCACGGGCCTAGTTGCTCCGCGGCATGTGGGATCCTCCCAGACCAGGGCTCAAACCCGTGTCCCCTGCATTAGCAGACAGATTCTCAACCACTGCGCCACCAGGGAAGCCCCATTTCTGTTTTTCCTATAGTTAATACTTTACTCATTTCTTAACTTTGCTTAGTTTTGTATGTGTCTATCACTAATTCCTCTTTCATCCCTTCCACGATGTACCACTGTAGTGTGTGCTACCAACATCTCTTGCCTGAATTATTGGGATAATTGCTTCTTTATTAGGCAATTACTAGGCAATCCAATTGCCTCCTTATTATAGTAAGTCCCCTACATACGAGCCTTCAAGTTGTGGACTTTGAAAGATGTGAACATGCGAACGTTTATTCAAGAGGTTGGATAGAATTGAATCCAGCAAGGAACCAGAACCTGTGCCGTCAACGTCAGGCGTGAGGGATATTGCAGCTTGCCCTCTGTCTCCTGTTGCTGATGATCCCTCAGCTCTACCATCTCCCACCTCCTCTCCCTCCTCCAGTCAGTAACTCTTCTTGCCTGTTCACTTGATGCCAGCCCCTGTATGCCAGCTGTTGTACTGTACTGCTGTACTTTTCAATGCACTGTACTGTAAGATTAAAAATGTTTTCTTTATTTTTTGTGCTTGTTTTTTTATGTATTATTTGTGTGAAAAGTATTATAAACCTATTACCGTACAGTACTACATAGCTGATTGTGTTTGTTGGGTACCTAGGCTAACTTTGTTGGACTTATGAACAAATTAGACTTGTGAACTCGCTCTTGGAACAGAACTCATTCGTATGTAGGGGACTTACTGTATCTCCCTGTTTCCACCCTTATCTTCCTATAGTCTATTCTCCCAAAGCAGCCAGAGTGATCCTTTTAAAATGTAAGCCAATCATTTCACTCCTACAATGGCTCTCCATTTCCCTCAGAAAAAAGCCATTTTCTTCAGTGATCTGCAAGGCTGTGCATGACACATCCCCCACCACGTACCTCTCTGACCTCATTTTCTACTACTGCTCTGGCATCTCTCCCCCTCATGTTTCTTCACCTCCACTGGCAGTTCCTTCTGCCTAGAAGGTTCTTCTGCCATATAGCCACATGACTAATTCCCTAATTCCAATCCTTTCCAGTACAATTCTTGGGTCTTACCTGAAGGAGCACTTTACAGTGAGGTTTATTCTCATCATCATATTTTAAATTGTCATATACATGCTACCCCCCTCCCCACCTAGAGCAATTTTAATCTTCCTTACCCTGCTTTACTTTTTCTTTTTTAATAACATTTACTGCCTTCTAATACAGAATTTATTCTTTATTATGTTTATTATCTTACTCCCTGTGCTAGAATGAAAGCTCCATGAGGATAGTGTTTATGGGTCAAGGTGAATATTAAATAAATATTTATTGTGAATTAATATCTTTTTTCTTTATATGTTCCAACTCATCAGAAAAGCTATTTTTGTGCGTCTTGGAACCCCCTGTCTTTACCTTTTGTTTTGTTGGCCTCCTGTACATCTGTTATTCATGAACTTGCCTTCATTTTCAATTTGAGAATCCCCTTCACCTCTCTGCTATGGTAGATCTCCTAGTACCTAGACCCTTGTCTTCTTTATTGCTTTTCTCCCTCTTTTTCATGAGCATTTCCTTTTTCTTAGTTTATTCTTTCTTTTTGGTGGTAGCTTTCTAAGAAAGAACACAAAGCTTCTGAGATTTTATATGTCAGAAATTGTCTTTCATCTGGCTGTAAGCTTAATTGATAGCATGACTAGGTATAGAACTCTAAATTAGAAACAATTTTCCTTGAAGATTTTTGAGACATTATACCACTCTCTTCTAGCTTCCAGTGTTGGTCTCAAGAAGTGAGATGAAACTTTAGTTCTTGATCTTTCATATGTTTTTTCTCTCTGAAAGATCTTGGGTCTCCTTTTTTCCCCAGTGCATGATATGTCATGTTGTGGGCCTTTTTCTTATTTAATCTGCTGGCCACTCAGTATGTCCTTTATCAGGAGATTTGAGTCCTTTAGTTCTAATAAACTTTGATTTGTTTCTTTGATAATTCCTCCTGTCTGTTTTCTCTGTTCTCTCTAGAATTTCTTCAGGTGTGGGATCTCTTTTCAAAAAACACTCAGCAGATTGGTGTCTAGATTCTATTTATTAGACATAATTTGCACAATAGTACAGAAAGAGAACTGAAAGAAACAACATAATCCAGGATTAATAACACATGAAATCCTCATCAAGAGACAGAATCAATAGGCTATCACTTTCTAAGAATAGCTGAGCTAAAGGTGTCTCTTGCGCCAAACAGGAAGTCATCTCCCCTTTCAAGTCTCTTCAGATATCCTAAAACCTAGAATAGTACCTAGCACATTGTGGGAAATTGGTAAATATTAATTGAATGAATAGATGTCCTTCACAAGTATTTGCACTTAAGTACATTCATTAGATAATAGAAAATAAACACTGCACACACACCCCAAGCAGCATTATCTCTGGAAAGTCCCTAATTTTTATCCCTTAAAACATTTAAAATAATGAAGCTCTAATATTTACATTTTTTATCACATTTACTTCTCTATCAACCTGGAGTCACAATTCACATTCACTCTGGAGTAAAGGGAGCTATTTTGCTACAATACAAAAGTATCATTTTTGATATTTCAAAATTTCAATATCATTTTGATGTTTGACATTGATTGTCAAAAATTTAGTATACAGGTTTTTTTTTTATTGTTGGCTGCACTGGGTCTTTGTTGCTGTGCACGGGCTTTCTCTAGTCGCAGTAAGCCGTGGCTACACTTCGTCGCCGTGCGTGGGCTTCTTATTGTGGTGGCTTTTCTTCTTTGCAGAACATGGGCTTTAGGCATGCGGGCTTTAGTAGTTGCAGCACGCGGGCTCAGTAGTTGCGGCACCCGGGCCCCAGAGTGCGCAGGCTTCACTAATTGTGGCGCGCGGGCTCAGTAGCTGTGGCTTGAGGGCTCTAGAGCACAGGCTGAGTAGTTGTGGCGATGGACTTAGTTGCTCCGTGGCATGTAGGATCTTCCCAGACCAGGGATCAAGCCCGGGTCCCCTGCATTGGCAGGCATATTCTTAACCACTGGTCCACCAGGGAAGTCCTAAAGTTTTTTTATTAAGTGCTGGATATTTTCCAAGTTGAGGGGCTTAGAAATAAGCCAAGAAACTATGATACTGTTCCTTTTTCCCCCAAATCAAACTTCCTTTCATTTTTCTTCATGGATATCATATGATTTTGTCACATGATGAGGAAAAAAGCCAAGTGACTATGACTTTATTTTTTCTTTTAGGAAATCAAGACAAATACCCTCAAGGAATCCACAGCTTTCCCAGCATGGTATAGAATGGTATTTGAGACACAAGGTAGGTGAATTAGGTCCAGTATCAGTTGGCTTTGAGGATGCCCAGGGTTTGCCGTTTCCATTTTTGTTTGCTTTGCACTATAAAATATGAATAAACCGTGAACTATGATTGACCTCTCTTTCTTTTACTTTCTGTTTTTACTTCTGCTGATATGCCTTACTCAATGGCATGTAGAAATACAGGTCCTTAATATCTCATAGCCACCCTTAAGAGCTAAGAACAAGTGAGAGGGTAGAACTTGATTCTGAATGGAGAAGAATTCTGCTTTACATAATCACACCACCCCAAAACTAGAAAATAGTGCTTAAATGATGGATAGATACACCTTCTAAGATCAAACCCAGGAGATATTCTGATTGCTAATAAAGACCTTAAAACCATTCAGTAATTTACATGTATATTTGCATTAACATTATTTTTAAGTTAAAGTATGTATTCTAATATTAAGCCATCTATTTGTCTATATAGTTTTACAAGAAATTGTTTATTATACTTGCTATAAACAGTTGTGAGTTTCACCCAGGGGGGCTAAATTCTTATATAACGTGTGTCAATTTGAATCCTTGGAGAAGCAGGCAGCAAGATGAAATCTGATGTATAAGGGATTCATTGGGGAGAATGCTTATGAAAGACAAAGGGGAAAGGAGAAGGGGCATATAGGGAGAGTGAGGCAGGTCTAATACCTGTAACAGGAGAGAGGGAAGGAAGGATTGTGTGGGAAGAGCCTCAAACCATAGAGCAATTCTGAGAAAATCTCACCCAGGCCAATGGGAAGTCCCTGAGCTGAAGTTGCCAGTTAAGGGATCCTGCTTTGTGCAGGAATGGACTGGTTCTTACACCCTGCTGTGCTCATTGGCTGGGCGTAGCCTAGAGGAAGTATGGCCTGACCCAAAAGCATGAGAGCCAAAAGTGTATCAATTGTCAATCAGCTAGGCTCCCTGCAGCAGAATCTCTTAAAGGGAGATCTGGGTGTGGTACCTCAGTGGCTACCACAGTAAACCTCTTGTTCTGCACAAATCCATTTCTTCATGTATGTTTGGGAAGTAGATTTGCCATGGTTCCTGTGGGCTTATTTTCCTAAGGGGGAACCTAGAAAAGGAAGATTAGTGGGACAAGCTACAGTCTCCCACAACAGCAGTTAATCTCAGGTCACAACTAGTGTTCATCATTTCCCTCCTTCACTATCCGTTCTAAGTTTCTCTTGCTCCCAGCTATTACCTCCACGGGTCATTAGCATGAATCAGGTAAGTGTAGTATATTCAACAGAGTATATGTCCCAATTTTAGGAATGTACTTTCCAGTAATATGTTCATGAGGTAGACAATGTGAAAAGTTCCTTCAAGAACTAGCCAAGGACCCCATCTTACATGTGTGTTTAAAAATTTGGATCATGCCCTCTTAATTCCTTTTTTTTTTTTTAATTAATTAATTAATTAATTTGTTTTTGGCTGCGTTGGGTCTTCGTTGCTGCATGCGGGCTTTCTCTAGTTGTGGTGAGTAGGGACTACTCTTCATTGTGGTGCGTGGGCTTCTCATTGTGGAGACTTCTCTTGTTGCGAAGCACGGGCTCTAGGCATGTGGGCTTCAGTAGTTGTGGTGTGTGGGCTCAGTAGTTGTGGCTCACAGGCTTACTTGCTCTGCAGCATGTGGGATCTTCCTGGACCAGGGATCGAACCTGTGTCCCTTGCATTGGTTGGCGGATTTTTAACCACTGCACCACCAGGGAAGTCCTGGATCATGCCCTCTTAATTTCTAAACAATTGTGGTGTCTATATTAGTGAGGAAAATAAATTAGATAGTGAAACACGGGGAATATGAAGAGACCACTGTTTTATTGGAAACCTTTTTGATTGATTACTAGATATTTATTCTTTTTCAATGGTTCTAATATTATATAATATATTTTACTATTAGAAAATTAAATTTGCTCTACACAGGTAGATTGTACAGTATTTGGTTGAAGGGAAACAAGTGACATGCCATACCTTTGTAGAAGGGTTATATTCTTTTATATTTTTATTACTAATTCTCTTTAATAATTCTGTGTATTTATAGTACTGAAGTCCCTTAGGCCACTTTCTTTAATTCTCTGGGTCTCAATTCCTCAGCCATAATCTATTATGGTATTTGTCACTACATCATGCAAATTAAATAAGAATAGTATTTAGTATAATTAAGTTTTAAAACATCTGTGAGGACTAATTGTTAATACCAGTTAAGTGCCTGGAATATTTTGGCTCAAAACAAATATACTATAGTCATTTTCTTTTTTAGGCAACTTAACAATTATCCTTGCAACATGTTTTTGGTCAGTCTTCATAAATGGCAGAAATTACTTAGAGGAAGATGAAAGCCACAGCTTTTGACTAGCAGTATAAGATATTTTCTTTGTACTTCTGTGCAAATAATTTAAAAGTTAAAGGTAATTGGAATTTCTCACGCATATCACATGGGTATATTAGAATCATTAACATTTAGAACCATTAAAATCTATGCAAGATAAATTGTTCAGTATTTCAAAAGTAACCAAGTACCTGAGAACAGAAAGTTCTTTTTTATAGGAGAATTCTAGCTAATACTTACAGGAGAAATCATAGAATTTTAAATTATGCAGCTCCTAATGAAATAATGGACCTAGGTCATGATAACCAATAGATGCTAAAACCATTAAGAGGAAGGTTGAGTGGAGAACTTTATGATGGATCCATCTACCTGAAAACACTTGAATCTACTGGTCAAAATGAACATCATTAAAAGTAAGACAGCCTTGGTATCCTGGTTGGGATCCTGGAACAGGAAAAGGGCATTCAGTAAAAAACTGAAGAAATCTCAATACTACTGAACTGAGCTTGGATCTGTTGTCCCACCACACAGCAAAACCAACCTACTGACATCAGGTTGTGGTGAAGGAAATTACGGCATTGTTTGCAGGGTGCCAAGCAAGGAGAAGGGGCAGCTAATGCTCAAAAGGCCGGAACCCCCAAATGGCTTTCAAGGAAGTGTTTTTAAAGGCAATATACGAGGTGAGGATTGCAGCTCATGGACTTTCTTCTGATTAGTTGGTGGTGAAGTAACAGGGTGATATTTTGGGAATCTTAATAATCATCCCTGGGACTTCCCTGGTGGTGCAGTGGTTAAGAGTCCACCTGCCAATGCAGGGGATACAGGCTCGAGCTCTGGCCCAGGAAGATCCCACATGCCGTGGAGCAACTAAGCCCGTGCACCACAACTACTGAGCCTGCGCTCTAGAGCCAGCAAGCCACAACTACTGAGCCCACGTGCTGTAACTACTGAAGCCCATGCACCTAGAGCATGTGTCCCACAACAAGAGAAGCCACAACAATGAGGAGCCCGCGCACCACAACAAAGAGTAGCCCCTGCTCACCGCAACTAGAGAAAGCCCATGCACAGCAATGAAGACCCAACGCAGCCCCAAAAAATCAATCAATCAATAAATTTTTTAAAAAAAGAAAAAAGAATCCACCTGACAATGCAGGGGACACGGGTTCAAGCCCTGGTCCAGGAAGATCCCACATGCCGCGGAGCAGCTAAGCCCGTGCGCCACAACTACTGAGCCTGCGCTCTAGAGCCTGTGAGCCATAACTACTGAGCCTGCGTGCCACAACTACTGAAGCCCCCACGCCTAGAGCCCATGCTCCGCAACAAGAGAAGCCACCGCAATGAGAAGCCTGCGCACCGCCAACGAAGAGTAGCCGCCACTCGCCACAACTAGAGAAAGCCCACGTGCAGCAATGAAGACCCAACACAGCCAAAAATAAATAAAATAAAATAAAAATAAATTTTTTAAAAAACTTAATTTCTTTCTAAGCTAAAGCATTTAGTCAGCAATACTAACCATTCATTGTTGTGAATCCAACCCTTGTTTGTCCTATTTCTCCACAAGCACATTAAATATCTCTCTTCCAAGGGCTTACTTCTTGACCAGGGGCTGGAAAACCACCCCTTTTTTCCCCTTGCTTACCATCATTATGCCCTAGGTAGGAAGAGTTTCTCAATGAGCAGTAATGAACACAACTCCACAGCCTAGATAAGGCTTTATTCTGAGTAGCAGTTAAAGTACAGCCACATCCCTTGGGAAGCTGCCTCCATGTCTCCTGAATTAGTTTAGGGATGGGAAATCAGAGCTCAAAATACTTGCTCTAGCTAAGTCACATTAAAAAAATAGTACTTTGCTGTGTTTTAATTTTTTAATTAAAAAAGTGATATATGCACATTAAAAGTTTTTAAACAGTACTGCAAGGTACAAAATAAAAATAAAGATATTTCCATTTCTTGATTTATCAACTTTCAACAATATATATTGGTTGCTAATTATGAAAGATACAAAATTTAGCACTCTTAAATTACTTCTCGCTTTTCCTTAATTTCTCTCCCTTCAGTTTTAGTTGTTTTTTTCTAGTAGTTGGCTTTATAACTTTGTTTATTTATTTATTTATTTATAAATATCTTTATTGGAGTATAATTGCTTTACAATGTTGTGTTACTTTCTGCTGTACAGCAAAGTCAATCAGCTATATGCATACATATATCCCCATATCCCCTCTCTCTGGAGCCTCCCTCCCACCCTCCCTATCCCACCTGTCTGGGTTGTCACAAAGCATTGAGCTGATCTCCCTGTGCTATGCGGCAGCTTCCCCTTGCCATCCATTTTACATTTGGTAGTGTATATATGTCAGTGCTACTCTCTCACTTTTTCCCATCTTCCCCTTCCCACACCCCCATGTCCTCAAGTCCGTTTTCTACATCTGTGTCTTTATTCCTGCCCTGCCACTAGGTTCACCAGTACTGTTTTTTTAGATTCCATAAATGTGCATTAGCATACGGTATTTGCTTTTCTCTTTCTGACTTACTTCACTCTGTATGACAGACTCTAGGTCCATTCACCTCATTACAAATAACTCAATTTCATTCCTTTTTATGACTGAGTAATATTCCATTGTATATATGTGCCACATCTTCTTTATCCATTCATCTGTCGATGGACATTTAGGTTGCTTCCATGTCCTGGCTATTGTAAATAGTGCTGCAATGAACATTGGGGTGCATGTATCTTTTTGAATTATGGTTTTCTCAGGGTATATGCCCAGTAGTGGGATTGCTGGGTCATATTGTAGTTCTATTTTTAGTTTTTTAAGGAACCTCCATACTTTTCTCCATAGGGGCTGTATCAATTTACATTCCCACCAACAGTGCAGAAGGGCTCCCTTTTCTCCACACCCTCTCCAGCATTTATTGTTTGTAGATTTTTTGATGATGGACATTCTTACTGGTGTGAGGTGATACCTCATTGTGATTTTGATTTGCATTTCTCTAATGATAAGTGATGTTGAGCATCTTTTCATGTATTTGTTGGCAATCTTATGTCTACTTTGGAGAAATGTCTATTTAGGTCTTCTGCCCATTTTTGGATTGGGTTGTTTGTTTTTTTGATATTTACCAACATGAACTGCTTGTATATTTTGGAGATTAATCCTTTGTCAGTTGCTTCGTTTGCAAATATTTTCTCCCATTTTGAGGGTTGTCTTTTCGTCTTCTTTATGGTTTCCTTTGCTCTGCAAAATCTTTTAAGTTTCCTTAGGTCCCATTTGTTTATTTTTTATTTTATTTCCATTACTCTAGGAGGTTGGTCAAAAAAGATCTTGCTGTGATGTATGTCATAGAGTGTTCTGCCTATGTTTTCCTCTAAGAGTTTTATAGTGTCTGGCCTTACATTTAGGTCTTTAATCCATTTTGAGTTTATTTTTGTGTATGGTGCTAGGAAGTGTTCTAATTTCATTCTTTTACATGTAGCTGTCCAGTTTTCCGAGCACCACTTATTGAAGAGGCTGTCTTTCTCCATTGTGTATTCTTGCCTCCTTTTTCACAGATAAGGTGACCATATGTGTGTGGGTTTATCTCTGGGATTTCTATCTATAACTTTAAATTAGTTCTTTCTTTCTTAATCTCTCAATTTTGGTTTGAAAAATATTTCATTTCACCAGGCTAATGTATTTTGGAATTGCCATCAATGTCTAGAACAAGACAGGTGCATTATCTAGTGCATTTAAAATACAGCCAATAATTCTATGGAGTTGAAAACTATCAGCATTCTTTAACTAATGGAGCATTTAGTATCAAACTAATAAAAAATTAGCAATAGGTTTACAGAATTTCTAGATTTTGAGAAAAAAATATTTTACAACCCTTGTTATAAACTCAGATTCTATGAAATATGAAATTTCATTTATATGAAAATGAATTAAAAATATTTACCCCAGAATTTATCACCATTTTTATATCTCCTCAACAATTCACTTTTATTAGAGGAGGTAGAATTATTGTAATTCAGCTAGATTAAGTCCCTCTTTATAAATAAATAGTTCTAATTAAATTTTCAAAATAAGAACTTACAGTAATAGTATCAACAACTTTAATTTTGAATAGTACATAGTACTGCTTATCCGATATCAGGGTGCATTTGCTAAGCTCTTTGTCATGTGATAACCATAAAAAGTACCAATTTAGATCCTATGGGATAACATCTAAATTAAGATGAAGCAATAGAAATACAAGTGATTATCTAAGAAGGATCCCCAACCACTTCTTGTTCTTTTATCTACAGGAAAAAAATTCTCCCACAAGAGAGAGTTAGGGGAAGATTAGCCCAAAAGAAAATGAAAACCCTGAACTTTCTACACAGATAAAGATGCAAAGTAGATGTACTGTGTGCTATCAATCATTACCTTTGCAATAGGTCAAAAGACTGTTCTAAGTAAAATAAGATAAAAAGAGAAAAGCAAAAAGTGGGAAATGACCCTCAGTCAATGTTTATATACTGGTTAAATCAGAAACAATATTCCAGAAAGAAATTACTTTTACCTGGTGTGGAGTACTTTATAGTATAAATTCTTATTTTGCTGAGAATTGTATTTAGGATGAAGGAGAATAATAGTTGTATCTATCTCAAATTTTGCAAATAGTTACAGTCCTAATACTATATCCTGAAAATTTCAGATCTCCTTTGTTTCCCTGTAAAAGCATATTTTGCAGTGCAAGCATCAAAATGCCACCAACTGTTAGTTTTCTAAAAATAAAGTTCAGTCTTTTATTCTGCAAAGGTTTTATACGTTAGTACTAACTGGAGACTGAAGTATCCACCTGAATTCTGTCAAGAATGTTGGTAGGCCGTGTGCCAAGGGGAAAGGCACTCTGAGTTGGCATTTGAAGCAGAGCTAGGTTGTTATCTCTGCTAGTTTTTAACCTCTCTGAGCCTTAGTTTCCTCCTCTGATAGTGAGGATATAATATTATCTGCCATCCTACTTCTCTGGGGAATTTTGAGGATCAGAATGAGATAATGTATCTGAAAATGCATTATCATCTATAAAACAGTATATGAGTACTTATTATTACCTCAATAGATATTCATGGAGAACCTAATATAAGAATAACATATTAAGTAATATGAAAGCAGAGGAAAAGAAATGGATCTTGTCCTCAAGAAGAAAGAGACACCCTGCAACAATAACAACTAGGAGGAGGGAGAAGGGAAGAAGAGAAAGGGAAGGGGAGGAGGTGGAGGACAAAGGAGAAAGAGACATGACCAACATATTTTATTGTTTTGCTCAGAGCCATATTTGATAGTGTCTTTTGGTCTTCAATACAGGGGTCCTAGAAAAGTAAAAAGGTTTTGCCATAACTTCTCAATGTTCTTCCCTCTACTTTCATGGTGATCATAGTTAATATTTTATTTTATTGTATTTATTATTTTTTAATTAATTTTTATTGGAGTATGGTTGCCTTACAATGTTCTGTTAGCCTCCACTGCACAACAAAATGAATCAGCCATACACATACAGATATCCCCTCCCTTTTGGACTTCCCTCCCATTTAGGTTACCACAGTGCAAAGTTAATATTTTAAAGAAAGGTTAAATGTGTGAATTATTTTATTTAATCCTCACAAAACCCCTCAAGGCAGGTATTATTAATCTTCTTTTATGAATTAGGGAATCAAAGCTCAACACGTTTAAAGTTATTGGTCCAAAGACCCACACCCAGATCTTCTGACTCCAGGTCCAGTGCTTTGAATTTCCATTTACTGAAGCAATTTCTTCTAACATCTGGTCTTCCAGAAAAATATTATTCCTAATCCTACCTGAAAATTGACAATTGTGTAATAGCCCAAACTGAAAACAAGCCAAATGTTCACCACTGCATGAATGGACAACCACAAAAGACCCTGAATAGCAAAGCCATCTTGAGAAAGAAAAACAAAGTTGGAGGCATCATGCTTCCTGATTTCAAACTATATTACAAAGCTATAGTAATCAAAACAGTATGATATTGGCATAAAATCAGACACAAAGATCCTTGGAACAGAATAGAGAGCCCAGAAATAAACCAGAAATAAACACATATATGGTCAATTAATTTATGAAAGAGGAACCAAGAATACACAATGGTGAAAGGACTGTCTCTTCAATAAATAGTGCTGGGAAAATTGGACAGCCACACACTGGATCACTAGCTTATACCACAAAAATTAACTCAAAATGGATTAGAGACTTGAATGTAAGACGTGAAACCATAAAAATCCTAGAAGAAAACAGGCAATAAGCCCCTTGACAGTAGTCTAGGTGATTGTTTGTACGGATTTGACATGAAAAGCAAAGGTAACAAAAATAAACAAGTGATACTACATCAAACAAAAAACTTCTGCACAGCAAAGGAAACCATCAGCAAAATGAAAAAGCAACCTACTGAATGGGAGAAAATATTTGCAAATTGTTTATCTAAAGGGTCAATATCCAAAATATATAAAGAACTCATACAACTCAATAGCAAAAAAAAAAGAACAATCTAATTTTAAAATGGTTAGAGGATCTGAACAGACTTTTTTCCAAAGAAGACATACAAATGACCAACAGACACATGAAAGGATGCCCAACATCACTAATTATTATGGAAATTCAAATCAAAACCACAGTGAGGTATCACCTCATACCTATTAGAATGGCTGTTATTAAAAAGATGAATAACAAGTGTTGGCAGAGATATAGAGAAGTGAGAAGACTTGTGCACTGTTACCAATAATGTGAAACCACTGTGGTTACCAATTGGTGAAACCACTGTGAAAAACCACTGTGAAAAACAGTATGGAGGTTCCTCAAAAAATTAAAAATAGAACTATCATACAATCCAGCAATTCCACTTCTGGGTAATCTTTAAGAAAGTAAAAGCACTAATTTGAAAAGATATTTGCAACCCCATGTTCATTGCCGCATTATATACAATAGCTAAGATGTGGAAACAACCTAAATGTTCATCAATGGATGAATGGATAAACAAAATATGGCAATTATGTTATTCAGCCATAGAAAAGTGAAATCTTGCCATTTGCAACAACATGGATGGACCTTGAGGGCATTATACTAAGTGAAATAAGTCAGACAGAGAAAGACAAATACCACATGATCTCATAAACACCGAGAACAGTTGGAGGGTGCCAGAGGCAGCAGGTGGGAGGGATGAAATGGGTGAAAGGAGTCAAAAGGTACAAACTTCCAGTTATAAAATAAGTGAGTCATGGGGATGTAATGTACAGCATTGTGACTATAGTTAATATGGTATTATATATTTGAAAGTTGCTAAGAGAGTAAATCTTAAAAGTCCTCATCACAGAAGAAAACTCTGTAACTATGTATGGTGATGGATGTTAACTAAACTTATTGTGGTGCCAGTTTCACATGTTCAAATATCAAATCATTATGTTGTACACCTGAAACTAATATAATGTTGCATGTCAATTATACCTCGATTTTTAAAAATACATGAATGGACAAATTGAGGTATAGCCATACAAGGAAAATAATTTAGCAATAATAAAGAACCATTGATTTGCCCAACAATATAGTTGAATCTCAGAATAATTATACAGAGTGAAAAAAATCAGGCAAAAAGAATATATACGGTTTGATCCATTTATATAAAATTCTAGAAAATGCAAACTACTGTATAGTGAGAGAAAGTAGATTCGTGATTGCTTGGGGTTGTGAGTAGAGAGGGAGGGCAGGATTACAAAGAGGTACAAAGAAATTTTTGGAGTGGATGGAAATGTTGTTATTTTAACTGTGGTGATGAATACATGTATCTAAACTGATCAAATTATACACTTTAAACATGATCAGTTTAGTGTATCAATAAATAAATCAAGCTGGAGGAGGGAGACAATTAAAGAAAAATTTATTGTTTTAATTTCCTATAGAATGATCTGTGATTCTTTTGAAGAGCAGCCTGTGTTGTCCATAATTCAAGAGTTCATTTAATTAGGTCAGTTTAATAATTTCTCAATTTGACTTGTAAGTGGTTTTTACAACACTGACACCTTTTTTTTAAATCTGGACACTGTACAAAAAGCTGAGGAGAGTGTTATGATTCTTTCTCAGTAGGTAGCCTACCTGTCTCCAATATCTTTGCAGAATTTCTAAAAGGAATAAACTTTTCTCATTGTACCCAGCATTTTCTTAAGCTTTGGAGTTGCAAGAAATGGAGAATTACTCGTAGGCTATTTTAAAGAAAGGAAGTCTATTGTAAAGCTACACTTAGACTAAAACTGGAACTGGATTTCAAACTGGAAAGTCAGCAGGATCTGAGGCAACTCTAGGAATTAGCTGTCCTTTCAGTCTTTCTTGTGGGCAGCATGCTCTCTCTCTTTCTCTTTTTCTTTCTACATGTCTACTCTATTGTCTTCCCTCTACCCATTGTTTTATTCTCTCTTTTTATCTTGCTGTACCTAAAATATCTTCCATTTGCCCTTCTGGATCCACTCTTCAGCCTTCTGCACACTGCTCTCTTTCCTGGAAGCCTGGCCCTTACAGATTATGTCAACAGAATGAGGTCAGTGTATTTATTCTCCTGGCTCCCTCTCTGCAAGGTTACTTTAGGCAGACTGTATCCCTCAACCACAGACCACCGCTCCTCTCAAGATGACTCACTCTACACAACTCTCCCCTTCCAACCACTTCTTTCGTTTGCCCCTTCAGGTCTGGGGTGGTAATAGCTCCCTTGCCACTTAGATTGGGTTCCTCCACTATCTCTGTGGTTCCCCTACACCCTGCCCACACATTTGTCATTAGTTCCTTTGCAGATAAACTCTCCTCACCTTATCCTCATTTGCACGTCATGTTTTTTGTTAGGATCCTGAGTTACATACTTGTTTCTCTTTTGTTTTTGTTTTTGATCTTACACCTTCTCCTTCAGTTCACCATGTTTCACCATGGCTCTAGTTCTACCATTTCCTGACATTCTCTGTATTTTCTAATTCCAATATTTGAGTGAGAAAATCTGAGGCAATTGACTCAATTTGTTTTGTTTTGTTTTGCTTTTCATGCCAGGCTGTGTGGGAAGACACAGGCTAGCGTAAAGACTGGCAGCTCTTAAAACAGATGCTTGTCCCTGGGCCACACACCTGGGGAAGGGAAGTATGAAAGAGAAAAGTAACAAAGCACAGATTGCTCTGTCATCAGGAACCATGAGTGAGATGATTTCTCTTAGAAAGTACTTTGAGTATGGCAAGTACAATAATTGAAATGAAAAAAATTAAGGATGAATAAAATATTCTTGTTATTCTTAACCATGCTACCATTTGGTAATATACTAATATCCATTCTCCTATGGCCTTATTACATTAAGCTTGCTTGTTCTCATCATTTATGATGATGACCTTGAGGAATCCAAGACTTGAGGTTGATTGAAATCACAGTCTCAATAAGATAGCATAGGCAGCTGAAGTATCAGAAGTAATACAAGCTTTAAAGACAAATAAGCTTGGATCAAACCCCTAAAGCTGCTACTTATTTGCTTTACTACTCTAAACTCCCATTTCCTCATCTGTAAATTAAGTATACTTATATCTACCTTATAGAGTTGTTATGCAGATTAATGAGAGCATATCTAAAGCATAAAACATAGTACTAGATACCCAGTAAATGGTAGTTATTATGATCTCATATGCTTGTTTTAATTATCCACAGCAAAAGTTTTTGGCTTAATTTAGAAAAAAATTTTAAAGGGAGGGGAGAAGAAAAAAGAAAGCAGTTTATTACTCCTTTCCCTGTCTTGCCCTACTTAGCTGCAGGTGCCTAAGATCTTCTAACTTGGTGAGTTCAGTCACACTGAATTTCAGAGTCAATCCACATCATGCCTAATAATATATTGGAAATACCATTTCCACCAGCAGATGAGTCTGAAATAAATCTTGCTTTGAAAACATATCCTATATACCTACTGTATGCCTTTTCCTCAACTCTCATTGTTTTGACAGTCTGCAGAATTTTTAATTTGATTGCTGATTTGCATTATTTCTTCCCATAGGATCAGTATCCTAACTTGAACCTGGCCTGGCTGTCTGGGGCTCAGAAAAAAAATCTGCATAGCGTAGTGCTTGGCAGTCCCTTCTCCCTGGAGCTGACCCAAACTCTGTATCCCTAGCTGATGGCTAGGGACCTTCTACAAACTGGAAAGATCCTACTAACCCTACTTCTATCCTTATGTGACCAGAACCAGTTTAGCAAATAGGTTTCATATAAGCTAACAGCACTTTACTGGTAGTCACTGCCTGGAGCACTGTGTTGGGTAGTAGAGGGCTCTTTCTGGTGGGAGAGAGAACCATAACTGACAAAGAAAGTCTGCCTTGGGGGCCAGGTTGGAGGATGTAAAAGAGAAAGGTTGGTGGTGCCATACATCAGCCAGCCTTGGCTCAGAGATTCCTTCTGCTTGATCCCCATACTAGGTTAGAGTCCTTATGCATTAATGCCAGCCATTAAACCTCAAGTTTTCCACATGCTTTTGAACACTGTGATTTGGACTGTGGTTACCCTCATGGTCATGGCCATTCTAGCCATTAGGTGGCTGTGACTGACAGTCATTGTTCTTCTCAAGGCAGAAGAGCCCACTCTACATAACCTCTCCCTTTAGACCTAGGGTGGTTGTAAGGTTTCTCACTGTTAGAAACCCTGTGTTACTTCACTATCATTTGCGGTTCCCCTGCATTCCACCTATCCCTTTATAAATGGTCTCTCCTCAAGTTATCCTATTTTGAGTGTGCCATTTTTTTCCTGTTGGTACCCTAATTAGCACGAGTACTTACTATGTACCAGGCACTGAAAATATAGCAGTAAACATAATGATTAAAATTCACACTTTCTGGAAATTACATTCTAGCCAGTTTCAAAATGCCTTATAGTCAGGCCTGCATAAGTTATAGCCTTGCCTGTCTGAAATTCATATACCTGTCTTGTTATGGGTCATGATTAAGGAAGTGCACACATGTGCCTGCAAGTATATTTTTGTGTAAACCCCTATAATTAGGACCTTAGGAAACTCTAAGGGTAGGAACTCTCAGACTTCCTCAGATCTCTCATGTGTTGCCTTCATTTATTAAACAAATATTTATTAAGAGCCCAATTTCTCAATACATGTAAGTTGCCTGTTACTATGTTCTAGGTATGCTGCAAGCTGAGAGATGGATGGTGGGTAGGGAAAAGGAAGGTACAAAGATGCATAGGATAGGTTGTGTGAGAAATAGCCTCATAAACAATTATTGCACAATGTAAAAAGACTATAATAGAGGTTTGTGAGAGGTGCTGTAAGAGTGTAGAGGAGAGAATGACAATTCACTTGGGAAATTGGGAAAGTCTTCTCAGAGGTAATGTTGATGTATGGTCTGAACTTGGATGGATGAGTAATACTCTGCCAGAAAGAGGAAAAGGGAAGGATGTTTAGGGAGAGGAAAGGAGTTTTGAAAGGTATTGAAGGTGTGTCAGGAAATGACAAATAGTTTGCTTTGCAATGTAGACTAGGGGGGATGGTGGCAAGGAATGGTGGCAAGGAATGAGACTGGTAAAGGAATGCAGGGTCCAGATTTTGAAGGGGAATTGTGTATGAAGAATTTGGAATTTATTCTAGTAAGTAGTGGGAAACTCTTTAATTTTAAACAAAGGAGTGAAACAATCAGATTTATGTTTTAGAAAGAAAATTGGGGGAGTTGGGTATATGGAAAAAGATTTAAAACACATAGACAGGGCTTCCCTGGTGGCACAGTGGTTAAGAATCCACCTGCCAATGCAAGGGACATGGGTCGAGCCCTGGTCTGGGAAGATCCCACATGCCGCAGAGCAACTAAGCCCGTGTGCCACAACTGCTGAGCCTGCGCTCTAGACCCCTTGAGCCACAACTACTGAAACCCGCGTGCCTAGAGCCCGTGCTCTGCAACACGAGAAGCCACCACAATGAGACGCCCACGCACTGCAAGGAAGAGTAGCCCCCGCTCTCCACAACTAGAGAAAGCCTGTGCAACAACGAAGACCCAACACAACCAAAAAATAAATGAAATAATTTTTTTTTAAATAACCACATAGACATAGACTTTTATTGCAACAGTGTAAGAGAGAAATGTTGAAGGCCTAAACTAAAACAATGACGATGGGAATGGAGAGATGAGGGGTGGTGAATTTCACTGATACTTAGAAGGTAGAATCAAAAGGTTCCAATGACTTATTAGATGTGGACGAAGATGGAAAAGGAGGAGACCAAGATGATGCAAGTGTATGGAAGAGCAGTCACTAATCTGATAAAACTAACTTGTTAAAAAGAGAAATTGAAATTTGTCTTGCCAAACGAGAAGCCAACAAGAAGCAAGCTGATTATGTTGCAGAAGCTGAAAAAGTTCAGGAATTGGAGGTATCGGATATATCAGAAGCTGAGAGGTGAGCTGAAAACAGGTGAGTAGGTTGATAATTCTAATGTACAATGAGCGTTAGACCCACAGATCCTCTCTGTCCCCTTGGCAGAGTCAACAAGCATCCCTTGTCCACTCTAGTAATATCTTCTTGAACTAGAAAGGTCTTGAGGTCAGAGATATGAGGCAAGGTAGAGGGCCCAGATGAGACATAAAAAGAGGGTTAAGTGAGTCTCCCAAATCCTGAGATTGCCCCCTTCCCACTCAACTCCTGGAACGTTAGTACCCAGTCAGAGAGTCCCCAGGCAGATGCCTCTGAGCAACCTCTCCCCCTATGGAAATGCCCACTAGGCAACAAGCCTCTCATACACAGTAAACTTACCATCAGTTCTTTGAGTCCCTCTTAAATATGAATGGGCACTCAAGAATCAACAGAAAAGTGAAAAAACTCTGTTAACAAGAAAGCCAGAAACAGACACAGAAAAAAGTGTCTTGGAGTAAACAGAGAGAGCATAGGGAGCTGAAGAAAATATTTTTTTAAATTATTTTCCTCAGATAAAAGAAGATATTTCATTCATGAAACCATTTAAAGAACAATAAATAACTGGTAAATTAGACATATGATATAATTAAAGATTAAAGGAATTTCCTAGAAGGTAACACAAGAAATCAGAGGTGAAGCATAGGAGAGAAGAGATAAGAAAATGAAAAAAATCAATCCAGGGATTGTGAGAGAAAAGAGAAGGTGGAATGGAAGAAAGGATCAAGTAAATAATATAACAAAATCATCAAAACTATCCATCAAGTGTAACAATAATGACATTTCAGACTTCAAGGACTCAAAAAAATTTATCTCCTTTATACTTTTCTCAGGAGGCTACTGGAGGATACCCAAATGCAAAACTAACCGCCCCCCCTGGAAGAAAAGAGATCCAGGAAACAGAAATTCAATACAATTTCAATACAGAAGGAAGGTGTAGAGAATCCAAAGAAAAGCTGTAAAATTGAATCTCAGGATGACAGTTAGTAGGCCTAGAGACAGCACCACATCTGAATTAGAGCAGGGCAGAGGTTTCTAGAAGAAATTACTCTAGGAGGGAAAAACAA
This sequence comes from Monodon monoceros, assembly GCF_005190385.1. Classification (NCBI taxonomy): domain Eukaryota; kingdom Metazoa; phylum Chordata; class Mammalia; order Artiodactyla; family Monodontidae; genus Monodon; species Monodon monoceros. Next base: position 22,883,754 of record NW_021703781.1, read on the forward strand.
CAACAATAACCAGATATAGTGAGCATATTGAAAGGATGAAAATGTCAGTTTACCATTTTGGTCTTTCTCCCAGAAACATATAACCCCAGTCTAATCATGAGAAGAATATCAGACAAATCCCAATTCAGAGACATTCTATACAAAATACTTGAGCAGTACTCCTCAAAACTGTCAAGGTCATCAAAAACAGGGGAGTCTGAAAAACTGTCAGATGTTAAGTTCAAGAGGAACCTAAGGAAACATGAGTGCAAAGCAGAATGATACCCTGAAACAGAAAAAGGACAGTAGGTAAAAACAGGAAATCTGAATAAATTATGAACTTTAGTTAACCTATCAACATTCGTTCATAAATTGTAACAATAATTAATTAATTGTAACAGTAGTATACCATGCTAATGTAAGATGTTAATAATAAGAGAAACTGGATATAGTTTAGGAGACCCCCTGTACTATCTTTACAATTTTTCTGTAAATCTAAAACCATTCTAAGTTTGTTTGTTTTTTAAAGAGCTAATTGGGAGAAGTGGGAGGCAATCATTAACTTCAGGAAAGCCAAGAAATTATATAAGGAAATGCTCTCTTAGTATATCTCATGGCTTAGCAATTAATAATATTTATTTAATCCTAATAATGTAAACACTAATTATCGACTTCATGAAACATCATAATTAAATTGAGTTAAGAAAGAGGAGAAGTAAATGTGTGGGTGTAGGTATAAGATTTTCAAATCTTCATCTTCCATAGAAAGAAGTTAGTAAATAACGTCTAAATTAGAAAACTCAAGAAATAATAGCATAAATATATTATTTAGAAATATGATGGAGGTAAGTGCCAGTAGAAATAGTTTTTAAAAGTTGCAAATGGCTGCCTCTGGGTAGCTAGTTGCAGGGAAAGTGTTGGGAGAGGAGGGGCAGTGCTCTATCATTTTTTGCTATAATCATTTTAGTGTTACTGACCTTTAAACCTATGTTATATATTATAATAATTTGATAAAAATAAAAGTTTTTAAAAGAATGGAAAATATTTAGACTAAAATAGGGAGAGAATGATATTTCCTTGATGCTAATAGTCTAATAGTTAAACCTATGGTAGTTAATAAAAGGGAGCAAATGAGATGTCTTTCAGAAAAAAATGGATATTAAATTGCCCTCGGAGAGACCACAGAAATAATATGTAGATAGATACATATCTGAAAGATACAGAACACTTGATGTACTGACTAACTGTACTAATACGGTTAAAGAACGATTCAATTAGAATGTGGATCAGTCAGCCACAGAAGTCTAGAAAATAAAGGCTCTCAGAGACCGACAATGGCAGTGCCTGTCTAAAGCCTGGCCAAGTGAAAAGGTGCCCTGTAGCAAGTGTTCTATTCTGGAGATGATGCATAAACATTTGAAATATTTAGCAAACTTCTTTTTCTCTGATTCCATGCTCACCCAGCAACCTTGTAATTAAAATTTGCCTTCCCATGTACACTTCCTAAATGATGAGAAAGGATTACAAGGGTTAGTTTTCTTGACAATTATACTTTTCATTGTGAGATAAATAATCCGTGTTCTTATTTTACCTTAGTTTCTATGAACTAGGTTAATATCAGACAGCCCTCTGAGTGTCTTGACACCATTGTGTGGCTGACATATGAGGCCTCTGAGCCTTTGAAACTGAGGGCTAGGTCCTAGCCTGTGAATTCACTCAGGTGGTGACCTTGGCAATACCCTGACTTCTCTATGTACGACCATCTCCTTTGAACTTCCTCACTTATGCATGAAGGGGTATTTTAATAATGTGACACAAGATACACATATCATTGTTCTAGAACTAAGTGATCCTAGTCTTTTATTTTTCCAATTCTGGCATTAAGTCAGATAGATGATAAAAGACGAAAATCTCCTTTTGGGTTCTCATGAATGCACTAATTTGACATGATCTTTTGAGAATCAGTGCCTACATACACCCACACAGACTGAGATTTTGAACCCCATTGCTACTGGCAGTGATGTTAAAGGACAACTCACTGTCCACTACATCTGGACAGGATAATACCACTAGTCAGGTTGCAATTTCTTCTAAAGCTCACTATCATAGAGGTAGGTTCATGACAGAGAAAGGAATCAAGTTTGCTGTTACCTTCTTGCATTATAGTTCAGGCCTTGCCCTTAAAAGGGTAATATATGAACCAGCAGCATTAGCAACACTTGGAAGCTTGTTAGAAATGCATACTCTCAAGCCCATCCCAGTCTTACAGAATTAGAATTTGCATTATAACAAGATCTCTAGGTGATTCAAATGTACTGAATCCACCCCCATCCCAGTTGTAAAGTTTGAGAAGCACTGATCTGGGGCGTGTTTTTCAAGCTGTGGTTGCAGCCCATTAGTGGGTCATGAAATCAATTTAGTGGTTCTGCCACCAGCATTTTTTAAATGAAATAGAAAATATCAGAGTGGATTGCATGTACAAGAGTATTATTTTGTGAAACTCTTTTTTTTCAGTTTTTTAAAAAAAATTATTGAAACAGTTGATTTACAGTGTTGTGTTAGTTTATTTTGTGAAACTCTTGTTTTAGTTAATACATTTTTTAAATATACTTATTTATTTATTGCCTGCTTTGGGTCTTCCTTGCTGTGCGTGAGCCTTCTCTAGTTGTCGGAAGTCCCTAGTTATAAATATTTTTATATTCACTAAATCCTGATGTAATGTATGGGTCCTGGTCAAAAACGTTTGAAAGTCTCTGGTTTAGGGCACTGTTTCTCAAAATGTTGTCTACATGGAAATTCCCAAAAGTATTTTAAAATTTTAGACCCACACTGAGGAAGGAACAGGAATTTGAACAAATTTATATATTTGTTCTAAACAAATACTCCAGGTGATTCTGATTGTGATGAACACTAAATTGGAGAACCCCTAGTCTGGCAGTGATTCTCAGTCTTTAGCATGCATTAGAATCACCTGGAGGGCTTGTTAAAACACAGGGGGCTGGGCCTTACTTTCTGAATTTCGAATTAAGTAACTCTGGGGTGTGGCCTGAGGATTTCAATTCTAACAGATTCCCAGGTGATGCTGCCGGTGGTCTAGCCACAGGTCCAGAAACATCAAAATACAACTGAGAAGGGCTTAGAATCAGGATATTTGCTTTAAGCTGAATTATTTCTCTAATTTATGGCTAAACCCATCAACTCAACAAACACTCCCATTAATTTTTTTATACATCATCCCAGTATCATCATATAGCAAATGGCCCTTTATAAATGTTTCAAGAAGGTTCTCTATTGAATACATAGAGCTTTTTACAATTCTAAGAATCATGACTCTATCCAGCCAAGAAATATATACCTTTTGCCAGTTTCTCCTTTCTCTGAAGTGTACCTTCTATAGGCATCAGATTTGCACTCAGACAGGACTGTGATTAAAGTTCAGAATTTGTGAACTTTTTTATTTACAGATTCTTTTATATCAGTACTAACCAATGCATGGTCCTTGGATAGGCAGATCCCCTCTCACCTAAAAATGATCATCAGAAATGCAAATTTTTCTATACCACCCCAGACCTACTGAATCAGATTCTCTGAGGTGGGGACTAATAATCTGCTTTAACAAACTCTCTAGGTTGTTCTTGTGTACCATAAAGTGGGAGAAGTACTGCTCTAGGTTTCTTAGAGTTGCTAAAGTGTAATATCCCTGTATCACCATACTTAGATTCAACTATGCTACTGGGGCACCTAGCAGCAATATCAGCTTTGAGGGTGTGACCCTCGATTTTCAGACACCACAGCCAACACAGGGTATACAGCCTGTAGCCGTTAGTCAAAAGTTTCCTATATTTATTGGAAATGTTCGTGTGTATACACTTCAAGAGGTTACCAAAGCAAGTTACACATTTATATCTCCTGAAGCTCATCATCAGAAATTCTTTTTCTCCTTTCCTGATACAGTGATTTTTTTTTTAAACCTTCCAATATATACATGGAAGTTAAGTATCATGGAAATATGTTAAACTGAAGGTTATGAGTGGTAGATTTTATAACAGAAGAAAAGTTTTAAAATTCAGAGGTTGAATAGAAACCTAAATTGGATGTATGTAGGCTGTTCAAGCATATGGAAATGTAAATCGTGGGCCAAAACCTGTCCTAGCAACTCACGATCAACTCCTAATGAAGTAAGCTCATTCCATTTGGTGCAGTACAATAGAGTTGCCATTGCCAGAGAATCTTCATTTTTTAAAAATTCCCTGAAAATTGATTACTTCCCTATCACATTACTAGTATAAATCCCCCCAATAGAGACTGAAGCTGCTACTTTAGCACAACATACCTAGTAACCCCATGAAGCTAACAATGTCCAAGATTGCTGGAGATTGTGTGTGTGTGTGTGTGTGTGTGTTTACTACTTTTCAATACAAAGTGAGAATAGTTTTTTTAAACATAACTTTTAGCTCCTTTTTTTAAATTTTAAACAGGAGCAATTAGTCTTAGCAACATTCTTTCTAGTAATTAGTTACCAAAATATATATTGATGTGCTTTGCTTTCTGCTTCACATATTACCCAATTTGCTGCAATCCCTAACTTTGTACAGTGTACACTCAGCAGCTGCAAATTACTTCCGTTTCAACTACCTGCCAGGGTATTGTATCAGCATTAGAGATTTGCTTATCACTGGTGACAGATACATTGCAAAAGGCCCAGAGTAGTTACAAAAAGTACAAAAGTCTTAAAAGTACTGTAAGCCCCTCTGAGCCAGATGGTTTAGCTATGTAATCTCTAGTTGTAAATTAGGAGAGTGAGTTGTGTAATAGTTAAGAGCATGGGTTTTGGAGTCAGACAGGTCTGGGTTTCAAATCAAAGCTTGAGTATTTACAAGCTGTGTTACTTAAGCAAGTTACATAAATTCTCAGAGCTTCATTGTTCTCATCTGGAAAATAGGAATAATAGTAAATAAGGTTGTTGTGAGGATTAAATAAGATAATGCATGTCAAGAACTACCAGTGCCTGGCATAAAATAAGTGCTCAGTGATTGTTAGTTATTATTATTATTAGTAGTAACTGTTATTATTTCTCAGGCCACAATGATTTATTCATGGTGAGTACCAAATGATTATATATCTCAAAAATGTAAATCCATCTGCCCCTAGATATAGAATTACTTTATTCTCTTCATGTTGACTCTCCTTTTTTTCCTTTGATTGTATTTTTCTTCTTGTGAGCTAACTCATGCTTCATAATAACTATATAATTTTATGGTAGTACCTATATCAAATATCAGGTTACAGGGAACTTCATGCTGTGGATGAGGCTTGCTCTCTTGGAACCCGTTAGCTTTGAATCTGTTCTTGGCAGGAAGAGTGTTCTTTCTTTATACCCTGCACTGTTTTCCTACTGATGTTGATTTTAATTCAAAATATTTCTCTTTTGCCTTTGGGTGTTGGGTGGGTGCACTATTGCATCAGATATGATTGTGGTGCTTCTGTGGGTGAGGTGAGCCTGCATTTGTTCTTAGTTTTAAATATGTGTCAGCAACTACTTCAATAGTATGATTACGTACAACTTCCTAGGAGGGATCTGGCAGTCCTAGTCTCGGACCACAGAAGTGGGTTTTTGACCAGCTGCTATGCTGCAACTTGGAGCTTAAAAATGGAGGAAATGGCATGAACAGTCCAGAGGAAAGTATCTGCTTACCTTTAAATATTCAGGGATCCCCTTTCATCTACATAGTAACCAGATTTTGGAATTGGTTATGAGCCGAAGATGAAGCTACATGGCTGGACTCCGGGTGGGATTTAGTATATCGGCAGTAAAAGAACTTCACAAAATATCCCCAAGACAAACATCTGAGGAGTCATAAATTAGAATAATTCCTAATTAAAGTTGATAGTATCTCTAAATCTTTTCTTATGGTAATTCCCTGGCAGTCCGGTGGTTAGGACTCGGAGCTTTCACTGCGCCGCGGCTCAGGTTCAATCCCTGGTCAGGGAACTAAGATCCCTCAATCCACTGGGCACAGCCAGATAAAAGAAAATAAATCTTTTCTTATGTAGAACCTAATGAATTATAGGCACTTACCTCCTTTCATTCAATATACAAAAGATTGAAAATTACACTGTGCAGATGTAGAGCTTATTATGACTCATTGAAAGCACGATAGGTCAGGAATGTTTATATTTGCCTAATACAACAACTCAAGCTTCAACACAAGCTTTTGCAAAGTAAATCAAGCAGGGGAAAGATTGGTGTATATTTTTTCAACTGTTTTTTAAAAATCGAACTTCATTTGAGAATCTCAGGATGACTAATTTATATGTGCTACCTTATTAATGAAACTACTACTTGAATGAAAGTATGAATTCGATTTCTGTATCCTTAGTACCTAGCACAGTACTTACCCTATTAAATGCTGCTTTGATGAATTGTTGATTGAAAGAGTGAATGAGAAAGAGAAAGAGAAAAGGAGAAAAAGAAAGAAAAAGAATGAAAGGAAAGAAGATGGATGAGTGGATGTGGGATCATTTATCCCTCTTTTGAAGGTGGATAAATGATGAATTAAAGTGATCCATTGATGAAAGTCAGACTGGCAATAAAACAAATATACCCAAGTGTTCTAGACTAAAAATATTCAGTCCCTGTCCCCCCCACAGTGTGTATGTCTTATCCTTTAGGTAGTCCTCAAACCTAGCTATTATATTACATATTAAGATCACATACAGTACTTTTTAAAAGACATCAATGCCTAATCCCCACCCTCCACCCCCATCCCAGTATTTTTAAAAGGTGATTCTAATGTGTAGTTAAAGCTGAGAATCACTGCATTAGAAAATTATAATTGTTCTTCAAGATTTAAAAAAAAAAGTGAAAAGATACATTTGCCAAAATTTTTTTTTTAAGATTTTTTTGATGTGGACAATTTTTAAAGCCTTTATTGAATTTGTTACAATATTGCTTCTGTTTTGTGTTTTGGTTTTTTGGCCCCAAGGCATGTGGGATCTTAGCTCCCTGACCAGGGATCGAACACGCAGCCCCTGCATTGGAAGGGGAAGTCTTAACCACCGGACTGCCAGGGAAGTCCCCAAAACTTGTTTTTGCTTTCCTTCCAAAGCTTTTAAAATTCGGGGTTAGGTGTTTGCTATATCAAAAATAGTCTTACTCTGTTTGGTCTGCTATAACAGCATACCATAGACTGGGTGGCTTAAACAACAAAACTTAATTTTTCACAGTTTTGGAGACTGAGAAGACCAAGATCAAGGCACCAGCAGATTAGGTGTCTGCTAAGAGCCACTTCCTGATTCACCAATGGCCATGTTTTTGCTGTGTCCTCACAAGGCAGAAGGGGCAAGGGAGCTCTCTGGGGTCTCTTTTACAAAGACACTAATCCCGTTCATGAGAGCTCCACCCTCACAACCTAATCACCTCCCAAAGGCTTCACTTTGAAATACCATCATATTGGGGATTAGGGCTTGGAGGGGGCGGCGGTGGGAACAGAAACATTCAGTCTATGGCAGGTAAACACTAACAAGACACAAAACAGAACAAGATATTTTTGTTCTGACCGTGTACATTAACCTATTAACCTGAAAAAGGAAGTTTGCTCACTAATACTGTAGTCAACTGTAAAACAATTTTTTGTTTGAAATTAAATATACACCACAAGATTGGTTTGCCCAGTGTCATTGTAACGGCAGGTTAGGTAATCCAGAAGTTAAAGCTCAAGGGTGCTACAGAACACCCTGGGGTGTGTCTAGGTAATACAATATTCTATTAATTCCAAGGCAGAAAAGCCTGTACTCTTCTAACTTGCTTGTAAATCTCATGACTCATCTCAGCTTGGTTTCTTTTAAGGATAGGATCTTACTATGGTGTCCACAGACAAGTAAAAGAAAATAATTATATGAAAGCCAAATTGCATTTTCTTTTATCTCAACTACTGCAATAAAATTTCCAGCCAGAGGCCAATTTCAGACTCATGTTTTAGAGTTGTTAATGATGTCTGAAAATATAAGATCCCTGAGGGCAGGAATATTTTGTTTGTTTTTTTGTTTACTGCTCATCCCAGTAAGATAGACTACTATGCACATAGTAGATACTTGATGAATATTTTGTTGAATGAATAGGTATTGTAATTAAGGTGTTGAATGGTGATACCCAATTCCCAAACACTGAAAAACTCTGGGAACTCATTAAAAACTTCATTTTTGTCACTATTATTATGAGAGTCTACAATGAATGTTACAATGGATATCTGTTATTTTAGTCCTTTCAGCATCACTTCCTCCTCCTTCAGATGATGAAACTCCTCTTTCCCATTGGGAACCAACTCAATGCAGACTCCTTCTCGTCACAGGCCGTAGGGAGTGTACAGTGACCAAGACCTATCCCATCAGAAAATGATTACATCCCTTATTCGCTCCCACTCACTCCCCTCCACATTTTAGTTCCTAATCCAAGTCAAGACACTCAGCCTGCCCTATGACTTTCTGCTGGAGCTAATAGGGAAGATTGTCTCTATCTGTTAGAGTTGATTGTAGATACAGTTTTGGAGTCTGGAGCCAGCGACAGTCGTCTTTCCCACTTTGGGACTAGAACCTGTATGTAGTAGTGAATCCGTAAGTAGTAGTAAGCCAATTAGAGGCAAGCAGAATTGAAAGATGGAGAGTGAGAGCACTTGTATTCTCATCAACAAAACCTCATACATACTATTTTTAAAGTAGAAATATCCTTCTTGTTTTTTCTGATTATGAAAGTAATAAATGCTCATTGCAAAAAGATCAGAAAATATGAAGAAAATTAAACTTATATTGAGTTCAACATCCACGGACTATCTTTTTGATATTCTTCCCATGCATATATACAAGTGCTATTTTTTCCTTATTTTAAACAAAAGTGAGATCCTGTTTTTTATAAGCTACTTTCATCAATTTATGTATCATAAATATCTCTCCATGTCAATAAAGACATATTTAATCATTATTTTTAAAACTATGTAATATTCTATTGTGTAAATTAATTATAATTTACTTAACCACCCCTGTTGTTGCAGACAGCTCTTAAAAGCTTTTGGTTGTTTTCTGAAAAAGCACTAAATCTTACATTGATTGATTCCTCATCACTCTCCCCTTATTCTAAATTTTCCTGGCATAATTCAAACCGTTGCAGATTATTGTAGGTGAGGTGGAAGCAGATTTTTTGAGCTGTAGAAAGCATAGAAAGTAGTACTTTTGTAACCATGAGATCTTTCTTACCAAATTTTAAGCTTATTAATTTCATAGAAATGAAGAGAAAGCACAATTGAGCAGAACCCTGTGGGGCCTTCCCAGGACAGACCGCTCCCCCAGAACACTTTCAGCTTTAGCTCCTCTGCTTTAACTCCGCTCTGAAGTACCTGGATAATAGTAGCTGATGCACATTTCCTGAGTTTTTTTACAGATGCTAAACCCCCCACCAAATGGAAGAAATTAACTACTTGATGAGCACGTGGCCTAGGGATTGATAATGTTAACCCCTGTGACAACGCCCTGTTATCTCACCATCAACCAAACAGAGAACTGTGCATGAGCTGATCACATACCCTGGGACCACCCCCCACCACCACACACACACCTTACATCGCCTTTAAAAAGGTTTTCCTGAAACCCATCTGGGAGTTGGGGTATTTTGAGCACTAGCTGACCTGGATTCCTTGCTTGGCGCCCTGCTATAAACATAGCTGTTTTCTTCACCACAGCCCAGGGTCAATAGATTGACTTTACTGCATTCGGGCAAGAGGAGCCAAATTTGGTTCCGTAACATAAGCATTATGTCCCTAGTGTTTAGTCAAGAGATGCCTCTTGACTAGTTTCCAAATTCATTAAAAATTCATTACGGGACTTCCCTGGTGGCGCAGTGGTTAAGAATCCGCCTGCCAATGAAGGGGACACGGGTTCGATCCCTGGTCCGGGAAGATCCCACATGCCGCGGAACAACTAAGCCCGTGTGCCACAACTACTGAGCCTGCGCTCTACAACCCGCGGGACACAACTACAGAGCCCGTGTGCAGCAACAACTGAAGCCTGCGCGGCTAGAGCCCGTGCTCTGCAACAAGAGAAGCCACCGCACTGAGAAGCTCACCCACCTCAACGAAGAGTAGCCCCTGCTCGCCGCAACTAGAGAAAGTCAGCGCGCAGCAATGAAGACCCAAGGCAGCCAAAGATAAATAAAATTGAAAAAAAAAAAAGGTTATCTTAAAAAAAAAAATAGTGTTTTCATAATACCTGTGGCGTACTATTTTGCTGCTGACTGTACCACTCTCTGATGACTACCAAATCTCTAATTATAAGGGTGTGGTTATTCAATAGGATGTGTAAAACCAGTTCCACAGCAGACACCATTTATGCTTTAAGATAACAAAGCAAGGCTTAGTAACCGGAAATCAAGTAATTACAGAGATCTAGAAAAATGTATAAATAAATATTCAGTGTAAAGAAACTTGATAAATCAAAAGCAGAAGATATATGTTTCATAAGCAAGGGCTTTTGAAAGCAAGATGAGAAAATGAAACCATATCTCAAAGACTTTTAAAATGACAAAAGGCAACATATAAATTAATAAGTCTTGGACACTCTTGACATTCTTTTCCAATGTAGCCAGCTTCTTTTGAAATGGGAGCCAATTATAACAGAAGCCAATAATATAATGAAATATCTTTGATAGAATCATTTTGAAAAAGAGATGTAGGGCACATGAAACTGCTTTTTGTGAGTGCCCGCTCATGCCTTATGCTTTCCTTTTACAAAAAACAGCTCCGTTGCTATGGGGCAAGTCCAGTTTCCTGGTTATTTTTGGAGAACTAATGCATTTGTCATATAATTAAGAAACTTAAACATTGTTAGGAACAACTGTGGATAAGACTCTAAAGCATTACCATAGACTCCTAGGAAAATACTTCAAAGTGAATGTTTCTATTACCTTTCATCTGAGTTATATATTAAAGAAAAGATGACATAGTGGAGCTCTGTAGAGACCTATCCAAAAGCATGAAAGCTAAGTAAGTAGTTCATGTTAGGACAATGGAATTTAATTTTCGATTTTTTCCCCCAGCTTTATGGACATATAATTGACAATTTAAAAATTGTATATATTTAAGTATACAACTTGATGTTTTGATATACATACACATCATGAAATAATCATCATAATCAAGATACTTAACATATCCATCACCTCACCTAATTACCTTTTGTGTGTGTATGTGTGTGTTGACAGCACTTAAGATCTACACTCAGCAAATTTCAAGTATACAATATATAATACAGTATTGTTAGCTATAGTTATATTGTACATTAGATCTTGCATAACTGGTACTTTGTATCCCTTGACCAACATGTCCCCATTTCTTCCCCCTACTCTCAGCCCCTATCAGCCATCACTCTTTGTTTCTTTGAGTTTGAATATTTTAGATTTCACATATAAGTGAGATCATGCAGTATTTGTCTTTCTGCATCTTGCTTATTTCACATAGGATGATGTCCTTGAGGTTCATCCACGTTGTTACAAGTGGCAAGGTTTCCTTCTTTTTAAAGGCTGAATAATATTTCATTGTATATATATACACCACATTTTCTTTATCCATTCATCATCAATGGATGCTTAGGTTGTTTCCATATCTTGGCTATTGTGAGTAATACTGAAATGAACATGGGAGTGCAATTTTTACTTTTTTAAGTACCAAGAAATATGTACCATAATTAAGAGTCTTATAGAGATTCTTAACATCTCTCAATTTCTACATGGTATCTAAGAATTTTATTATTTTAGAAAAAAAATAAAATTGAGAAAGAAAATCTTTCCTTTGTTAACTTCTAGGAGGCTATAAGTGATTCATAGGCAAATTAACGTATGTGGAAATAACTTGAATTAGGACAATGAGTACAAGTAGCTCTATTGTTAAATTGTTCACAATGCCTAGGCTTAAGTTTCAGGAGCATTGTGAAAGGTTTATTGCAAGATATAAAATATACTCAAAGACATGTAAATTTATACTTTCAATCACTTTGAGTTTCTTATTTTTTTTATTTATTTGCTTCAAAGAGAAATATTTCTTCTTGCAAATCATAAGAGAGCTTCCCAGGGAGAACTTTGCATAGATGTTTTTGTCACTTTTAAGTCCTAAAAAATCTTCTTCCATCAAACTTCTGAGACATAGAGGTATTGTTTCAGATAATGCTGTAGAATTCAATAGCATGAGTTAACTTTATAGACTTCTTTCCTTGTGGTTAACCTAATAAGTAATTGTTAACATAATTAGTAATACTGGGGAAATAACATTGTTCTAGCAAAGAAAAAAAGACTGTTGTTACTATCAAAGTCTTTGTAATAGGTACAATGATTCTGAAAGTTGATGTGGGAGAATAAGAATGCAAATAATAGAAGAGAAAAAAAATTTTAGGACTAAGCCAACTGAATATAATAATATACCCAAACTACTATATTAAAACAGGGAAGTACACATTAAAAAAATAGCCTAGTGCAGAAATAGTCCCATTACGTATAGGAACTTACTGTGCAATACAGGAAATTTCATAAATCAGTAGAGAAAAAGGACCGTTTTGGAATGGTTATCAATTTAGAAAAAATAGCTTAGATCAGCTTCTCATACTATACATCCAAATAAATTCCAGATGAATTAAAGAGTAGGTATAAAATTATGGTTAAGCAATAAAAAAACCAGAAGAAAATAGAATGGAATGTGTAATAAGCCTCTGGAAGGTGATTATTTTTTATACTTAGCAGCAATTTTTTTTAAAATCAAAGGAAAATATGAACAGATTTTCAGATTTTTCTTTAAGTAACCAAAATGAATAAGTAATAACAGAATGGGAAAAATATCTGCAAAAACTACTAAATCTAAAGGGCTATTATCTTTCTTATATAAAGAGCTCATGTAAATTGATAAAAGTACACTAGGCCTCAAAGAAATGGAGAGCAAAAAGACATAATATTAGTGATCAAAAATGTAGAAAAAAATATTGTTTCACTAGTAATCAAAGAAATGCAAACTCAAACAATATTAAAGTATCCATTTTCACTTAGGAACTTATAAATATTTTAAACAATCATATCAAATAAGCAAGGGTGCAATGAACAGTACTTTCATACATAACTAAAGTCTTTTTTTTTTCTTGTCTGCACCACACGGCTTGCGGGATCTTATTCCCCAACCAGGCATCGAACCCATGCCCCCTGCAGTAGAAGCCTGGAGTCTTAACAACTGGACTGCCAGGGAATTTCTGACTAAAGTTTTGATAAACCCATAAGTCATCAAAATGTTCCTATCCTTTGACCCAGTAATTCCACATCCTCATACACATAAATATGTCTGGCAAAACAAGACTAATGCTCAAACCAAGTGATTCTGCTAAATAGGAAGTTTTACTGAGCTATGGAAAACAACTTATGAAAACATTTTAAATAAAAAAATATTAAAGCTTTGAACAAAAAGCCGGTAGAGGAGAATGGGAAATGGAGAATGAATATATTTAACGAAGGGAAGGAAAAAAGAACATTTGTGGAAACATTTAGAAACAGTGAAGTGGAGAGATTTGGGGAAAATTGGGGATCAAAGATGCATTTTTTTCATAGTCTTCTTTGTCATTTTCAAGTTTTTGTTGTTTTAATTACCATGTTTGCAATTAATATAGATATTTTTATTCCTGCTTCTCTTGAGAAATGAATCACCAAATGCTGCGCTTTTTCATTGTTGTCCATATATGTTCTGTGTGTATATATATCTATATATATACTGTGTGTGTGTGTATATATATACATATATATATATATATATATATATATATAGTAAAACTAAACTGTATTGTTTTTCTAGCTGGTTCACAGGAATACTTAGACAATTTCTTAAGTATCCTTACTGTTTCTTTCTTACGAGGCCTAACAACATAATATAAAATTCTGGATATAGGAAATTCTCACAGATATGCAGTCACCACTCACGGCATTGACTCATCCCCATTTTCTCTTCATCCCTTGCAATATCAGATATACAAATAAGCAGTCCAAAGCTGTTAATCTCCCTTGTTAACAGTTTGTAATTTGTTCTAGGTTTAATTCTATTAAGGCATTGATTGAATATGGATGCTAATCTCTTTTAGCAATTCCTACTTTGGTCAGTAATTAAGGCCTTTCTTTCCTTATGTGGAATTCCTTGTGTGTCTGTCTCCTACCACAATTTCCTCAGTCCTCCACCCTCCCTTGCCCCAACAGGGAAGACCTCCTGTAAAACCATACTGTATGTAAATATGTTGGTTCATCCCCTATCATTGCCTTCAGAGCTGGTACCACTAAATTCTCAATTACAGATTTAACCAGCTCTGGGGACAGGGAAGGACTGGGGAGCCCTCATTTGTAGCATTTGCCAATTTTTGTATTGTAAATACTCACACCATGGCCAATTTAAAGCTACTGACATAACATCACTGAACACAGAGTTGAGAAGAGATGCACAGTAGCACACCATTATACAGTATTTCTGTCATATAGACACAACAAACATAAATAACCTCAAGAGCATAGATAATAGTAAAATGTAGTAAAATAATTAGGAAGTAATGAATTTCAATATTTTTACCTTTGTGTTTAATATAATTTTCTAGCTGTAAGTGTATATACTCAAGTTTAAAACATGGCTATGTTTAACACCTGGCTTGCAATAATATCCTGAAAATAGCAATTGGCTCTTGCTAGCTAGAACAACTTAGCTCTAACATACCAATGCTTTTAACCTTGCCCCAGATTCTAGAACCAAGCCCTAGTTTAGTAACTCAAATGAGTCAGTCTTCTATCAGAACAACTCATCTCAAATACATGGAAACTAGATTCAGATTAGATTACTGGTGTGCACTGAACATTCCCATTTGTTTCCTATTGTTCTAGACCATAAGGATGCAAAGTAGGTTAAGACCCCTCCCACGATTTTCCCTGTGTCAATAAACAGCCACTCTGTTTTCAAGTTTTTCAGGCCTAAAGTCTGTGTCATCTTTGACTCCTCTCTTTCTCTTCCCTCTTATTTCAAGTCCATTAGCACATCCTGATGGCTCTACCTTCAGAATATAACCATATTCCCATCACTTCTCACCCCTCTACCACACCTGGATTATTGGAATAGTATCCTAAATGGTCTCGCTTCCATCTTGCCTCCTTGTGGTCTAGTCTCAAAACAATAGTCAGACTGATCCTTTTTAACTGGTAAGTCACGTTGTGCCCTTCCTCTGCTCAGTAATCCCATATAGTTTCTCATTTCACACAAAGTAAAAGCCAGAGTCCTCACAATGATCTTCAGGGCCCAAAATAATTGGTGTGTCTCTCTCTTTACTTCTCTAACATCATTTCCTATTCTTCCCCCTTCCTCGCTCTGCTCCAAATATGATGGCCTCCTTACTTTTCCTTAGATGTGCTGGGCAGGATCCTGCTTCAAGCAAGGTCTTTGCATTTGCTGTATTCTCTGCTTAGAACACTCTTCCTTAGCTGCATGACTCTCTTCTTCCCTCTTGTCTTGTCCAAGTCTTTGCTTTTATGCCCTCTTCTCAGTGAGGCCTTCTCTACCACCCTATTTACAATTGCAACCCCACTTCCCACTCCCAGAATTGGCCACTTAAATTTTCTCCATAGACTCATTTCTATTGATATACCATATATTTTACTTATCTGTTTGTTTAGTTTCTGCTTCCCCCCTTAACTAAGATATAAGCTGCACAAGGCCAGTAAACTTTGTTCTGTTCACTGCTGATTCCGCAGTGTCTAAAATAGTGGCTGGCATACACTGGTGCTTAATATATATTTATTGAATGAATAAATGAAGATCTGTCCTCAAGGAGTTTTACAGGTTTTCTTTCTGTATTTTTTGTAACCAAAGTAACTGGATTTCCTACCTTAGTAACTGGATTTCCTGCCTTCACCAGTTTCCTAGTGATTAATCCTCAACACTTGTTACCAGGCACCTACAGTTCTGACCAGCCTGCAAGGATCTCTGTCAGTTACCAGCCTATTTTGGGTCTTCCTTGGCTGAGTATTTTTTTTTTTTTTTTTTTTTTTGGTACTTATGTTCCTCTATTCCTTTAAATTTGCCTTTCGGTTTCAGACCTGTCTTTGAATTAATATGATTTTCTGACTCAGTCTGAGAATTTTTTCCTTCAC
This sequence comes from Monodon monoceros, assembly GCF_005190385.1. NCBI lineage: Eukaryota > Metazoa > Chordata > Mammalia > Artiodactyla > Monodontidae > Monodon > Monodon monoceros. Next base: position 22,899,922 of record NW_021703781.1, read on the forward strand.
TGTCTGAGTTTTGGATTTGCTAGTACGCTAATGTGACAAAGAGACTGTATAACAAAATACATTATCATCACAATCTTTAAAAATTAAAATGGGCATTGTAAGGATAATACTTCTTTTAGCAATTAGGTAGGTTATTACTTGTTATCTATCAACCCTCCTATTATCTACATGAGATAGGTGAATATCCCTATAAAATTCTTATGTTTGACACACACAAACCTAAATAGAGTAGCTGTCAACAATGGTTAGATTTTAAGATCCCTCACTACCTACACACTTTTTTCAGGCACTTACAAAAATCCTGGAATAACTAGGATCAACTGAGTAGTATCCTCATTTGTTAGCTAGACAAGATAGCTATGGACAACTCTAAATTAGTAAGCGGTCTCCCTCAAGTTAAGATGATTAGGGGTGATAATGTGAATCAGAATTTTTAACTGCCAACAATCACAAATTTTGTGGAATAATTTTGTTTTCTTAAAGCATATTCTCTATAGCCTATTTTATTTTTGCAAAGATTCTGCAAAGAATGGCAGTATAAATAGTACTCTTTTCTAAGTAGAATTGATATGTCTCAAACTCAGGGAGCATTGGTACCTAAAAATACCAGTAGATATAATAAAAAGGACATTTCTCTTTATGTGGCAAAAGTCTAAAGAGATCAAAAATCTTTTTCTTTTAATATTTATTTATTTATTTGGCTCCACTGAGTCTTAGTTGTGGCATGTGGGATCTTTTAGTTGCAGCATGCAAATTCTTAGTTGCAGCATTTGGGATCTAGTTCCCTGACCAGGAATCAAACCCAGGCCCCCTGTACTGGGAGCATGGAGTCTTACCCACTGGACCACCAGGGAATTCCCTCAAAAATCTTTTATAGCGCTGACACAATTTCCATCACTGTATTTCCTTGAGGAAACTGGGGGAAAGAGGAGCAAATAATTTATCATGTTTTTACAGGTAAAGAAACTGAGGCATCAAGTTAGACAATTTCTTGCCTGAGACCATAATGGTACATCAATTGCAGGAATAAGACTGCTGCATCCTCTTAGTTGTTAGCTTACAGGGTGGTTTTTCCAGATCATTCTGCACTGCTAATATAACTGAGATTCTGAGTAATAATAGAAGATGGTCAGGGCAAAGTAATGGTAATGAGCCAGAGCTAGAAATGAAAATAGAGTCCAAGTCTTCTAACTCTCTGCCCACTGATCCTGCTGTTAAGCTGCAGGACTAAATTACTGGACTTCATCAAAAAGTGGCAGCGTAATGCTATTAGAGATTAACCAGTGTCAGTTCAGTTAACTTTTCATTATAAGTGGACAGAATAATTCATATTTTAACAATCTCTAAAGGAAAACAATCTCAAATTGAAATTCTTTTTGGACGTTGTCCTATTTCTTCTGTTATTTAAGTGTTACTTGTGTAATGTGAAAAAGGACGTTGGTTGACTGAGGCTCATTAGGAACCAGAAAAAAAGACATTACAAGTTAAAAATAATTATCTCTTTGCTTAAAGATGGTGTGAATCAGCAAGCTAGAGAGCTCAGGTTTTCAATGGGTTGGCTAGTCCATTGTGTCAGTCTGAGAATAGGCCAGAGGAGGAGAAGAAAATATAGAAGAGAAAGGGAGGAGGGTCATCTTTTGTCTTACATTTAGGAAATCTATTGCTTAACTTGGTAGATTCAGATGAATGAGACCAGTCATAATTCAGAAATCAAGAAACTTTTCACTAGACCCCGGATAACAAAATCAATCTTGAGAAAGAAGAACAGAGCTGGAGGTATCATGCTCCCTGATTTCAGACTGTACTACAAAACTACAGTAATCAAAACAGTATGGTGCTGGCATAAAAGCAGACACATAAATCAGAGGAACAGAATAGACAGCCCAGAAATAAACCCAGGCACATAGGGTCTATTAATCTGTGGAAAAGAAGGCAAAAATATACAATGGGGAAAAACACAGTCTCTTCAATAAGTGGTGCCGGGAAAACTGTACAGCTACATGATAGAATGAAATTAGAACATTTTCTTGTACCATATACAAAAATAAACTCAAAATGGGCTTTCCTGGTGGCACAGTGGTTAAGAATCTGCCTGCCAATGCAGGGGACACGGGTTCAAGCCCTGGTCCAGGAAGATCCGTGGAGCAGCTAAGCCCATGCACCACAAATACTGAGCCCACGTGCCACAACCATTGAAGCCCGTGTGCCTAGAGCCTGTGCTCAGCAACAAGGGAAGCCACCGCAATAAGAAGCCCATGAACTGCAATGAAGACCCAACACAGGCAAAAATAAGTAAATAAATAAATTTATAAAAAAATAAAATAAAATAAACTCAAAATGGATTAAAGACCTAAATGTAAAACAGGAAACCATAAAACTCCTAGAAGAAAACCTAGGCAGAATAGTATTTGACATAAATCATAGCAACATTTTTTGGATCTGTCTCCTAAGGCAAAAGCAAAAGTAAACAAATGGTACCTAATTAAACTTAAAAGCTATTGCACAGCAAAGGAAACCATTGATAGAACCTACAGAATGTGAGAAAATATTTGCAAATGATGTGACTGAAAAGGGGTTAATATCCAAAATATGTAAACAGCTCATATAACTCTATATCAAGAAAACAAACAAACTATTTAAAAAATGGGCAGAAGACCTGAATAGACATTTTTCCAAAGAAGACATACAGATAGGCAACAGGCACATGAAAAGGTGCTCAACATTGCTAATTATTAGAGAAATGCAAATCAAAACCACAATGAGGTATCACCTCATTCCTGTCAGAATGGCTGTCATTAAAAAGATCACAAATGGGACTTCCTGGTGGCACAGTGGTTGAGAATTCACCTGCTGATGCAGGGGACACAGGTTCGATCCCTGGTCCAGGAAGATCCCACATGCTGAGGAACAACTAAGCCCGTGTGTAACAACTACTGAGTCTGCGCTCTAGGGCCCGCATGCCACAACTACTGAGCCTGTGCACCTAGAGCCCATGCTCCACAACAAGAGAAGCCACTGCAACGAGAAGCCTGTGCACCACAACAAAGAGTAGCCCCCACTCGCCGCAACTAGAGAAAGCCTGCGCGCAGCAACAAAGACCCAATCCAGCCAAAAATAAATAAATTTTTTAAAAAAGAAAAAGACCACAAGTAACAAATGTTGGTGAAGATTTGGAGAAAATGGAACCCTTGTGGAGAAAATGGGAATGTAAATTGGTGGAAAATAGTATGGAGGTTCCTCAAAAAACTAAAATAGAACTACCATATGATCCAGCAATTCCACTCCTGGGAATATATCCAAAGAAAACAAAAACACTAATTCGAAAAGATACATGCACCCCAATGTTCATAGCAGCATTATTTACAATAGCCCAGATACAGTGGTGACCTAAGTTCCATCGACAGAATAATGGATAAAGAAGATGTGGAACATACATACAATGGAATACTTTTCAGCCGTAAAAAGAATGAAATTTTACCCTTTGCAACAACATGGTTGGACCTAGAGGGTATTATGTTTAGTGAAATAAGTCAGAGAAAGACAAATACTGTATGTTATTACTTATATGTGTAATCTAGAAAATAAAACGAATGAATATAACAAAACAGAAACAGACTCACAGATATAGAGAACAAGCTAGTGGCTGCCAGTGGGGAGAGAGAAGGGGAAGGGGCAAGATAGGGATAGGGGATTATGAGGTACAAACTACTATGGATAATATAAATAAGCTGCAAGGATATATTGTATAGAACAGGGAACATAGCCAATATTTTATAATAACCTTAAACTTTAACTTTTATAATAACTCTAGAATGTCATATACCTAATATTGAAACTAATATTGTAAATCAACTACACCTCAATAACAAAACGGAACACTTCACCGAATGAAAAATGTTCTAAGAGATGCACTATAGTGAGCTGAGTTCTCATTATATAAGCTGACACGTGGTACTCTTCTCATGTATTTTCAAGGGCATGGACATTTTGCCCTGCTGGAAGAGATATAAATCTCATGTAGACGTCCTCAGTGGTGAAACTCCTCATATAAATCAGAACTGCAGAAAGGTAGGGGACAAATGAACAAAGACTTTATTATCTTCCATAATTCTTTTCCTAGTTTTTGACAACAATTTAGTAGATGAAGAAACATTAGTTTCCCTGGGTATCTCTCATATATACAGGGCATATACATGTCATTAAACTTGTGTTGGTTTTTCTGCCGTATAAAAAAAGAAGGAAAGAAAAGAGAAATATCTTTAACATAAACTTTCTGGTTTTGATTAAACTGATATTTTTAAAGGTGCCACATAGCTTTATGTACATTATTATTATTTTTAACCTTTACAACAACCCAGAGAGGAGAATGTTGTTTTACAGATAAGGAAGCTGATGTTAAGTATTTTGCCCAGGGTCACACAGATTACATAGTAGTTAGACCTGGGTTTAGAATCTAGATCTCCAAAATAACTTTTTTTTTTTTTTTTTTTTGCGGTACGCGGGCCTCTCACTGTTGTGGCTTCTCCCGTTGCGGAGCACAGGCTCCGGACGCGCAGGCTCAGCGGCCGTGGCTCACGGGCCCAGCCGCTCCACGACATGTGGGCTCTTCCTGGACCGGGGCATGAACCCGTGTCCCCTGCATCGGCAGGCGGACTCTCAACCACTGCGCCACCAGGTAAGCCCCCAAATCACTTCTAATACCCTTTCTACTATGTCACAGAAGGCCATGGCAATACTTTAATTTTTACCTTTAAGGCAATTTCTAGGTAAACTTTAGGCTACTCAATGGCTTTTTGAGAAATAGATTCAAGAATATTTGTTTTTCATCCCTATTTTTCTTGTTGTATATTTCTCCAGCAAAGTGTAGACATTAGATATCAGATTGTGGGTATTTTTGTTGCAATCTGGTAGAAATGCATTTCCTCAAAAGTGCTGGGCACTATATGCCTGTTTGTTTTGGGTTTACCAAGGGTACTGTAAGTCGCACTTGATGGTTGCAGGCAGAGTCCTGAAGTGAGAACTGTGAGTTGACTTGCTATAAATAAAGGATTTCCTATACTTTCTAAAACAAGGTAGAGGACCCTAGTGGATAAACTGAGCTACAAAATTTTTTTTTTTTCACACACACACACTGTATTTTATTTTTACAAGAGAGAAAGAGACTGACACCAAGCATTGTAAATGGATGACCACAACAAAAGCAACAATGATTGCAATTACCAAACACGAAACACACTCATACTATGTCTTAATATTGACATTCAGTCCAGTAATCTTCCACTGTAACATGAGCTACAAACTTTTGATATTACTGCAGGCTAACATATCAGAGAGCCTTTAAATTTTAGAGGAAAGGGCAAGCAAGTATTATTTTCAATTTACTTACTTCCTAGAAAGGTTATAATTATTGAGCATTTTCTGACTACCACCAATTCACAAGTTGTCACGTGAAACATAGATTCTAACTCAACCCCTACCCAGTGAAATGTTGTCTCAGTGATTTGGTGATAAAATTATCAAAATCATTAATTATTAATTCCTATGGGACTACACCTAGAGAACTTGAGGTAAAGCTTCTGCCTTCTCTAACCAATCAATAAACCAAATAAATATTTGAATGTTCTCCATTATACACCAACCTCAGTGTTAGGCACTGTAGTGCCTTCTCCATAGCAAAAGCTCAATATCATTCAATAATGATTGAGTGAAGGAAACAGAAGAAAATCAAAGACATAGCATTTGCCCCGAAGGTGCTGACTATCTAGTACACTAAAACATAAAAAAGAAAGTAATGTAGCAAAGAAATTATTTTAAAAACATCAAACCTCTTTTTTATTTTTATCATGATGCTACTCTCTGTGGGCTCAGAGTGATTACTTTGGAGCTAATAGTCTAAGTTTCTATAGGATTTACTCTGAGACCACGTCCTGAACTATTCCATACCGGGAGAGGTAGTATAGTGGAATAAGTTAAGTGTGTGGACTCTGGTGTCAGATATCCTAGATCTTGGCCTCACTACTTACCAGCCAGGGGATCTTTAGCAAGTTACTTCTCAATGTCACAATTTTCTCATCTGAAAAATGGGGGCTAGTATAGTATTTTCCTCATAGGGATATTGTGAAGATTAAACAAGAAGTTATAATTGTAGTGTTTATGTAGAACACAGCCCAAAACCTTGCAAATATCTAGTACTCAATATTGTCACTAACAATATTTCTTTCTTTCAGGTTAAAAAATACTGTAAAATCTAGACTTAATTAACCTTCTTATCACCTTGCCAAAGGGCCTGCTTCCACATGCTGCCTGCCAGATGGTCCACTTACCAATGAGAAACCCATGTGCTTACCTGTGATAAATTAGACCACTGAAGCTCAATGCTTTGTAGTAAAGAAGAGGGTTGGCATAACTGAAAATATACAACTACACAAATTATAGGAAAGCAATTTTCTGTATAGGGGCATGGTATAGTGAGACAAAAATAAGCATGAGTCATCTCAATTTGATTCAGCTCTGCACAGAGTGTTTAGCCTCTTCGAATGATTTCTTAGTTAGGTGACTTTGGGAAATTACTTAAACTCTTTGGGCTATTATTTTTCTCATCTGTAAGGTTGGGGAAATAATAGCTAATTCACTGAGTTTTTTGTGAAGACAGTGACTACACAGAGTAGGGGCTCAGTAAATTGAGGGCGGTGGCCAGTACTGTGAACGTTAGTTCTCTTCTGTTTTTCTGTAGCTATCTTGGGAAAAGAGTAGCAACAGCAGGGGTGGCAGGCAGGGCAGGCACTCGGCAACATTATGATGGATGTGATTTATACAAGTCTGTCATAACTGGTCGGTCAGTGTACGAGGGGGCCAGTGGGGGTAGAAATCCAGTCTGGGCTCCATTCTCCAAGATGTGCAAGGGGCCTCTTTTTCTAATTTGTACAAAGATGCTCTATTCTCCACCCCTTTTCTTCCTCTCCCGTTGCGAAGCACAGGCTCCGGACACGCAGGCTCGGTGGCCGTGGCTCATGGGCCCAGCTGCTCCGCAGCATGTGGGATCTTCCCGGACCGGGGCACGAACCCGTGTCCCCTGCATCGGCAGGTGGACTCTCAACCACTGCGCCACCAGGGAAGCCCTCTCCGCCCCTTTTCTAAACCACTTCCTGACTTTCAGTTTTTTCCCACCCTCCCCAGGTGCTCAGTAGCCTCATAGGATCACAACCCGTCACTGCTGTTCCCACTGTAACCTACTTCACACCTCTCAGGTCTTCCTATGCTATTGGATCCTGCCATGAAAATCCTAGTCTTTCCAGAGTCCCACTCCTCCAGTACTCTTCTGAGAGACGAGTACTAATTATGTAAATGATTTCCAGCTAAGGAAGACCTTCCTTTCGTTATACCGTCCACTGGTATCTTAATAAAGTATTTTTCCAGTGTTTCAACCCAAAGGAGCAAAGAGTGTGAGGGTTTGAGGTATAAAGGTAAAATGAATGTAGAGAAGCAGTTTGAAAACAGAGGGGACTTTTCAGCACAGCACACAGTAGCTGTCCATCTGGAGATGGTATTGAATATGGACCAGGAAGTAGAAACTGTGTACATTTAATGAACAACCTTGCCTGTCCCGTATCAGCCAGTCCAATTAAAGAGTCAACAAGAACTTTGGACCCTATACCAATACCAACTTCTGAAAGAAGAGAATGTGGGAGGGGAAGATTTTGTGGTGTAGTGAAAAGAGAACTGCCTTGAGATTTAGGAAACCTGGCTCACATTTCCACCTTCACCTCCAAACAGCTTTTGGCACTGGGAAAGTCAGTTGCGTGCTTAGAATTCAATGACTTCACTGTGGACTAAGAGACTGAATTAGAAAACGCTTTTTCAGGTCTAACCTTCTATGTTGCTTTTTTTCCCACTGCAAACTGATTAGCCTGGCAGTGGGCAGGTGGGGGAAGCAACGCTAAATTGTAGCTTAAAGAGTACTATACTGAACTTAAATCAATGTAGTATAATGCTGGCTTCCAGAGAGGCAGATTATGTTAATGGTTAAGAGTGTAGGAGCTGGAGTCCTTCATTCCTGGGTTTTGGTACTGAACTTGGACAAATCACTTAACCTCAATTTCCTCATCTGTTGTTCCACATCCTAATTAGTATTAGGAATACTAATACCTATGTCATAATGTTAGAGAGAGGATTAAATAAGCTAATACATATGAAAGCACTCAGCACAGTGCCTGATACCTAGTTAAGTCCTCAGCAGTTGGTGATGGCATGTTTCATCCTAACTCTGCTACTAAATTAATTCTTGATTGGCTAAGTCACTCACTTCTCTGAGTCTCCTTAAAAGAAAAGTGGTTTTTTTGGTCCAGTCACAGTATAGGACTAGATTATTTCTAAGGTGTTTTCTAGTTCCATCTTTCAATCTCTATTTTTTATGTTTGTAATAGAAAATTTTGTTTTAGAAATTTGGCCAGTCTTGAATTAAGTAGCTCAATTATCCCTCCTATGTGCACAGAATAGTTTCCCAGAAAGATCACTAAGTCTGAGCTACTCCCATTGTGTGTGGGAGGATCATTGCTTGCTACCAGGATATGAGTTGTACAATTTTAATCCTCAGACCAGTGGCTGCTGTACCTCCACTCCCAGTAACATGAGAACCTACACCTTTAGATTTCTGGGTCACCGGCCACATGAGAGTCCTAGGAGTCATCATTATTGTCACATTGCTAAAATGCAGCAGCCACTTGGAGCCCCCAAGACATTTGTCTCCGCAGGCAAATAATCACATTCACTCATAGGTCATAATTTGATTGTGTGAATATACTGCATGTCACTGATTACTAGCATCATGTTTCTTTTTGGCAAGGAGCTCAGCACTGTAGTCAAGCCCAATGACTTGATCATAACAATCCTTAAATCCCATATTTGTGGGTCTGTTTCCTGGACCATTCCTGGTGCCAATTCTGTATCAATCAGGAGAAAAAAACCATACCAGTTCCATGAACAGAGACAATTTAGTATAAATAATTGTTAGCTAGATATAAAGATGTTAACAAGGGTAAAAAGAAAACTTGAATAAATCATTAGGTAGCGACTGCAGGAAGCAGCTACAATCCCTAGGGCTGAGAAAACAAAGGAAAATGGTTAGAATTATTAAAACTTAGAGAAGAGGCTCTTATTAACAATTCTTTATATTAAATTGTCTCTTTTCAAGTAACTGGTGTGGTTTCTGTCTCCTGAATGTACATACTGTGACTGATACAGTGGTTGTACCAATTTACAACTCTCATCAGCAACAATGGAGGTTGAGACTGCACCATAGCCTTACCAGAACTTGATATTTTTCATCTTTTGCATTTTAACTATTCTGGTGGGCTTGAAGTACTATTGCATTGTGGTTTTTAATTTGCACTTCCCCCATGGGGAATGAAGTCAACCACCTTTTCATTCGTTTACTGGTTATTTTGATCTCCTCTTTTGTGAATTATCTGTTCAAGTCTTTTGCCCATTTTTCTGTTGAGTTGCTGCCTTTTTCTTATTGATTTGTGAGAGCTCTTTATATATTTTGAACATGAGTTCTTTGTTGGATATATCACCCCAGCTCTCTCTCAATATGCCCAGTTAGACTTACTAGTTCAGATGTGCTTCTCTAGATTAAATGTTCCTAGGGACTGAATTACTATGTTGTTCTTATTGTAGTACCTCAACAAATATAAGAGTAGTGGAGTGGAAGTACTATAACTTTCTTTGGGACTTCCCTGGTGGCACAGTGGTTAAGAATCTGCCTGCCAATGCAGGGAACACAGGTTCAAGCCTTGGTCCAGGAAGATCCCACATGCTGCAGAGCAACTAAGCCCGTGAGCCACAACTACTGAGCCTGCATTCTAGAGCCCGCGAACCACAACTACTTGAGCCCGCGTATCACAACTACTGAAGCCTGCACACCTAGAGCCTGTGCTCCACGACAGAGAAGCCGCCTCGATGAGAAGCCTGCGCACTGCAATGAAGAGTAGCTCCTGCTCGCTGCAACTAGAGAAAGCCTGCACGCAGCAATGAAGACCCAACGCAGCCATAAATAAATAAATAAATTTATATTAAAAAATCTTTCTTTATTGTGAGAAGATAGGAATATGTATTTCATTCATGTGTTCATTCATTCTACAAATCTTTTTTTTTTTTTTTTTTTTTTGTGGTACGTGGGCCTCTCACTATTGTGGCCTCTCTCGTTGCAGAGCAACAGGCTCCGGACGCGCAGGCTCAGCGGCCATGGCTCACGGGCCCAGCCGCTCCACGGCATGTGGGATCTTCCCGGACCGGGGCATGAACCCATGTCCCCTGCATCGGCAGGCGGACCCTCAACCACTGCGCCACCAGGGAAGCCCCACAAATCTCTTTAAATACATGTTTATTGGGCATGAATTATGTGCAGGGAATTATGCTGTGTATATAAGTTTGCTTCTTTCTGAAGTATTAGAACTCAGCTTGGGAACTTTACACATATTGTCATTGTAATAAAATAAGAATCTTACATTAGATTTAAAAAACTTTTTCAGGAGCCCAGAACATTTTTGAAGACCAAACAACTCATTGCCACTATCTGAGGCCAGTGAATGTCAGTCACCTGAAAAATTCCTGTGCAAATATTAAAAAGGCCTTCTAGAATTTATTGACGTTTTTATTCATTTACTCAAATCAAATATTTGTTAAGCACATATTATGGAAGCACATTAAATGGAAACTAATTTCTTAGATCTTCTTTTCTTCTGCATACTCATCCTTGGTGGTGTCATGCGGCTTCAATTACCAACTATCTCTATGCTGATGACCCCCACATCTATTTCTATAGCATAGATGTACTTCATGAGTCTTAGATTCAAAAAACCAAACGTCTGATGAATATTTTTCCTGGGATGTCTCAAGGCACCTGGCATACATTTTCAAAACTGAACTCATCATCTTCCCCTAGCAAATCTTTTCTTTCTGTGTTTCCTCTTTCAGTGTATGGCATGAGCATCTACCCAGTTGCCCAAGTGAGGCACCTAGAAGTCTCCCTTGACACTTGACTCTCCTTCCTTCCCACCCACTAATATCCTGCTAATTACCAATACTTTTCAATTCAACTTCTTATACAGTCTCTCTCAAATTAATCTGTTTTTTCCTATGGACAATACTATAAAACATGCCACCAGTATTTCTTGCTTAGATCTCCTAATTTGTCTCCCTGCCTTTAGTCTTTCTAGTCTCCAACTATTCTCTAATGTCTCCCATTTCTATAATCCTTCAAGACTTATCTATGCTCTTTGGGTTAAATCAAAATTCCTTAATAGTGTTTATAAAATCCTATGTAACCTGCTCCTGTTGCCTCTCCCATCTCACGACTCTTTGGCATTTACTCCTACTAATCTTTCAGGTCTCACCAAATATTACTTTCCCTGAGATGCCTTCCCAGATCCTCAAAAATGGGTTAGATGCCCTCTTACAATACTCTCCTGCTTCCCTTATCTCTTATCATTAAACACTAAGTTCTGTGAGACCAGAGCCTTTATTTTGTTAGCTGTGGCAACTCAACCAACAAATCACATTATTTATGGAAATAATGAATGAATTTCTTGAAACTCAGGGAAAGCCACTACTGAAGTTACAGAAGAAACTCTTTTATTATATTAAAGAAATATTTCACGGCTTCCCTGGTGGCGCAGTGGTTGAGAGTCCGCCTGCCGATGCAGGGGACACGGGTTCGTGCCCCGGTCTGGGAAGATCCCACATGCTGCGGAGCGGCTGGGCCCGTGAGCCATGGCCGCTGAGCCTGCGCGTCTGGAGCCTGGGCTCCGCAATGGCAGAGGCCACAACAGTGAGAGGCCTGCGTACAGAAAAAAAAAAAAAAAAAAAAAAAGAAATATTTCAGATATTTTAATACACAGAGACATCTGGGCACAATGTAGTTACAACTAACACACTTGGAATCTGTATAAGCCAAAGTTTGTCTTATTTATTCAGATGCTTTTAGTGAGCTATTATTTGTGATGAGCATGTGTGAAAAATTTATCTGCCAAGATAGAACAAAGATCGAGACTTACCATCCTAAAAGATTCATTCCAGAAATGACTAACTAGGGTTTTACTTTTCAAAATTGCCCTATATGTAAAATTTAATTTAAAAGTTCATTCATTTCCCAGGATTATTTCTGGGAGAACGACCCATGTTGGCAAACAGGAAGATTTTGTGTATGTTTATATTTTTTCACCTTCTAAAATACAAAATTGATAAGAAAGCAGAAAAGTCCATTTTAAAAGAACCATCAAATCTTTGCAATCTTTCTCAAATCCTCTTAAGTGGGTTCTACATCATGGGAATTAATAAAAATGGTATTTCCCAATTAACTTGGGATTCTGAGTTTGGATCCTTTCACGTGCTCTCCTGGGTTTATAATCTAGAGGTATTTGTGAAATTTTCTTCTTGACAATAATTGTGTTTTGGGTTTTTTGGGGTTTTTTTTTTGCGGTACGCGGGCCCCTCACCGCTGTGGCCTCTCCCGTTAAGGAGCACAGGCTCCGGACGCGTAGGCTCAGCGGCCATGGCTCACGGGCCTAGCCACTCCGCAGCACGTGGGATCTTCGCGGAAGGGGGCACAAACCCGTGTCCCCTGTATCGGCAGGCGGACTCTCAACCACTGCGCCACCAGGGAAGCCCAATAATTGTGTTTTTCATTGAATAGGTAATAGGTCTAATTGCTTCAGGGCCTTAAAGTAGTAGCATCTATAAATGCTATAAACCTTGCTTAAATTTTATCAAGTTATTGAACAAGTTATTCCCTCTGATGCTGGATAAGCCAAAGGACCCTGTTTCAAACTAATATATATATACATATTAGCAAAGCAAGGCATGAAGATAGGAATGCAATGTCCTCTTAAAATGCTCTGAGACTGGGCTTCCCTGGTGGTGCAGTGGTTGAGAGTCCGCCTGCCGACGCAGGAGACACGGGTTCATGCCCCGGTCTGGGAAGATCCTACATGCCGCGGAGAAGCTGGGTCCATGAGCCATGGCCGCTGAGCCTGCGTGTCTGGAGCCTGTGCTCCGCAGCGGGAGAGGCCACAGCGGTGAGGGGCCCGCGTACCGAAAAAAAAAAAAAAAGCTCTGAGGCTAAATTTTGTTTATAGTCTAGGCAGTAAAACAGAAATTATTTAAGTAGAACTGAACCCTACCACACATTGATAGCAAAAACTACAATTTCTTCATATGTCTTCCTAGTAATGTTGTTGGGTGTGGTGGTTATTACATTAGTAGTATGTTTCAAATACATGTTATATTGATGCTCTGAGATAACTCAAGCGATCTTTCAGGAATTCTGAGTGAAATATAAATGTTATGGGAAGAATTGATCCCATTTCAAGGTTAGGATGGATAAATGAGCATTTTAGAAAAAGAAATACATGATGCAGAAAATGTGAATTTTGGAAAATTTCTCCTAGCATATTGCCTGGCATATAATAGGCATTCAATATATTTTTCTTGATTGACTGATTGAATAAATGAATAAATAAATTATACTCATTCAGATCTTGTCCCCTACTCTTATCCCATCTCTCAATTAATAGTAATTATTTTCTTAGTCTCCACCCAAATTTGAAATAATTTGGCTCCCAAGTTTTGGGAGCTGGAATGATTTTAAAGTGCCTAATTAAGAACAATTTGTTAACGATTATTATCTCTTCCCCTTTTCACTCTAAGCTGTCTTTACACTTTCCAAGTCTCATGCTGCTTTTTATTCCTTAGGCTAGTTTTTATTAAAGAAAAGAGAACAAAACTGTTTCTCTCTGCCTTTTAATAAACATGACTCTTTCTGTCATCCTTTCCTTGATCCTTTCCAAATCAGCCGTGGTTGCCATAAGTGATGGCTGAGAGACAAGATGCCAAGTGCAATGGCTAAATTTAAAGAGCAGCATTCGCACCTGTTGTTAACTGGCAATGACCAGTCTCACACCCACAGTTTCCTCCACCCTCTGCCTCCCACCAAGTGCAACCCATAGCCCAGAATTTGTGTTCACGTATAAAAGTACTGATGAAGATTATATACATTACATAGAAATGGAGAATGAATACAGCATTTGACACTAAATTAGTTCAGTTTCAGAGGAGCTGAACTTTGGGCAACACCCAGCATAATATAAAGATGTATCTGACCTTGAAATAAGCAGGTGGAAGTGACTAGGTATTTGATGAATTCCTGAAGACTATTAATGGACTATCTCACCTGAGAATAATTTTCTTAGACCTGCCATACTTTGTGAAATTATTTTGCCTTTTAGCATTGGAGGGTCCTCTAAATGTAAATGTTGTGTAAAAGAGGCAATCCAAGAAGTACTTATCTAAAAAGTCAGCTTAAATTAATTTGCCAGGTTGGCAACTCTAACCTGGAAGAGCTGTGTAGGAGAAAGATAGTAACATAAATAATTCTGATAGAAAATACACATAAAAAGTGAGAGAAGAAGGGGACTGTGGCCCAGCGAGGCAGATTAGTCTCATCAAATAGGTTGGATACTCAAGGGAGTGGCAGCCTCATTGTCAGACCAGGTCACATCAAGTACCAAAGTACTGTGATAGAAAGTCAAAAAACAAATTCTGAGAGTTTAATTTTACCTGAGCATTTCCTCTCAGAGGAAGCCAAGCTGGTCTTCAGGAGAATAGAACAGGTGACTTATGGGTACAGTAGGAGCAAAGAGTTGGAGGTTGGAAGGTCAGGGCATGTTCAGGGTATGGGTAGTAAATACCTGGAGAGTGCTGAGAGAGGGGAGCCCTTTACCAATTTGGAATTTTGTTGTAATTCAGCCTTGTCAGAGAATGTTCTTAGGATTTTGGGGGGCACTTTTGAATACTCTGGAATGGATAGTGTTGGGTTCCATAAAAATGTGTGCTGAATTCCTATGCACTTAGGAGGTGTGGTTTATTCAAGTTCAGAATCAGTGTCTTGCCCCTTTGGATCATTTCAGATAGGGACAAAAGACTTCCTGACTCCAAAGGTCTACTGAATAACAAAGGCTATAGGAGGCCACAGGCCAATCCAACACAAAAAGGACAGTGTGAGGGACTTCCCTGGTGGTGCAGTGGTTAAGAATCCGGCTGCCAATACAGCCAACACGGGTTCGAGACCTGGTCTGGGAAAATCCCACATGCCGTGGAGCAACTAAGCCCGTGTGCCACAACTACTGAGCATGCATTTTAGAGCCCGTGAGCCACAACTACTGAAGCCTGCACACCTAGAGCCCGTGCTCCGCAACAAGAGAAGCCACTGCAATGAGAAGCCCAAGCTCCGCAATGAAGAGTAGCCGCCGCTCTCTGCAGCTAGAGAAAGCCCGCGTGCAGCAATGAAGACCCAACGCAGCCAAAAATAAATAAATAAAATTTAAAAAATCGATTAAAAAGGACAGTGTGAAAGTTAGCTGCCAATCTCTCAGATCCTGAGAAATATGAACAAAGACAGTCCTATTTGAACAAGCCCTGCCCTTCTCAACTCAGTGTTTTCCCAGTGTTGCGTGCTTGACAGACATAAATAAATAAATAAATAAACTTGCAGACTGGATGTTTCAGACCTAAAAGAATGTTAGATTAGGGTCACTAAGTTATAAATGAATATGGAGTCAGTCATCCTTTGGAGGCCGGGGCATGAGTATTTGAGTCCTACAGATAGGTAGGTATAAAAAATAGGAATAATGACATCTGGAAAAATAGTGAAGCCAAATCACCAGAAAACAGATCTAAGCTGTGGTTTATGATACTTATTTAAAGGCTAAAACCCCTTTCTTCTCCCTCTCCTTCACATACTTTTTTTGATCCTTAAGAATTGCTGATCTCACTTGAATAATAACTCATATCATCAGTAAACCATGAAACATAGCCCCCAGATCTCTAAGCAGATCCCTTTCATGTTTTCTTGTTCACGTCAGTAAGCTGTGTGCATCACCTACCCTGGCTATTCTGGAATGCTTAGACAAATACTCCACTGAGTTGAGTCATACTTTGGAGCTGACTTTAGTGTACATTTTAGTAGGGAATCTAGTTAGAGTTTCACGCTCCAGAAAATCTGTTCTGATTAGTTTTAGCTAAAAGAAAAGATCAACCTGTTTTAAGGATTGGCACGGAAAACAATTCTGCAGTCATGTAGGTTTCACTGAACATATTTTTGTAATAATAAAAATAACATGCAGATGGGAAAAAGCTAAACCATTCAAAAGGATAGCTACCCCTTAAAACTTCCCAGAGGTAACTTTTTTTTTTTTTGGTTTATTCTTCCAGAAACCACTTTTGGTGCGTGTGTGTGTGTGTGTGTGTGTGTGTATGTATCTGTCTAGAGGATGACTTTCTATTGAGCTATCTACATTTTCTCCTTATTTGGCCTAGCCAACCAGCTGGTATGAGGTATGTCCTTTGCAGCTGTGGAAAGGTTTTCTCTGTGAAGAGATAATTGACATTTGTTTTTTTTTAATTTATTTATTATTATTACTATTTTTTTGCAGTATGCGGGCCCCTCACTGTTGTGGCCTCTCCCGTTGCGGAGCACAGGCTCCGGACGCGCAGGCTCAGTGGCCATGGCTCACGGGCCCAGCCGCTCCGCGGCATGTGGAATCTTCTTGGACCAGGGCACGAACCCGTGTCCCCTGCATCGGCAGGCGGACTCTCAACCACTGCGCCACCAGGGAAGCCCTGACATTTGTTTAGATTAATTTCTATCCCTGTATTATTAGAACTCAGTTTAGTCAGTGGATCCTCAAAATATGCAGCCTACCTGTGGTTAATCAATGGTATCATCTTGGTAGATAAAAAATGACACATTTTGGTAAATAAAGAGGAAGATTTTGGTAATCCCTCCAGTTTCAGATTTATGCACTTGAAAAATAAAAAACTATCGTGGTTCTTTTGCAAATCCACAGAACTAAATCTCAGTAATGCAGGATGCATGTCTCATTTTCATATTTCGATAAATAGGGGAAAGGCAATTCCAGTAGAACTTTTCAAAGTGTAAGATGGAGTGGAGGGCACAATTCTGATTCATAGCCAGATTTGCGAAGACAAAGTAAAAACAAAACTAAAACCCGTGGTAATACTAGTAAGAAGGTGTAAAGGGGCAAGAGAGAAGGGGAAATGGCAGAGCATGGGTAAATACATAAAATGCAGATGGGATAAATATAGATGAGTGGAAAATGATTGTAAGTGAAGTTACCCCAGGTATGTCACAGATTTCCAACTAGGGGGATTAGTGTGTGCAGCTGTTGAATGGGGGCCTTATCTCATTCCTGAGCTCTCATGTTCCACTGTTGAGCAATAAATGCCTTTTGGGTGAGTGGTTTGAGTGTCTCACCTGGAGAAGCCAATCATCTTACAGTTCTGGGGTGGGTGGAAGGATTAAACAAACTAAAAGTTTCACTTCATTATTTAGCTATTCTTGGCCAAAAAAGTAACATTTCAGTCAAACTTTAAAGAATATTATTAGAATAAGTGATACAATAAAATTGTGTGCGTGTTGTTTTGTTTTAAATTTATCACCTTAGGGTACACTAGAAAGATATTTCCCAAAATTTAGGATAATACTTTTATTTGCTTACCAAACTGTTTTCCTGCTCCAGATTTTATTTTATTTATTTTTATTTATTTATTTATTTTTTTGCGGTAAGCGGGCCTCTCACTGCTGCGGCCCTTCCTGTTGCGGAGCACAGGCTCCGGACGCCCAGGCCCAGCGGCCATGGCCCACGGGCCCAGCCGCTCCGCGGCACGCGGGATCCTCCCGGACCGGGGCACAAACCCGCGTCCCCTGCACTGGCAGGCGGACTCTCAACCACTGCGCCACCAGGGAAGCCCCTGCTCCAGATTTTAAAAGGAGGTGTGAGAATTAACTAGCTCATAACAATAAACAGACAGCAAAGAAATCCTCTTCTGAGGAAATTCAGGAACCTCAAATCTTTCTTTCAGTCTTCAATGAGCTATCATTATGAGCTTGTCTCTGTGGAAGGATTTTTCAAGAGAAAGGGTTGTTCCAAAGTGTATTCTAATGGCTAATTTAGCTAAATTATGAAAATTAATTAAGGTAACCTTTACGTGATTTTTATTACATTATCAGCATGCTCTGTTTCTATAGTTTAGTAAGTTGCACATAAGGTCAAAAGTGGTAAGAAAATAGAGTGTTAGAATATCAGTATAAAGGTGCTGTAAAAGTGAACTGAGTATCTGAAATGTATACAGTTCTGTTAATTCACTTTTATAACATGTACTCATTCTGGGACTTTGGTATCATAATCATTCTACCCCTCCTGTACTATGCTACATATCACAGTCATTAGATCACTCCATGACGGGATAATTTCAGCATATCCAAATACCATTAGTTATGAATGATAACTCTGGGCGTGTCGTTGGGAGTTCCAACGTACCTAGCTAATGATTACTAATTTGGTGTCTATTTTGCCAACTTAAAACACGAAGCACAGAGCTTTGTACAAATATCCATTTCCCCAGTTACCCTTATCTTAGCTGTATCTTTGGTGAGGATTAGCCGAATCGAATATGCCATCTCTATTGGTGCTATTCTGAGGGGCTCGGGTGCCAATTACCGGTTCCCTAGAATTTGCCCGTAATTGACTATGTCCCACAATAGGTAACTCTGGAAGTGACAGGCAGTCTCTAGTGTGGTTCTCCCGCCTGTCGATTGGGCCTTGCAAGAAGCCCCGCCTCATCAACTCAGTCAAGGGCGACAGTTGGACCGGCGCCGGTGAGTGGCGGGTCTTAGCTCCGCCCCGGCCGTCCGCTGCGCTGCCTGGGTCGGCGCCGTTTCCAGTTGAGAGATGGCGGCCGCCGCAGGTAGATCGCTCCTGCTGCTCCTCTCCTCCCGAGGCGGCGGAGGCGCCGGCGGCTGCGGAGCGCTGACTGCGGGCTGCTTCCCCGCGCTGGGCGTCAGCCGCCACCGGCAGCAGCAGCACCACCGGACGGTGAGCGAGCGCGCCCGGCGGCTCCGGGGAGGGCGGGGCGGCGCTGGCGTGTGGGATCAGCCGGCGGGCAGGCCGCCGGGGCAGCGGGCGAGTTACCTCAACTCGCGGCCGCTCCAGAGGTTGCCGGGCACCGAGGAGCCGCCGTGCCCTTCAGGCGCCTGCGGCGGCAACCAGGAAAAAAGGCAGGGCGGAGGAAGCCGAGAGGAGGAGGGGCGACGGCAGGGATGTTCCCGCAGGACCGGGGACACCAGGGCGGGGAAGGGACGGGACTTGAACCTCTCTCTGACCCGCCCCCGATCTCGGTCTCTCCCTCCTTTTTACTTAACAGCTCTGCCCTATTGCTCCCGAACTGAGCCCCGTTCAAGTTGTCTCCTTTCCCTCCTCCTCCAGGCGGGTTGGGGTGTCCTGAGTTGCCGCGGCTGCCTTGTGTATGTGTCAGGAGAGTGGCAGTGCCATACTGCTGGGAACTGTCCCCCGGAGGGCAACCCAGGACCCCAGCGAGGCCGCTCCCTAGTTCCCTTCTCGACCCTCTGGGAACGGGCAAGACAGAAAATCAAACTTTATCCCCCTGTGTGACTTCCTGCGTGTGGGCATGGGGAACAGCACCCTTGCGATGGATGCTGCATTGCTTCAGGAGGCAAGCTGCAACCTCTTAGTTCCTTAAAGGTCCTCGGTGGTGCTTTTGGAGGGCTGCTTTATAAGCTTGTTCACGCGTGCCTGAAGAAGGAAGGTGGGCAGCAGGCAGAGGGGAAGAGAATATGACAAGTTGTTCACAGCGGCAGGGATTTGGTGGTTGTATTAGCCAGTTATTGCTGGCTTTCATTGGCTGGCAACGCACGGGAGTTTCTATTTGAACAGTCTTGGTGTGTGTGTGTGTGTGTGTGTGTGTGTGTGTGTGTGTGTGTGTGTG
>NW_021703781.1:22919791-23288884 GCF_005190385.1 Monodon monoceros
TGTGTGTGTGTGTGTGTGTGTGTGTGTGTGTGTGTGTGTGTGTGTGTCTTTTTCAGTTGCAAGAGGTCAACTTGGCATGGAGTTCTTGACCTAACAAGTCAGCAGGTTCTCTTCCCTTGGACTTTCTAGACCCATACCGTTGGTCTCTGGCCAACTCCAAGAGAAAGTGTAGGTTTTATTTCCTAGGGCTAAGTTGTATAGTGTGGTAATAAGAGAATCACTGCAGACAGCCTGATAGCAGAAAGTAGTACCTTCAGCTCTCAACAAATACACCCACCTGTCTTGTTCTGATCACATAGCTCTTGAGGGAAAACTGAACTGGAGCTTTTCAGAGGGTACCCCAAGACTGATGACATTGTAAAATTAAGTGTCTGAAAGAGCAGTGAAAAGAACTAATGCTCTTTAAATGCAAGATGGTATTGTTATTATTAGTCATAGGTATGGACCTATCCCCGTTCTTATGAGAAAACTGTACTTCTTCATTTTGGCATACTGACATATTGCTTTGCTGAAGCTTTTGGGTGAGAGCCGAGCTTTCCACAGTTCAGTTTAGATTTGCATGTTTCATAGCCTCCAGTTATGTGTTTTGTTCTCTTAAAAACATAAGGCAATCCAAAAATCTGATTGCATTCCCCTCCCCCTCAAACTATTTAAAGACTTACCAAGTTGTCTTTATCTCTGTATTTTGATAATACATCTTCTGACTTTGCAGTTTGTTTTTAAGACTATTTGGGTGTGGTATTCATTTAGCATTTTGAAATTTGTGCCTTGTATATTTTCCACTGTGTGAATCTGTCAGTCTGTGAGTGCCTTCCTTGTGCGGGTACTTCATGAAAGTGTTTTTCTGTGCTATTCTGGGGTGGATAAAAGTGATGTGCTGAATTTGAGGTGAAAGCACAACTAAAATGAAGTGTTATTTCTGAAGGGCAGAAGTGTTATATGCATGGTGACTTGCAAATGAACTTAGAATTGTAAGATTTTGAAAAAAGTTGTGCCTGATTATTTAAAATATGTAAACAGTTTTTTTCTTTTTCTACGATTCCTCCGAAGCTATCATGTATTTAGCTGTCTCCATCTGTTATTCTATGATTCCTCGCAAGACTCAATTTGAAAGGTATCTCTTAGAGATTTAACTGTTGACATTTTATGCTTGAAATTAAGACCCAGAAAGGGAGAGACTTGGCCAGGATTACACGATGAATATACAACAGTTTTAGGACTCCCACCCGCTCCAGATATTCTGACCCCCTTATTGTGTTCTTTTTATTATAAAGTACAATTGCTCCTTCACATCTTTCTCCTCGCATATAAAACTTACTATTGTTTGTTATGAAAGTACTGGTATTTCAAAACCCCATGAGTGAGAATTCTCCTATGTTAGTTTGAGACACATGTATTTAGCAATATAGGAACAAACCACTGGCTTTTACAAAGGTCCCTGAGAGACACTAAGGTTGAATCTTGCAGAGGTGACATCCTGTGTATGTGCAGCAGATGGCACTCTGTGTCGAACTAGATCACAAGTCCTGCTTGTGCCACTTTTGTTCTGCTGTAGTAGGTATGGTAAATTAGAGCCAGGGGGACATAACCAATTATAGTACTGGTTAATTTTTTGCTTAAGAGGTATGTTTTTTGAAATTCATTTTTTCCAAGTTTGAAGAACAAGTCCAGAGCAATACAGTTCAGCTAATATAGGTAAATGTGATCGCAAAGTAATAAAACATAGCTTGTACCGCCCCCCCCCCAATTAAAACATCATTCAACTGAGTAAATAGGAGAAAAGGTGCAGGGGCTTATTCAGTATTTGTAGCACCATCTAGTGTAATTTTTCCTTTCCTATGTGAAGAGCCTGTTATTGCTTCCCAGCTTGTGACTGTAACTGAGTCTAATGTAAAATATCTGTTGCATGCTTTTCTGTGTGGTTAGTGAAGGTGGCAATTTTCAAGGATGATTCTTTGAAGGGAACTGCCTTTCATTGTGAGCTGTGTAATTTCTTTGCTAAATCAAACTGTCTCATCTCTGATTATGACAGCCTGACTGTTGGCATTTCCTAGTGGTCAACGTCTACGCTGAATTGCTACATTTCTTACTTAAGTCTGTCATTATACTGTTATAGATTGTGGCTGTCCCTTTTTACTTTACACATTTTAGTTCTTTGGCAGTGATGTCATTTCAGTTTAACCTGAAAGTTTTTTTTTTTTTACCTTTCTTTTAACCTGAAAGTTTTAACAGAGGTTACATTGCCTGACACAGAGGTAAGTCCCAGTTCTTTAATTGGGCTCCTCATGATCTGGCTAAGTCTTACTTTGCCAGATCCACCCAGCACAAATAATCCACTGTACTTAAGCCAGTGTCTCCTTTACCCATATTAAATGTCTGTGCAGTTTTTGTAGGGGAATTTCAGTCTTAACCACTCCACTAACCGCTAAGGTTCATTTTAGGTGAGAGACTGTGACCTTTGACTCCTCTTTGAATCTAACTTCCTCACTTTACAGATGAGAAAACGGACCTAATGGGAACTGAGGGAAGTGACTTTTCTGTTATGTTTGTGGTTAATGACATCTGGGATAAAAATTCTTTTAAATGGAGGTGGATTCAAGGAGAAATCCTAGTCTCAATCTTCACATGTGCGTTTCCTAGCTCTTAATCCCTTTCCATTGTTCTACTCTGTCTTCTCTGAATGCTGATAGGACTTATTATTTTCAGGACACAGATTGACACTGGCTTGTTCTCTAAATGTTTCATTTGTGGGTACCTTATCTTACTGGGCAGCGATTGTGTATCTTGTTACCTTTTTGTCTCTCATAGACTCCAGAGCAGTACTAGGTACATAGATAACACTCAGACAAGCATTAATTGAATACGCACCCTTTTGTCTGCTTGCCAGTGAAAAGGTGTGCTCTACTCCCCCCCTCCCCCCCCGTTTGACTTTTTTAATGATCTGTTGCTTAGGGAACCACATTTGGGTTACTGCTTTAAGTTTGGTATTGCCAGTGCTGTCTTTGGTTGTACATTACACTTCTTTATGGTGGACTGATGCAGAGAGTTGGTAACATTGGATTAGCTCTACAGTGGTACACACTTTCTATCCAAAGAAGCAAAAGTATGATAAATACCCAGATTATTAGGAATATATGTTTGAATCAGAGTCTAGATTTATCGTTGTTTTAGTTGACGATAATATTAAGATTTTGAAGGTTGTGGATAAATATGCTTAGAGCAGATTTATTATGGAAACTTTATCTTAAAATCTTGCTTATTTTGAACCCCATAAAATAGTCGAATGAGTAAATTTGGATTTAGTCAACAAATTCTGGTTATTTGAACTTTTCTGAGTCTCAAGGGGCTCTATTTTATGCTTTATGGAACTCTAAGAGGGAATCTAAATAGAAATGCAGCATCAAGAGTGGTGTATGTTGGACTTCCCTGGTGGTGCAGTGGTTAAGAACCCACCTGCCAATGCAGCGGACATGGGTTCGAGCCCCGGTCCAGGAATATCCCACATGCTGTGCAGCAACCAAGCCCATGCGCCACAACTACTGAGCCTGCTCTTTAGACCCCGCATGCCACCACTACTAAGCCTGTGTGCCACGACTACTGAAGCCGGTGCGCCTAGAGCCCGTGCTCCACAACAAGAGAAGCCACTGCACTGAGGAGCCCGCACACCACAACAAAGAGTAGCCCCTGCTTGCCGCCACAACTAGAGAAGGCCGGCGCGCAGCAATGAAGACCCAATGCAGCCAAAAAATTAATTAATTAATTAATTAAAAAAAAAAGAATGGTGTATGTTGAAGACAATAAATTGAATGCGAATTTTGGTTTTGGGGCTGCCTATTGTTTGAAAGGGAAATCAAGGAGTGGTCATGGTCTTCTATAGTAGCACTTCGTTGATACCATAGTCTGAATAACTACTAAGATGTTGCTTTTATTTCTTTTTATATTCTAGCTTTGTGCTCTGTGGGTTTTCTTAAAAAAATTACTGTTTGTTTTCCTGTGATTAAGGACAAGATTACCTTTTAAGATCTCAAGATAACCACTCAATATAGGGGAATCCTCTATTCTTTATTTGACTGATTATACAATACTGGAACAACATGTTATTAGGAGAACTAAGATGTTACCATGGAAGACATGTACTTAAAAGAGTCCTAGAATTTAGAGCTCGACAAGACAAGGTTAAGTAAATAAAAGTTCAGGAACAGTGAAGTGGCTTTTTCCTTGGTAGCCCAGCAAGTTACTGCAGAGCTGAAAATGGCTCACACATCTGCTGGTTTTCCCATTAAGTTCTTTTTCTATGAAATTACAAAATTCTGTGTTTCATTCTAAAGATGATTAAGCTGAGACTGGTTGTTAAAAGTGAATTGGGGGAAGTGATGCACGGCCCTGGCCGGGAGGCTGCCCTGCCCCCGCTTCCTTTCACCCTGTCGCTGCCGGCAGGTGGTTGTGGCCGCAGTGCCCAGAGGGAGGTGGCGGCGAATGATGCCTGGGAAACTCCTATGCGGGGACATTATGGGGCTGGAGGCGCCTTTGGAGACAGCCAGAGGAAGGAGAGGCAAAAGAGCTCTGTGGATGTCGGAATTTCGGATAAGGGATTATGGACCTGTACTTCCCTTATAGGGTTGTTAGGAAGATTTAAACTAGATAAGCTGAAAACATATTACACAATGCTGGAGCGATAGAAGGAAGTCAAGGCACCATTATGACTCAGATGAGAAATCAGAAACAAGAGGAAATGGTGTTGCAGGTGACCTGGATGCTCCCAAACACAAAAAAAGCTAAAATGAGAGAGAAGCTAAATGGTGACAGCAAGGAAGGATGTCATAGACTTTCAGATGAATTTTCTAAATCTCATAAGTCAAGAAGAAAAGATCTGTCAAATGCAGATACTGATGAATATGAAAAAAAAAGCGAGTGTCATCCTTAGATAGTTCTACTCAGAAATCAAGTGATAATAAACTAGAAGACACCCTAATACGAGAACAGAAAGAAGGAGCCTTCTCCAATTTCCCTATTTCTGAAGAGACTATAAAGCTTCTGAAAGGTCTAGGGGTAACATATCTCTTTCCTATTCAAGTTAAGACTTTTGGTCCTGTATATGAATGAAAAGACTTAATTGCTCAAGCACAGACAGGAACAGGAAAGACATTCTGTTTTGCCATCCCCTTGATTGAAAGACTCCAAAGAAATCAAGAGACAATTAAAAAAAGCCACTCACCAAAGGTACTTGTTTTGGCTCCTACAAGGGAACTGGCAAACCAAGTAGCCAAAGACTTCAAAGATATAACTAGGAAACTCAGTGTGGTGTGTTTTTATGGTGGAACATCATATCAAAACCAAATTAATCATTTTCAAAATGGTATTGACATCTTGGTTGGGACCCCTGCTCGTATCAAAGATCATCTGCAGAGCGGCCGATTAGATCTTTCTAAACTGCGCCATGTTGTGCTGGATGAAGTGGATCAAATGTTAGATTTAGGTTTTGCGGAACAAGTTGAAGATATTATCCACAAATCCTACAAAACTGATTCTGAAGACAATCCTCAGACTTTACATTTTTCTGCAACTTGCCCACAGTGGGTGTACAAAGTTGCAAAAAAATACATGAAATCCAGATACGAACAGGTTGACCTTGTTGGGAAAATGACTCAAAAGGCTGCAACTACTGTGGAACATCTGACCATCCAGTGCCATTAATCTCAGAGGCCAGCAGTTATTGGAGATGTCCTTCAAGTCTACAGTGGGTCTGAAGGGAGGGCTATTATCTTCTGTGAGACCAAAAAGAATGTAACTGATATGGCCATGAATCCACACATAAAACAGAATGCCCAGTGTTTACATGGCGACATCGCACAGTCACAAAGAGAAATTACACTGAAAGGCTTCAGAGAGGGTAGTTTTGGTGGCAGCCAGTGTTGCTGCCCGTGGTTTGGACATTCCTGAGGTTGACCTGGTTATTCAGAGTTTACCTCCACAGGATGTTGAGTCCTATATTCATCTCTCTGGATGCACAGATAGAGCTGGCTGGACAGGGATTTGCATATGTTTTTATCAACCAAGAGAAAGAGGTCAACTAAGATATGTGGAACAAAAAGCAGGAATTACTTTTAAATGTGTAGGTGTTCCTTCTACAATGGATTTAGTCAAATCTAAAAGCATGGATGCCATCAAGTCTCTGGCTTGCATTTCTTATGCTGCTGTTGATTTTTTCTGACCATCAGCTCAGAGACTGATAGAAGAGAAAGGGGCAGTGGATGCATTGGCTGTAGCATTAGCCCACATCTCTGGCACATCAAGTTTTGAACCACGTTCTTTGATCACCTCTGATAAGGGGGTTGTGACCATGATTCTGGAAGCCCAGAAGAAATACAGGATGTTAGCTGTGCTTGGAAAGAACTTAACAGAAAGTTGAGTAGTAATGCTGTGTCCCAAATTACCAGAATGTGCCTCCTAAAAGGAAATATGGGCATTTGCTTTGATATTCCCACAACTGAGAATGGTTACAGGCAGAGTGGCATGATTCAGACTGGGTACTCTCAGTGCCAGCCAAGTTGCCTGAAATTGAAGAATATTATGATGGAAACACATCTTCTAATTCCAGACAGAGGAGTGGCTGGTCAAGTGGCTGGTCAGGTGGTCGATCTGGTAGACAGAGTCGACAGGGGAGTCGGTCAGGAAGTCGACAAGATGGTAGAAGAGAAATTGATCGAGAAGCGGGGGCCACAAACAGAGTTTTGACTGAGATAGTTAATCTACCAGTGTGAGCTTGCCTATTTCTGCCTAATCATGTACATTATCCACCAAAAATTAGGTCATTGTAGTTGAGGTCTGTGTCTGCTGTTTGCAAAGAAGTTGGTTGTATTTTTTTTAAGTATTTCGCAAGAATGGTTGTAAACAAATCTACTTATCCAGTTATACCTTTGAATAAAAAAACCTCCTTAAAAAAAAAAAAAAAAGTTGGCTTCCTTGGTGGCGCAGTGGTTGAGAGTCCGCCTGCCGATGCAGGGGACACGGGTTCGTGCCCTGGTCTGGGAAGATCCCATATGCCGTGGAGCGGCTGGGCCCGTGAGCCATGGCCGCTGAGCCTATGCATCTGGAGCCTGTGCTCCGCAACGGGAGAGGCCACAACAGTGAGAGGCCCGTGTACCACAAAAAAAAAAAAAAAAAAAGTGAATTGGGGTCAGATTCTTCCAGTAAAACCCTAAAGTCAAACTGAAACTTGAATAGTTACTCCCTGATTTAGATCAAGCTTGAGGACATCTGATAAAAAATTGACCTCTGCAGCTGAACACAGAAGGGAAACAATCTGTTTATTTATTTCACTGCACTTTGCTTGCATTGAGACAGCCTGTGTAAAAATGAAAGTTGACTTCAAGCAAAGTAATTTTAATAAGTTTAGTGAATTCTTGACTCATAAACCGTGTACAGGCTTCATTTTTTTTATTGATAAAAGCATAACTTGGTAAATTATATCATCGACTGGGTCTAATAGCATACTAAAACTGAACTTTTTCTAATACAGTTCTGGAATAATTGGATAATATGACATTGCATTTTGACATCTCTCTTAAAAATAAGAGGCTTTTCCAAAAGTTCTTTAATGACATTAATAATATTTATTAATCCAAAAGAGTGAGGTCTTTACCTTTTATGCTTCGTTACTAAAGTTTTCAGTTTTTACATTTTTTTAATTTATTGTCCACTTTATTTTGGGGCCAGCACTTGTAATAGTCACCAGAAAATTGTTGAGCAGAGCCCATTGGGTGTATGATGCTATCCAGAGGACAGTCTCAAATGTACAGTCCTGAGCCGTACTACCTTATAGGTTTCAAGATTTTTTTTTTTTTTTTGCGGTATGCGGGCCTCTCACTGTTGTGGCCTCTCCCGTTGCGGAACACAGGCTCCGGACGCGCAGGCTCAGCGGCCATGGCTCACGGGCCCAGCCGCTCCGCGGCATGTGGGATCTTCCCGGACCGGGGCACGAACCTGCGTCCCCTGCATCGGCAGGCAGACTCTCAACCACTGCGCCACCAGGGAAGCCCAGGTTTCAAGATTTTTTAAATTCTTTTTTTGCCCTCTCAGGCCCACTTTGTATAGTACTTCTTACTTACCTATAGTAAATGGTGTTACAGGATGTTTAAGAGTATTAATGTCTGCTTTAAACTTTAGAGAAAGTTAATGCGACTGATAGTTTATAAAATAACAGGAGAGCAAATAGGTTAGCTGAACTACCTGACCTGTAAAGATAGAGGAGTAGATATGGAAGAAAGCATCTAAGAGCTAAAGGCACTGTGTTTCCATGTTTAATTCTCACCATAACCCTATAAGAGGTATTATTGTGCTAGTTTGATATATTGTGCTAGTTTGAGGAAATTGAGGACGGGATAGGTTCATTTCTTCTTACGTGTCATAAACTGTTTTAATGATAGGGATGCAAAGATGGACAGATGTTTTGGAGCTGGGATTTAAGCCTACGTCTGGCTAGAATTAAAGCTGTACCATGCTGGTTGTCAGTGTGGGTCTTCCTTCCTTTTCAGCACCTGCTCCTTCAGTTTTATTACTTTCTCAAGCATCTGCTGCAGTTTTTTCCAAGACACCTCACCATCCCTCCCACTGACTACATTTCTTAAATCTCTTTCTCCACCCTCTCCCCCTCCACCAGGTATTAACTGATAAGAGTCTAAGGTATTACGCCTACCCCCCCACCCCCTCCAAATCTTTGAAATTTAGTTTAAGATTCTAAAAAGTCCCACCCAGTAAACCTGGTAATTACTGAGCATTGCTTCTATATCAAGCACTTTTATAACATTGTGTAGTATACTCCACAACAACCCTTCAGGCAAAATACCATCCCCATTGTACAGATGAGAAAATAAAGACCTAGAAAGGTTAATACCTAGAGTCATTCAGAATATATCTGTGGAACTCCTACTCTGTGAGACACTGTGCTGGTAAGGAGAGATGTTCCTGTTGTGGTTCTAAGAGTTCACAGTCTGGCCAGGAGACAAGACTATAAACAAGACTGTAACTGGCTGTGCTTTTTTTTTTTTCCCTATGGAGGTCAGTGGGAGCACTTAGACTTACCCGAGGATGTTGGGGAAGGCTTCACTGGTGAGGCCTTGCTTGAGCTGAAATATGAGGAAATATAATGTGTGGGGGACTGAAAAGGTTGGTTCATATTCCAGGCAGCACTAGTATCTAACATGACAATATGAGGGAGTATGATGTATTTGAGAAACAGCCAGTAATTTGTTACAACTGGATATGAGCAAGAATAGCTGAAGATTATTAGGCTGGACAGTAGCAGTGATACCAATAATAATTAATATTTATGAAGTGCACCATGTGCCAAGCACTGTACACAGTCTCACTTAATTCTTGTGACACCCTGTGAGTAGGTATTGTTATTATCCTCATTTTACAGATAGTGAAACTGAGTTGCATCAGATTGGTTAAGTGATTTGCCCAGACAGTCAGTTAGTGACACATAGCTAGTAAATGACTTGCCTGGGATAACACAGCTAGCGAATGGCATACCCAGCATATAAAACCAAGTAGTCTGGCTACAGAGCCTGTCTCTTCACCACTTGCTGTGGTGAGGGGTCAGATTGTGAAAGGACTTGTGAAGGAGCTGACATTTTATGATGTAGTTCAGTGGTTTTTTAAAAAACTCAACCCACAGTAGAAATACCTTTTATGTTATGATTGAGCACATGCATGTGTGCATAAAACTAGGAAAAGTCTCATGAAACAATATTTTTACTATGTATGCATAGTTTCTGTTCTCTTTTCTTAAGGAAATTCTGGTTGGGACTCATTTAAATTGATTCTACAATTTAAGCCACAGTTTGGAAAATTACTACTTGTCAGTAGGTGAGCATTGGAAGAATTTCAAGTAAGGGAATCACATGGTTATGTTTGTGCTTTTAGGTAGGTCACACTGGCAGCAGTGTGAAGGCTTAATTGGAGAGGATGGGACTGGAAAGACAGACACCAGTAAGGAACATCTTAATGGACCAGGCAAAAGATGTCTGAACTAGGACAGCAGCCTTGACGATGGAGAAAAGAGAATAGAGAGAAGGGAGATATAGGAAGTAGAGTTGATAGTCCACAACTAATCGTCAAGTTCTATCACTCATCTACTAAGTACTAGGTAGAAAGACGGTTCGATTCAAGACCTGTGTTACTGTGTTACTCAGGTACTGAAATTTTATTTCTTGACCTTTTTTGTGTGTTCCTTTTTATCATCGTGTGAAATATGCTTCTTTGTTGTCTTTTCTACACCTCTGCTTTTTTTTTGTTGTTTCTTTTTTTGTTTGTTTTTTTGCGGTACGTGAGCCTCTCACCGTTGTGGCGTCTCCCGTTGCGGAGAACAGGCTCCGGACGCGCATGGCTCACGGGACCAGCCACTCCGCGGCATGTGGGATCTTCCCGGACCGGGGCACGAACCCATGTCCCCTGCATTGGCAGGTGGACTCTCAACCACTGTGCCACCAGGGAAGCCCCTGCTTTTGTATTTTAAAAAAATCTGGTTTAATTATTTTTAAATGATTTAAAAATTTATATATAAAATCAGACATCCACGTTATCCCCTTATTTCTGCCTCCCCCTGCCCCCACCTCATACTATCAGAATCTGGAAGATTTGCATAGCAGTATGAAAAAGTTCACATAGCATGATGAGCACTCAGCAAATCTTTGCTGAAAGAATGTGTCCTGTGTATTATACTCTCCCAAAGCAGAAACTCTTAACATTATGTTCATTAACTAGAGGAATACTTTTGAGTAATTTTCTTGAACTCTGTCCTCTCTAACTTTCCATTTTTGTAATATTTGACTCCATTTAGGGAATAGTAAGCATTGTATGTGTGATGATCTTACTTTTTAAAAAACAAACAAAATAAACAACATAACTAGCCATTCCTAAGCATGAAATCTTAGTAAAATTTTAGCAGTTTTTCTTCCCATATTATAAATGTAGATATACAAGATTCCTACCGCTTCTGCCACTCTAGTTTCTCAAGAGCATTATTATATATATATAAAATTGAGAACAAGTTATTTGGAGTGATTCTCTAACATTTTAATTGACTGGACCTTACTGGATTGCTGTTTTTAGAGAGCACATATTCTTTGGTCTTCTAGGTATTATAATACAAAGGTAAGTATTTGCTTGATAATTATAACAGTTTTTTAGAGACATTACAGTATCTGCTCTACCAGAGGAGATTGTATTTGAGATGTAGTTGATGAACCTTTTGAAATATTATGGGAGCAAAGAATAGCTGTACCATCACAGAATCTTTTAATAGTTTTCTGAGAGTTAAATAAATGAAAAGATGGAAGTGGTAGGAGAGAGAGAGAGAGAGTGTGTGTGTGTGTGTGTGTGTTTCGCAGTCACCAAAATAAAGAGTAAGTAATTGAAGAGAATTAGGTGCCATGTGGTATAATAGTTAGGGGTCTGGGTTCTGCTCCTTTCTCTTCCATTAACTTGCTGTTTGACCTTGGACAAGTGATGTAACCTCTTTGATCCTATTATTTTTGTTGATTAAATAAGGATGCTTGATTAGGTGAGCCTAAAGGGCTTCTTTAATTCTAAGTTATGTATCATTTTTATATAACACTTGACAAGTAACTTTTATGTTGTTTCATTGGGTAGCTTGTATAAAATCATAAACAGACGGACATATATTTGCTTATTCTCACAAGGGCCAAGGGCTTGAAGTGAAGAAAAAGAGCCTTCCAATTCCTTTTCAGGACAGTTTGCATAATTACTTTCTGACATCTTGGTGAACAATTTACCCTGCATTCCTCATAATTCATCAAGCCTTTATTCCCATCTTTCTCTTTTTTCTTCTTTTTCCAGTTCAAACTGCTGAGGGAGTTGGGGAAGAGGTAGAGATGTGGTGGGGAATTCAGAGAGTTGGAGAGAGAGGAGGAGGAAAAAAGCAGTTAATGCTGGAGTGTTTGAGGGGAGACAGGACTGTGCTAATAATTTAATTCTGAGTTGTGGCCTGCCAGCTTGAAACAGAAAATGTTTCTTTGTATTTATACTACAGGAATCCCCAGTGGGAAAATCTTAAGTGATTAATTGCTGGTAGCAGTCTGTTCTCCCAAACTCTGTGAACTGAGTCTAATACAGTGTCATGAATGTAGACATTCAGTCAGTGTTGGACAAATGAGAGTCCAACACTGGGTTAAAAAGTCCTAGGGACCATTGTCTAAATCCTTCAACCTGGTGAATAATGTAGGTGTGTATCATCTTGTTCTCTGCCTAGATTCTGCAGTAATGGGAATCAGAACTATGAAGAAGGAATTACTTTTCTTTGATTCAGGCAGCAGCTAATAATCTTAAAAGAGTGCACAGATTGTGCTGAAACAGGCATGGCTGTATAAAACGCTAAGTAAAAATAGTAATGGAAAAAGATTGTAGTGCTGTTACGCTATAGGTAATTTAAGAAATTGACACAATGACAACTACCTGGCAGGTATTTGGAGCAAGTGAGGGAGAAGAGAGAAGAGTGAAGGGCTGGGCACTGCCGAAGAGAGAAAGGAACTATTTAAACAAGGTGCTGCCAACTCTAGATTCCCTACAGATATATATTTCCAAAGATGACAGATTTTTGGAGGTGTTTATTTTGGAGCTAATCTTCTGTTTTTCCATTCTACCCCTACTGTATCCTGTATCTTGTACTGCCAGAATTCTGCTAGCTGCCGTGAAGCAGGGCTGTGGCAAGTGGCCAAGTGTGATTTAAAACCTCTTTTTCATTTTAAAACAGAGTATAGATATCAGAATACTTTAAAGAAGTATTTAAAGATAGATTGAATGGAGTGGAAAAAATAGTAAAAACCTAATAAGAAAATTGAAAGTTTTCGATTTGGTTTTGCTGGAATAACATTTCTTTTGTAAACAGAATACCAGCTTATGTCTATCTCTGTCAGTTTCTCTTTCTTACCTCGCTTTCCCTGATCTTTGAGTGCTGGGGATAGAAGCTGCTGAGCAGACAGGAAAAATGAGTTTTCTGACCAGAAAGAGGTAGTAGTGATTTTTTGTTTGTTTGTTTGTTTTTGAGGGGATCCCAAGGGTATATGCTGTGTGAGTGTCTCATCTATATGCATGTTAATAATTGGGTTTTGTTTCCTTATTTTGTTCTCATTTTAACCCCAAACAAAATGAAATTTATTTTTTCCATTTCTAGCTCTGACTTAAGCTTCAAAACAAAATGTTGTTCCTGCATAGTTGAGATGATAGAACAGAATTGTAGTATACCATATTACAGAATTTTGGAATATTCATTTATTACAAGGAGAATTGAACTCCAGTCAGTACTTTCTTTAATTTTAATATCTCAGACTGCATTAGTTGATTCAGAATCAACTACTAATAGAGTTCATAGCTTGGCCAAGTGCCACAAAGTCTGGTGAGCTTTAGATACATAATGGCTCTCTTTTTAATGATTGCTAGAGCTTTTAGCAGTAAAAGGGGGAAAATGAAAGGGAACTATGTGTAATAGCTTTCTTGCCTAAAACGAGTATTCTTGGTAAGATTAAAAGTAGAGACAAGCTGAGGCTCTGCGTTATGGATCCGAGGTCACATCACAGCCAGCATCAGAAAGTAGCAGCCCTAATAGAAGAAAAGACAGAAAGTAACTACTGAGGAGCAGGCTCTCAGAGAAGCTCACTTGGAAAGGCCATACCAACATAGAGGGTTGTTGTTTTTTGGGGGTGGGGATGGGGAAGGTGGATGTCCTTCATAAGGAAACTATGTTGTGTTCAGTCAAACATATAAGGGGAAAGTATTCTTTTTAAATTATGAAGTATGTAATATCTATAAAAACAATTAGAATAATGTATTTCCTTTAGCTTGAGAAATTAAACAATACAACTATAATTGCTACCCCAAGTTTCCTTCCTTAATCCTATTTCCTCTCCCGTTTTCCCAAAAGTAACATTCTCTCCAGTTCGGTGTTTCCTGTGCATGTGTTTATGCCATATATATCTCATACAATATTGTAAACATGTTTTAAACCTTATTTAGAAGATATTATACTGTATAATATCCTTATGCAATTTGTTCTTTTTTGCTTAATACTTTAATTATGTAGTTGATACCTGTGGCTCTGATTCATTCATTTTTAACTATGTGGTATTTCTTTCTCTATTGCACATATTTAACTATTCTCCTGTTGACTGAAAGCCTTTTTAGCTGAATATTTTAGGGGGACAGGAAAGAGAAATATGTTATGTCATTTTAAAAGTTAGATTAGGAATGTTGTTTCGACTTTCAAAAAAGCCAGTTTCCTCTTTTGGTGTGGAATGTCCTCATTTATCGTTTTCCTGGGAAAACCCTTTATACTTCCTGAGAGAAGGCGGAGAAGAGTAATGTTTCATTACACAGATGAACGTGTCTTGTACAAAATGCAGAACAGCATCTGCTATATTACAGTGAGCTCATGAGGGACTGAGCTGCAGCAAAAGCTTGGTTAGTTCTATTAAAATTCTCAGATTTTTCAAGCGCAGAGAAGCTGTGAATGAAAACTTGTTGGTATTTATTCATTGTTTCTTTTCTGTGTTTGGAATAATTTGCAATTTGGAACTACCTGCTTTATTTTGTAAAAGGATATGTCACTTATATGGTTAAAAACACAACTGTTCTTGGATTGTGTCATGGTTTTGATGGAGTGAAGGAAAAACAAGGTGTGGGTCTGAGGGGAAGTACTTCTTTTTGAGGAAGGTAGTTGGTGTGAAATAAGTATTTGTTTTAGTAATAAATCATATATATATATATATATATATGGCAGTGTATATTCTTTCTTTGTAGTCATTGATTTAAAAGATCTCTGATAAATATTTTTTCTTCCCAGTTTCATGCTGTCTTTTATTTGCAATATCTTTGATATGGTTTGAACAATTTTGCAGAATACACAGTACAGAACTTCCTTCAGGTTTCCCTCCAAATGATTTGCCATAATGCATTAACCAGAAATGCTGACGCAGTGAGGGAAACACTAATAAATGGGATGCTTTCCAGGGACTGTAGCTAAGGCAAAGCAAACACAAGCCAAAACTAAGAAGAAAACATTAGTTAGGCACCCAAGATGTAGTCTGGTCAGATATGCTATTAACAGTAAATATCCCATTCTAATTAAATTAATTGAGGCCTGGGCAATTTGGATCACCAGACTATTAAAAAAGTGACCCAACTTTAAGCATATTAGAATTAAGGGCTAGTGCAAGAATAGTCTTTCGGCTATAATTTATTTAGAATGAAAACTTAAATTATTTGCTTTTTCTTACTGGATGGATTCTGATGCCTCAAGAATGATTCAACTCAACTGTCTGTTTTTTCCATTGTGGTTCTGATGGAAAGGGTGCTGAATGGACCTGAAAGTAAAAGAAGAGTTTTTGTTTGTTTTGTTTTGGTAGGAATAATTAGATGGAAAGAGGAGAGAGGGTATTGCTAATTAAGAATGATTTTTGTTTTTTCACTATTGCTATTTTTCTTGCAAATCACACTAATTTTTTTTTTTTTACATCTTTATTGGAGTATAATTGCTTTACAATGGTGTGTATGCTGCTTTATAACAAAGTGAATCAGTTATACATATACATATGTTCCCATCTCTCTTCCCTCTTGCGTCTCCCCTTCCTCCCACCCTCCCTATCCCACCCCCTCCAGGCGGTCACAAAGCACCGAGCTGGAGCTGATCTCCCTGTGCTATGCGGCTGCTTCCCACTAGCTATCTACCTTACGTTTGGTAGTGTATATATGTCCATGCCTCTCTCTCGCTTTGTCACAGCTTACCCTTCCCCCTCCCCATATCCTCAAGTCCATTCTCTAGTAGGTCTGTGTCTTTATTCCTGTCTTACCCCTAGGTTCTTCATGACCTTTTTTTTTCTTAAATTCCATATATATGTGTTAGCATACGGTATTTGGCTTTCTCTTTCTGACTTACTTCACTCTGTATGACAGACTCTAGGTCTATCCACCTCATTACAAATACCTCAATTTCGTTTCTTTTTATGGCTGAGTAATAATATTCCATTGTATATATGTGCCACATCTTCTTTATCCATTCATCTGATGATGGACACTTAGGTTGTTTCCGTCTCCTGGCTATTGTAAATAGAGCTGCAATGAACATTTTGGTACATGACTCTTTTTGAATTATGGTTTTCTCAGGGTATATGCCCAGTAGTGGGATTGCTGGGTCATATGGTAGTTCTATTTGTAGTTTTTTTTTTTTTTTAATATTTGTAGTTTTTTAAGGAACCTCCATACTGTTCTCCATAGTGGCTGTACCAATGCACATTCCCACCAGCAGTGCAGGAGTGTTCCCTTTTCTCCACACCCTCTCTAGCATTTATTGTTTCTAGATTTTTTGATGATGGCCATTCTGACCGGTGTGAGATGATATCTCATTGTAGTTTTGATTTGCATTTCTCTAATGATTAATGATGTTGAGCATTCTTTCATGTGTTTGTTGGCAGTCTGTATATCTTCTTTGGAGAAATGTCTATTTAGGTCTTCTGCCCATTTTTGCATTGGGTTGTTTGTTTTTTTGTTATTGAGCTGCATGTGCTGCTTGTAAATTTTGGAGATTAATCCTTTGTCAGTTGCTTCATTTGCAAATATTTTCTCCCATTCTGAGGGTTGTCTTTTGGTCTTGTTTATGGTTTCTTTTGCTGTGCAAAAGCTTTGAAGTTTCATTAGGTCCCATTTGTTTATTTTTGTTTTTATTTCCATTTCTCTAGGAGGTGGGTCAAAAAGGATCTTGCTTGCTGTGATTTATGTCATAGAGTGTTCTGCCTATGTTTTCCTCTAAGAGTTTGATAGTTTCTGGCCTTACATTTAGTTCTTTAATCCATTTTGAGCTTATTTTTGTGTATGATGTTAGGGAGTGATCTAATCTCATACTTTTACATGTACCTGTCCAGTTTTCTCAGCATCACTTATTGAAGAGGTTGTCCTTTTCTCCACTGTACATTCCTGCCTCCTTTATCAAAGATTAGGTGACCATATGTGCGAATCACACTAATTTTTTTCCACAAATTATTTCACCCATAAATAGTGTAGGTACGGAGAGAGGAGATAGGTATGTAAACAGGCTTTTAAAAATTGCTGTTCTTGTTTTTGAATGATCTCTGACTAATTGGCCAAGAGTCAAGCATGTTAAAACAGGACTCCTGGGCTTCCCTGGTGGCGCAGTGGTTGAGAGTTCGCCTGCCGATGCAGGGGACAGGAGTTCGTGCCCCGGTCCGGGAAGATCCCACATGCCGCGGAGCGGCTGGTCCCGTGAGCCATGGCCGCTGAGCCTGTGCGTCCAGAGTTGTATAGCTAGGCAAGTGAATTGGATTTTTTTTTTTTAACTGTACCAAGATTTCTAAGTTTTGTAAACTTGTTTCTGAAATTAATGAAAGTTGCTGAACGAACCTGGGTAGCCTGAGACTTCTATTGCCAGGGACCCCTTAAGTTTTTAAAAATATTTCTTATTTCTTCATAGTTTATCAGGGTTCTATCTGTTTTTCAAATGCTGGAAGGGTAGAGGTGGGGTGAAAAAAAAATTCCCCTTAATACTATTTCTAGAAGTATTGATTTATGAGTTGTTGCTTCAAATTCTCTGTTTTTATTTCTCTATGAGCCTACTATGTGGTTTTCTAAGATTTAATACTTTCTTTCCTTGAAGAAAAAAAGTATTATTTCAGAGTTTCTCATAACCAGTCTGGATTTATTCTAGGTTATAACTCATATTCTTTTAAAAGTGCCCTCTTGTCCTAAGGGTCACTTGTAATAACCAGCAGCTAAGAATGGCTTAAACAAGAGATTTTCAGACATTCTTTGAGAGATTTTCAGACTTTCTTTTCTTTTTCGGCATTATATGCTGAGGTACCCATGTCAGCAGGCTCAGGAAGGCCTTTACCTTTGACATTGACTTTACTTTTTTCTATTCTTTTAGGTTTTTCACTACCATTCCTACAGTGGTTGGCAAGATATCGTTTCCACCTCACTCTCCATGTACCATGCCAGTGACATCTTAGCTGCTAGAGTGTGGAGCTGGACTGTGGGAGTCAAGTAAGTGCCTTTTTTACTATTTGGCATGGTTTTTGCTTACTTTGCAAAGCCATGGAGAGGAACTCGAACTCCTTAAGATTAGCTTTTAAAAAGGCACTTGCTTGATCCTTGTGGGCCGGCTCTTTGCTCCAGCCTGCTATTGAGTACCTGGTAGCTAACATGATGCTGCATTTAGCAAGGTGACTTATCACAGAACGGAACATTTTTACTAAGGTAGACCCTAAGGGAGGATAGATCTGATCTTGGCTTGATTAGACCATTTATAGCGATGAGCACCCCCTGTCCCATCCCAGAATGAATCAGAGCTTCTACATTAGCACAAACAGTTAGTTACTCTGGCCTCCTGGAAATTTAACAGGTTATGGATGACCAAGCGTCTGCTGGTCTAAACCACTTGAGTTACGTGGAAACTGAACAGCTCTCCCAGGGAAGCCAATGACCTTGGCAATTTTCTGAATTTATTTAGCTTACTATAAGGAAGTAGTGACTTTTGGTGTTAATGAGGTTTGGGTTTCTGTATTTACTGCTACTGCTAAAGTTGCTAAAACCTGGTATTTTACTTTTGCAGGTCACCTTGTAAATTTTGCCTATGTAAATTAACACCCCCCCTGTTATGTCATTAACAACCATGTAAGGGAGAGTGTTTTCCTGCTCTGTCTTAGGTATTGGTGATGTGACCTGTTCACGCAGGGGAAACTTGAACATTCTCAGGTATGTGAAGATCCTGATTCATAAGCATTTTCACCCTGCAAGCAAAGCGCAGTTTATTTCAGTGTGCACTCATGATGTAGTTTTACAAAATCAATCTTGCCAATTGATTTTCTTGCCCCTGATATTACAGAATAGGGATTGGCAAACTACAGCCGAGACAACTGCTTGTTTTTGTAAATAAAGTTTTATTGGAAGAGATACATTTGTCATTTACATGTTGTCTATGACTGCTTTTGCACTACAGCAAAGAGTTGAGTTGCAACAGAGCCCATGTGGCCCACAAAGCCTAAAATACCTGACTCTTAAAGAAAAGTTTGATTTCTGCTATAAAAGAACCAAACTTCAAGTTGTATTTAGATATAAACTTGGTAGAACCACAGTTGAATTCATTAGGTAGCAGATTAGAGATAGAACTAAAGCTAGAAGCTAGGTCTCCTGCCTCGTTGCCCAGGGTTCCTTCTACTAGGCCGTATACCATGTTAGGGCTACTTGTTTTCCCTGCTAGCTGTAAGGCACAGTCTTTTTCCTTTATTTTCCATGAAGTAAAAGCAAAGACTCAATGATTTAAACCACAAAGAAATGATATATTAGAGAGTTGACCTTACTTGGAGTTTAGATACTTTTATCATTTGACGATAACTGGGGAATTGCTTCTTAATGAATCACTAAGTGCTTATAGTGTATACTCAAAAAAGGTTAGGTTAGTTGGAATAAAAAGAAGTTTGAGCCTTAATAATAATTTTATAGCTAGGAACAAAACTAAAATTGGCACAGATAGAATGCTTCCTTCATGTAACTATGTGTCTAAGCTCACAGATAGCAGGATTGTATGTATGTGTGTGTGTATGTATGTCTGTATGGGTGTCTTTCAGCTCTCAGAGAGCATTTGGATTGCATTCTGAGAAGAGTTTAGCAGGTGTATTACAATCTGCAGATTACGTTACAGAGTTTTAAGTGGAGTTTTAAAAATAAATTTTATTTTAAAACAGTTTTGGATTTACAGGAAAATGGCTAAGATTGTACACAGAATTCCCATATATGCCCCATCCCCATTTCCCCTATTATTAACATCTTACATTAGTATGGTACATTTGTTACAATTAATGAACCTATATATACATATTTTTGTAATGAACCAATATTGATACATTATTATTAACTAAAGTCCATGCTTTATTCAGATTCCCTTAGTCTTTGCATAATATTCTTTTTCTGTTCCGGGATTAAATGAATTTTTATTAGTGTGTTCACTGGTGTAGAAGGCATTTATATGACCACCTAAAGGTTAAACTAGTTTTGAAGTCTCTTTCAATTTCCAGGGGTGTGATTAAATGAGTACAGGCTTAACTACTGCAGAGTTCTGACTTGTAACATTTATATTCTGTAACTTGTCAGGAAGGTGGTTACTTTACCTTATTGGTAATAATGGCTTTTCAGTTGTTGATCCTAAATTTTTAGCATCATCAATTCCAGAGAGGCTAAGACAGACTTGGTTACTTCTGTTATTGTCACATGCAGAATTGCTGGTGAAAATATTCAAAAGTAAATTGCTTTCTTTGGAAGCAGTGTGGGTCAACTGTCCTATTTCAGTATGTTTATCCTTCTGAAAGTAGTTTTTGAAGTCAGCACCTTCTGATGAATCATTTATCATTCAAATTTCTCTGTAAAGACCTTAAACTATTTTCTTCCTTAAGTTTATTAGTTATTTACCAAAGTTAAACACATGGATGTTCTGTGACTTAGCAGTTCCACTTCTAGATTTATATACAACAAAATTGTGTGCACATAGGCACCAGAAGAGATGGACAAAATGTTCATAGAGGGCCTAATTGTAGTAGTCCAAACTGGAATTTTCCTAATGCCTATCAACAGTAGAATGGGTAGATAAGTTTCTGGCATAATCACACAATGAATGTTAAACATTGGTCACAGTGAACAAGGAACAGCTATATATAATAATATGTGAATCTCACAAATATAATATTGAGCAAAAGAACCCAGACACTAAAGAGTGTCCATTTACATAAATTTCAAAAACAGGTAAAACTATCTGTGGTGTCAGGAGATTGAATACGCTTGTGGGAGATGGAGAAAGTGTTTGGATTGGGATATGAAGGGGCTTCATGAGGTGCTAGCAATGTTCTGTTTCTTGTTTTGAGTGCTGGTCACGTGGGTGTGTTCACTTTGTGAAAATTCACCAAGCTTATATATTTTTCTGTATTTATGTTATTCTTCAAAGAAAAAAGTGTACAAAAGCAATAGCAACTCTGAAAAACACACACAGAAAATTCACTGCTAACATTTGAGTGTTATATGGAGAAAAAAACTGAACAAATTAACCTTATATCCTAGAATATACGGTGTCTGAATTATAGGGTTATCAAAGTGTCATTGTGTTACTGGAGCTGTTATAGCCCTCTTTGTATAATGAGATGAATAAAGTAGGTGTTAATGGCTGCTCTTTATTGTAACAAGGTTTGGGGAATGCCTCAGAAAAGACATCTTTTCTATTTAGTCTGTATTAGAAAGAGAAACCAAGTCACAATGTCCATCAATTCTTTTTTTTTTAAACTTTTAAATTTAATTTTATTTATTTTTTATACAGCAGGTTCTTATTAGTTACCTATTTTATACATATTAGTATATACATGTCAATCCCAAGCTCCCAATTCACCCCACCCCCACCCCCACCACTTTCCCCCCTTGGTGTCCATATGTTTGTTCTCTACATCTGTGTCTCTATTTCTGCCTTGCAGAGCAGTTCATCTGTACCATTTTTCTAGGTTCCACATATAAGCGTTAATATAGGATATTTGTGTTTTTCTTTCTGACGTACTTCACTCTGTATAAGTCTCTAGATCCATCCATGTCTCTGCAAATGACCCAATTTCGTTCCGTTTTGTGGCTGAGTAATATTCCATTGTATGTATGTACCACTTCTTAATCCATTCATCTGTCGATGGTCATTTAGGTTGCTTCCATGACCTAGCTATTGTAAATAGTGCTGCAGTGCACATTGGGGTGCATGTGTCTTTTTGAATTATGGTTTTCTCTGGGTATATGCCCAGTAGTAGGATTGCTGGGTCATATGGTAGTTCTGTTTTTAGTTTTTTAAGGAACCTCCGCACTGTTCTCCATACTGGCTGTATCAATTTACATTCCTACCAACAGTACAAGAGGGTTCCCTTTTCTCCACACCCTCTCCAGCATTTGTTGTTTGTAGATTTTCTGATGATGCCTATTCTCACCGGTGTGAGGGGACAACTCATTGTAGTTTTGATTTGCATTTCTCTAATAATTAGTGATGTTGAGCAGCTTTTCACGTCCTTCTTGGCCATCTGTATGTCTTTGGAGAAATGTCTATTTAGGTCTTCTGCCCATTTTTTGATTGGGTTTTTTGTTTTATTAATATTGAGCTGAATGAGCTGTTTATATATTTTTGGAGATTAATCCTTTGTCCGTTGATTCGTTTGCAAATATTTTTTCCTATTCTGAGGGTTGTCTTTTCATCTTGTTTATGGTTTCCTTTGCTGTGCAAAAGCTTTTAAGTTTCATTAGGTCCCATTTTTTTTTTTTTTATTTTATTTCCATTACTCTAGGAGGTGGATCAAAAAAGATCTTGCTGTGATTTATGTCATAGAGTGTTCTGCCTATGTTTTCCTCTAAGAATTTCATAGTGTCCGGTCTTACATTTAGCTCTCTAATCTATTTTGAGTTTAATTTTGTGTATGGTGTTAGCGAGTGTCCTAATTTCATTCTTTTACATGTAGCTGTCCAGTTTTCCCAGCACCACTTATTGGAGAGACTGTCTTTTCTCCATGTATATCCTTGCCTCCTTTGTCATAGATTAGTTGACCATAGGTGCGTGGGTTTATCTCTGGGCTTTCTATCCTGTTCCATTGATCTGTATTTCTGTTTTTGTGCCAGTACCATATTGTCTTGATTACTGTAGCTTTGCAGTAGAGTCTGAAGTCAGGGAGTCTGATTCCTCCAGCTCTGTTTTTTTTCCCCCAAGACTGCTTTGGCTATTCGGGGTCTTTTTTGTCTCCATACAAATTTTAAGATTTTTTCTTTTAGTTCTGTAAAAAATGCCACTGGTAATTTGCTAGGGATTGCATTGAATCTGTAGATTGCTTTGGATAGTATAGTCATTTTCACATTATCGATTCTTCCAATCCAAGAACATGGTATATCTCTCCGTCTGTGTCATCTTTGATTTCTTTCATCAGTGTCTTATAGTTTTCTGAGTACAAGTCTTTTACCTCCTTAGGTAGGTTTATTCCTAGGTATTTTATTCTTTTTTTTTGCAATGGTAAATGGGACTGTGTCCTTAATTTCTCTTTCTGATATTTCATTATTAGTGTATAGGAATACAGGAGATTTGTGTGCATTAATTTTGTATCCTACAGCTTTACCAAATTCATTGATTAGCTCTAGTAGTTTTCTGGTGGCATCTTTAGGATTCTCTATGTATGGTATCATGTCATCTGCAAACAGTGACAGTTTTACTTCTTCTTTACCAGTTTGTATTCTTTTTATTTCTTATTCTTCTCTGATTGCTGTGGCTAGGACTTCTAAAACTATGTTGAATAATAGTGGCGAGAGCGGACATCCTTGTGTTGTTCTTGATCTTAGAGGAAATGCTTTCAGTTTTTCACCTTTAAGAATGATGTTTGCTGTGAGTTTGTCTTATATGGCCTTTATTATGTTGAAGTAGGTTCCCTCTATGCCCACTTTCTGGAGAGTTTTTATCATAAATGGGTGTTGAATTTTGTCAAAAATATTTCTGCATCTATTGAGATGATCATATGGTTTTTATTCTTCAGTTTGTTAATATGGTGTTATCAGATTGATTGATTTGCATATATTGAAGAATCCTTGCATCCCTGGGATAAATCCCACTTGATCATGGTGTAGGATCCT
Organism: Monodon monoceros; assembly: GCF_005190385.1. Classification (NCBI taxonomy): domain Eukaryota; kingdom Metazoa; phylum Chordata; class Mammalia; order Artiodactyla; family Monodontidae; genus Monodon; species Monodon monoceros. Next base: position 22,943,495 of record NW_021703781.1, read on the forward strand.
TTTAATGTGTTGTTGGATTTTGTTTGCTAGTATTTTGCTGAGGATTTTTACATCTATATTCATCAGTGATATTGGCCTGTAGTTTTTTCTTTTTGTGACATCTTTGTCTGGTTTTGGTATCAGGGTGATGGTGGCCTCATAGAATGAGTTTGGGAGTGTTCCTTCCTCTGCAATATTTTGGAAGAGTTTGAGAAGGATAGGTGTTAGCTCTTCTCTAAATGTTTGATAGAATTCACCTGTGAAGCCACCTGGTCCTGGACTTTGTTGGAATATTTTTAATCACAGTTTCAGTTTCATTACTTGTGATTGGTCTGTTCATATTTTCTATTTCTTCCTGGTTCAGTTTTGGAAGTTTATACCTTTCTAAGAATTTGTCCATTTCTTCCGGGTTGTCCATTTTATTGTCATAGAGTGGCTTGTAGTAGTCTCTTACGATGTTTTGGATTTCTGTGGTGTCGTAACTTCTCATTTTTCATTTCTAATTTTATTGATTTGAGGCTTTTCCCTCTTTTTCTTGATGAGTCTGGCTAAAGGTTTATCAATTTTGTTTTTCTTCTCAAAGAACCAGCATTTAGTTTTATTGATCTTGGCTATTGTTTTCTTTGTTTCTACTTCATTTATTTCTGGTCTGATCTTTATGATTTCTTTCCTTCTACTAACTTTGGGTTTTGTTTGTTCTTCTTTCTCTAGTTCCTTTAGGTGTAAATTTAGATTGTTTATTTGAGATTTTTCTTGTTTCTTGAGGTAGGATTGTATTGCTATAAACTTCCCTCTCAGAACTGTTTTTGCTGCATCCCATAGGTTTTGGATCATCATGGTTTTGCAGTAATTTGTCTCTAGGTATTTTTTGATTTCCTCTTTGATTTCTTCAGTGATCTCTTGGTTATTTAATAATGTATTGTTTATCCTCCATATGTTTGTGTTTTTTACGTTTTTTTCCCTGTAATTGATTTCTAATCTCATAGTGTTGTGGTTGGAAAAGATGCTTGATATGATTTCAGTTTTCTTAAATTTACCGAGGCTTGATTTGTGACCCAAGATGTGATCTATCCTGGAGAGTGTTCTGTGTGCACTTGAGAAGAAAGTGTAATCTGCTGTTTTTGGATGGAATGTCCTATAAATATCAATTAAATCTATCTGGTCTATTGTGTCATTTAAGGCTTGTGTTTCCTTATTAATTTTCTGTCTGGATGATCTGTCCATTGGTGTAAGTAAGGTGTTTAAGTCCCCTCTATTATTGTGTTACTGTCGGTTCCCTCTTTTATAGCTGTTAGAAGTTGCCTTATGTATTGAGATGCTCCTATGTTGGGTGCATATATATTTATAATTGCTATATCTTCTTGGATTGATCCCTTGATTATTATGTAGTCCTTGTCTTTTGTAACATTCTTTATTTTAAAGTCTATTTTATCTGATATGAGTATTGCTGCTCCAGCTTTCTTTTGATTTCCATTGGCACAGAATGTCTTTTTCCATTCCCTCACCTTCAGTCTGTATGTTTCCCTAGGTCTGAAGTGGGTCTCTTGTAGACAGCATATATATGGTTCTTGTTTCTGTTTCCATTCAGCAAGCCTGTGTCTGTCTTTTGGTTGGAGCATTTAATCCATTCACATTTAAGGTAATTATCAATATGTATGTTCCTATGACCATTTTCTTAATTGTTTTGGGTTTGTTTTTGTAGGTCCTTTTCTTCTCTTGTGTTTCCCACTTAGAGAAGTTCCTTTAGCATTTGTTGTAAAGCTGGTTTGTTGGTGCTGAATTCTCTTAGCTTTTGCTTGCCTGTGAAGGTTTTAAGAAATTAAGGAAACACCCCCATTACCATTGCAACAAAAAGAATAAAATACCTAGGAGTAAACCTGCCTAAGGAGACAAAAGACCTGTATGCAGAAAACTATAAGACACTGAGAATTTTAAAGAATAAACATTCTTTCCCCTTGAAAAAATTTCAGGAAAATTGAAAACAATAACAACAAAAACACCCCTGTGATGATCCTTCTGTTGTGTGTTACTGTGTGAACAGAATTGGTTACTGTCCTGACCACATTCTTATACACTCAGAAGTAACAGCCACAAATTACAATAAAGTTATTTAAAGCATCTTTAAAAGTCCATGTATTTGAGATGCTGTCTTCTGAAACCTTTCGCTATTTTAGTAAAGACTGTTAGGTTCCTCTATGGCTGTTGGAAAGCTTATCCTTCTGTCTGTAGATTTGGTAATCAAGAACGTTAAGAAATAAACTCAAAGTGGGGATGGAGAGAATGTACCTCAACATAATAAAGGCCATTTATGAGAAACCCACAGCCTGCGTCATACTCAATGGTGAAAAACTGAAAGCCTCCCCACTAAATTCAGGAACAAGACAAGGATGCCCACTCTCACTGCTTCTATTTAACATAGTATTGGAAGTCTGGGCACAACAGTCAGACAAGAGAAAGAAATAAAAGTTATCCAAATTGAGAGGAAGAGGTAAAACTGTCACTATTTGCAGATGACATGATACTCAATATAGAGAACCCGAAAATTTCCACACAGAAACTATTAGAACTAATAAATGATTTCAGCAAAGTAGCAGGAAAGAGAAAGTGAAAAAACCATCCCATTTAAAATTGCATCAAACGAAACAAAACAAAACAAAAAACTTAGGAATAAACTTAACCAAGGAGGTGAAAGGCCTATATGCTGAAAACTATAAAGCATTGATAAAGGGAATTGAAGATGATTCAAAGAAATGGAAAGATATTCAGTGCTCTTGGATTGGAAGAATTGACATTGTTAAAATGGCCATACTATCCAAAGCAATCTACAAATTTAATGCAATGTCTATCAAATTTCCCATGACATTTTTCACAGAACTAAAACAAATAATCCTAAAATTTATATGGAACCACAAAAGACCCAGAATTGCTAAAGCAATCCTGAGAAAAAAGAACAAACCTGGAGGTATAACCCTTCCAGAGTTCAGACTACTACAGAGCTACAGTAATCAGAACAATGTGGTATTGACACAAAAACAGGCACAAAGATCAATGGAATAGAATAGAGATCCCAGAAATAAACCCACACATCTATGGTCAATTAATCTATAACAAAGGGGGAAGAATATACGATGGAGAAAAGACAAGTGGTGTTAGGAAAGCTGGACAGCTGTATGTAAAACAATGAAATTAGAACATTCCCTTACACAGTATACTTTGTAAATAAACTCAAAATGGTTTAAAGACCTAAATGTAAGACATGACACCATAAAACTGCTAGAAGAGAACATAGGCAAAACATTCTTTACCATAAAACATAGCAATATTTTCTTAGATCAACCTCCAAGGCAAAAGAAATAAAAGCAAAAATAAACAAATGGGACCTAATTAAACTTAAAAGCTTTTGCACAGCAAAGGAAACCATCAATAAAAGGAAAAGACAGCCTATGGAATGGGAGAAAATGTTTGCAAATGATGCGACCAGCAAGGGGTTAATATCCAAAATATACAAACAGCTCATACAACTCAAAAGAGACAAACAACCCAATCAAAAAATGGACAGAAGACCTGAATAGACATTTTCCAAAGAAGACGTACAGATGGACAACAGGCACATGAAAAGATCCTCAACATTGCTAGTTAGAGAAATGCAAAGCAAAACCACACATACCAGTCAGGATGACTATCATCAAAAAATCTACAAATAATAAATGCTGGAGAAGATGTGGAGAAAAGGGAATGCTCAAACACTGTTGGTGGGAATGTAAATTGGTGCAGCCACTGTGGAAAACAGTATGGAGTCTCCTTACAAAACTGAAAATAGAACTACCATATGATCCAGCAATCCCACTCCTGGGCATATAAACAGAAAAAATGAAAACCATTTAAAAAGATATATGCACCCCAGTGTTCATAGCTGCACTGTTTACAATAGCCAAGACATAGAAGCAACCTAAGCATCCACTGACAGATGAACCAATAAAGATGTGATACACACACGTACATACACACACACACACACACACGCACACACATCAATGTAATATTACTCTGCCATAGAAAAGAATGAAATAATGCCATTTGCAGCAACATGGGTGGATCTAGGGATTATCAGACTAAGGAAGTAAGTCAGACAGAGAAAGACAAATATATGATATCACTTAGATGAGGAATCTAAAAATATGATACAAAGGAACTTATTTACAAAACAGAAATAGACTCACAGACATAGAAAACAATTTATAGTTACCAAACGGGAGAGGCAGGAAGGGACAAATTAGGAGTATGGGATTAACAAATACAAACTACTGTACGTAAAATAGATAAGCAACAAGGATTTACTGTATAGCACAGGGAATTATACTCAATATCATGTAATAACCTATAATGGAATATAATCTACAAAAAAATCACTCTGCTGTACACCTGAAACTGACACAATATTGTAAATTGACTATATTAAAAAAAAAAGAATATTAAGAAATAATCATCATATAGGGACTTCCCTGGTGGTGCAGTGGATAGGACTCTGCGCTCCCAATGCAGGGAGCTAGAGTTTGATCCCTGGTCAGGGAACTGGATCCCACATGCATGCCACAACTGGGAGTTTGCATGCCACAACTAAGGAGCCCACGTGCTGCAGCTAAGGCACCCGCCTGCCACAACTAAGACCCAGTGTAACCAAATAAATTTAAAAAAAAAAAAGAAAAAAAAGAAATAATCATCATATAAACTCTTTTAGAATTGCTATCTGGTGTTTTTATAGCTTGGGATTCTTTCATGTAGGTGTGTACTTGTACTAAAAAAAAATTAGTTCCCTCTGTTATACATTTGTTTCCAGTTTTTTTGCTATTATTTGCATTGCTATAGTAAATAACTTTGTGCAATCATCATTGCTCCTGTATGAGATTATAGAATGTGTTCCTAAAAGCAGAAGGGATGAGAATTACTGTTTGCTTACATCTTTGCCCCTGTAAAGTGTTACCAACTTTCGATAACAACACCAAACTGTGTCTAAATATACATTGGTACCTCAGTGTATATTTAATTTGCATCAAGTGACTGAAGTTGAACATCTATTTTTTTTTTTTTTTAAAGATTGGTTTGACCTAGACTACTTTTAAAGGCTTTATTGAATTTGTTACAATATTGCTTCTGTTTTACATTTTGGTGTTTTGGCTGTGAGGCATGTGGGATCTTAGCTCCCTGACCAGAGATTGAACCTGCATCCCCTGCATTGGAAGGCAAAGTCTTAACCACTGGACTGCCAGGGAAGTTCCTGAACATCTATTTAAAGAACTGTATGTTTTTGGTTTTTTTTCTGTGCACCACGTATCCTATTTCTTAAGTCTTATAGTGATGTTGGTCTTTTTCTTTGTGATTTAACAGGAGCTCTTTGGTGAAAAAATGGTACCTTAATGTATATTTAATTTGCATTAAGTGAGTGAAGTTGAACATTATTTAAAGAACTGGGTTTTTTTGTTTCTCTGTGCCCCAGATCTCCAATTTATTAACTATTATAGTTATATTGGTCTTTTTCTTTGTGATTTAATAGGAGCTGCTTCTTTTTTTTTTTTTTTTTAACATTTAAATCCCTTAAGTCTGAATCTACACATTCAACTTCTAGGCACATTTTAAGGGCTGTATTTTGTATGAAAGTAGGGAGCTACCTGTAGTTGCTGAGTGAATAAAATATTAGTCCTTAAAATATCTGAAGACAATTATGTGCATGGAGGTTAGATTAGATTCATTCCTTCTCCTTATGGAGAAGCAAATTTCAGCTAAACACATGCAAGAATTTTCTTTGATTATGTCAGCTTTAACATTGAATGGGTATCCTTGGGTCTAGATGGATTCTTTATTAGATCTGTTACTGGAAAGGAGATACCAGCCCTTGTTCCTGTTCATTGCCCAAAATAGGCACTTAGTGTTGAATAAATGAATGTTTGGATGATCAGGAAGGTTAGATTAGCTGCTTTCTAAAAACCCTTCTTTTAAATTTCCATATTGTTTTTATTTTAAAGATACTAATTTCAATGTCTACATATATTTTTATATAACTATGAATGTATTTCTTTTCTCCTTTCTTGCCTAATTTCCTTTCTCTCTTTTTGTTCCATTTGCTCTAAGGTAACCATGAGTATTTATCCTTCCTTATTTTTCTTCGTACTTGAATCTTTATCCTATCGCTTTCTTGTCTACCTACCTATCCATACATACACACTCTCCTACATGCATATATGTAGTGTTTTTCATTTAACTTTGTTTTATAAAATTGGATCATATTATGCCTTCTTTTCTGTATCTTGTTTTTCTTGCTCAGTAATAATTAGTAGAACTTCCTCTAAGTCAACTAGTGTAGCTCTAAGTCATTCATTTAATGGGTGTATAAAATATGGCATTATATATGAGATTACTCCCTGGTGCAGCTGGTACCATTGTTTATTTAGTTAATTCCTTGCCTGTGAACATTTACTTTGTTTTCCATTTTTGTTGCTGTGAACATTGTAGTATTCATCTTTTGTGGCACATTTATTCGTTTTTTAAAAAATAAATTTATTTATTTACTTATTTGTTTATTTATTTTTGACTGCGTTGGGTCTTCGTTGCTGCACATGGGCTTTCTCTAGTTGTGGCGAATGGGGGTTACTCTTCATTGTGGTGCACGGGCTTCTCATTGTGGTGGCTTCTCTTGTTGCGGAGCACAGGCTCTAGGTGTGTGAGCTTCAGTAGTTGTGGCACACGGGCTCAGTAGTTGTGGCTCGCAGGCTCTAGAGTGCAGGCTCAGTAGTTGTGACACACGGGCTTAGTTGCTCTGTGGCATGTGGAAACTTCCCGGACCAGGGCTCGAACCCGTGCTTGAACCCATGTGCCCTGCATTGGCAGGCGGATTCTTAACCACTGTGCCACCAGGGAAGTCCCACATTCAGGACTTTCCCACTCCTCAGCAATCAGGAGTGGGATTGCTGGTTTAAAAGATGTATACGTATGATATATGTATATTTAGTAATATTTAATGACTACTGTCAGATTGTTTTCTAAAACCAACTACATAAGAGAGTCTTTCTAAGGTCCCTGCTGATTCATGGAAGACCGTAAAATATAATTATGTAGACTTTTTATAGTTGTTAGTTACAGGATTTGCTGGATTCTTAAAAGACTTTATCTGAAGAGTTATCCTTATAAAACCGATTGTCTTTCTGTGTTCTGGGTGGCTGTGTTGCTTTAATACAAAATAAAATTCCCTACTCAAAGCTCTAGTTCATGTACTTAGTACCAGTATAATAGTCTAATAGACTAGAGAGTAAATGGAATTGAGACAGTTTTTAAAATCTGACTTTGGGGATGAGGTTGGGAAATAAAGGCCATTTTGGTAATAGATTTTTATCTTTAAATTGGGTATTCGCTTGGTTACAGGAGGATTAATTAAAGAATCTCTTTCTTTGGTAGTCTCGCAGCTTGAACAGATAAATATAGAGCACCAATGTTCAGAAAGGGAATGCTGTAGAAAATGTGTGGGTAGCTGTTGTAGTTTTACACAGCTGATAACATCTAGAATAAAGAATAGATGAAAATGCTCATTGAGGATTAGTGTTCTTGAAACATCATCAAATATACCATTCCCCAAGCCTGGCATTCAGAGCCATTCATAATATTGCCTATCTTGCATATCTAAGATATTTTCCACCCAGCTCAACACACTTTTCCTTAATTCCATATTTCATGTTTGCCACACTCATTCCCAGTACTATTCATTTGTTCTCATCCTTTAGAAGTCATATATCTCCCCTTCTACACCCCTGTAGAAAGATGGATTACAGTCCATCGTTTCAGTACTCAAGTGCCAGCTCCTTCATGAAGCCTCTGACATCTCCAATCCACACTGATCCTTTTTAGCTCTTAACTCCTATAGCACTGATATTTTGAATTTCTTCAAACTGGTTCCCAAGTACTATGCATTTATGTAGCAGTAAAGAGGTATTTTTGTTTTGTTTTGTTTTTTAGTTTTTATTGAATGCCTCTTGTATGTGCAGCACTATTCTAAATACTAGATATATGGGGATGAACAAGCTAGACGATGTCCCTGTCCTCATGGAGTTTATATTCTTGTGGGGAGAGGCAGCCAATAAATAAAATAATTAATAAGAAAATAGCAGACAGTAAGAATCTGATGAAAACATTTATGAAGAATGAATCTGATACCTTAGTTGCAAATGGCAGAACCCCCTCTAGTTATTTAAAACAAAAATTTTTTTTTCCCATTTTAAAAAAATGAAGTATAGTTGATTTACAGTGCTTCAGGTGTATAGCAAAGTGATTCAGCTATGTACATATTCTTTTTCAGATTCTTTTTCATTACAGGTTATTACAAGATATTGAATATAGTTCCCTGTGGTATATAGTAAGTCCTTGCTCTTTATTTTATATATAGTAGCTTGTATCTGTTAATCCCAAATCCCTAAATTTATTCCCCCCTTTCCCCTTGGGTAACCATAAGTTTCTATGTCTGTGAGTCTATTTCTATTTTGTAAATAAGTTCCTTTGTATCATATTTTTAGATTCCACATCTAAGTGATAACATACAATATTTGTCATTCTCTGTCTGACATACTTCACTTAGTATGATAATCTCTAGGTCCACCCATGTTGCTGCAAACGGCATTATTTCATTCTTTTCTATGGCAGAGTAATATTCCATTGATTGTGTGTGTGTGTGTGTGTGTGTGTGTGTACACTACATCTTCTTTATCCATTCATCTGTTGATGGATGCTACTTAGCTAGGAACATTGCCCAATTTATACCACTGGTGACTCCACCGCTTTTGCCACTGAGAACAGGTATTTGAATTTGCACTGTCTATGCTGAGTATGAGATGCACCTGCCAGGACCTTTGCCACTTCTGTGTCTGAAAGAAAGCTGATATTTCTATGAATTGTTCTTCAGAATGGATTCCAAAACATGGTGTCTCCATTATATCATATTTGTGATTGGAATGTCTTGTGGATGTGTTTGATGGACAGAACATAGGTCACATACCTGCTTCCTGTTTGCAAGAGAGGCTGGGAAAGTGAATTTCTGACTTCTGACATGGAGAGGCAGGACTTATGAGATGAGAAATTCTCCAAACATGGAAGCTGATTAAAGGTGCTAGGTGGTTAAGAACCACAGTGAATCTGATACAGTAGAGAGGGTTGCAGGTTTAATTTATATTTGAGTACAGTGAAGGTCTTTCTGGGGTCAAGGTACTTAACCTGAGACCTAAATGACAAGAAGAAATCCATGTAATGATAAGGGTGAAGAATATTTCAGTAGAGGGAACAATGAAAAGGCCCTGGTTTGGGATCAGGATGAGGGGCTGGGGCACAAGATAGTGAATGAGGTTGGCCTATTAGAGGAACAGAAGGATGGCTGATATTGCTGGAGTGTGTTGAGTGCAAGGGATTAAAGTGTGAGATTATGGAGAGATAGTTTTGTTTTAATGGAAGTTTGAAGGTGCTCATCTTACTTCCTTTTTCTTCCCCTGAGATGTTCTGTTGAGAGTAGGGATGTAATTGTAGATGTGGAGAAAAGAAAGACATTTCTGTGTTACTAAACCCCATGAGCTGTTGGATATCATGGAGTGACTGAAATTATTTATATACTGTTTAAGAGGAGAACACCATGAGGTTTCAAGCAAAGGTAAGAAATACTAGAAAGGCTATGTGCCAGTAAGCGTTGGGATTAAGCCTTCTGTTTTCATTCCAGTGCCCCAACCCGGTGGGCCTTGAAAGAAATTGCTTCTTTATCCCTCTTCCCTTGATGTACAGGAACAGTGTTTTGTGGTTACAGTTACTTGTAATGCACTAACTCTAGTGACTGCTTCAGATTAGCAAAAGCCTCCAACCCCAAATAGCACTGACAGATCTTTCCTATTAAAGAATTGCATTATATAATGAAGTGATAGAAAACTGCTTTTTAGACTCCTTTTTAAAAAGAAATCAACTACAAGCCACAAGAAATACATTTTACATCAAAATTCAGTACACACACATATACACATACACAGACAAGTTAACAATCATTCTATGAAATAATACTTATGCTTACTATGCACAATGCACTCAGATATTTTTTGTATTACACTTATTTTTTTTTAAATTGATTCTCCCTCTACTAAACTGATTTTATGACAGTTTAATAGGTCATATCTGGCAGTTTCAAAACACTAGCTTAGGCTAATCACAGCTCACATGGGAGACAAGGGTCAAATTCAGAAACCATACTGCTACTGCACAATGGGGAAAAGGTGAAATCGTTATTGAGGCATCAGCCATTACAGCAATTAACATTGCCCACAGTGAACTTTCACATGCATTATCTTGTATGATCTTACAAAAGTAGTATTGGAAAAATCCAAGGGATATGCACACAAGGAAAAGAGATTTTATCTTCTCATTTTGAAGCTATGTTAAATCTTTCTGCATATTTAGGATAAGGACGTCATATTCAGAAACTGTACATGGATGCATTCTCTGGAAAGCACCTGCAGGGTATGGCCAGCAGACATTATTAGAAATAACAATTAGAAGAATACATTTTAAAAGAAGGCAGAAAAGATATAGTTAGAGCAGAATGTCTAAAGACATTTTTCTGACCTCAAAAAACAGCTATGGGGCTTCCCTGGTGGCGCAGTGGTTAAGAGTCCGCCTGCCGATGCAGGGGACAGGGGTTCGTGCCCCGGTCCGGGAAGATCCCACATGCCGCGGAGCGGCTGGGCCCGTGAGCCATGGCCGCTGAGCCTGCGTGTCCGGAGCCTGTGCTCAGCAACGGGAGAGGCCACAACAGTGAGAGGCCCGCATACTGCAAAAAAAAACAGCTATGATTTTTTTTTTCTGGTATGTTTGGTTGTATTTATTTCTCTTCAGAGTATTTAAAAGGAAAAAAAAATCATTTGTCTCATCCTTTTTAAATGGCCAAAAATGTTAATAATTAAAGATGTACAGAGAACAGTTGCCTGTGAGAAAACAAAAGTTACTACCTTATTTAGGCTTAGAGTCTTTTATTCTAGTCTGGTATTCTTGTCAGTGAGCACCCATGGAATGGATATTGGGAGGCTCAATGAGGTAGTAACTTTTAATGCTGTCCTTAACTTCAGTGTCACATGATAGGAATCTCTCTCTCTTCTTTTTTAAATGACAGCTTTATTGAGATATAATTTACGTACCATAGTTTTCACCTTTTATATACAGTTCAGTAGTTTTAAGTATATTCACAGAGTTCTGCACTATCCAATCCCAGAACGTTTTCATCACCACAGAAAGAAATCGTGTACTTATTCGCAGTCACTGACCGTTCCCTCCTATATCCATCCCCTGGTAATCACTAATTTACTTTCTTATATCTATGGATTTTCCTAATATGAACATTTCACTTAAATGAAATCACACAATGCATGGGCTTTTGTAACTGATTTCTTTCACTTAACATAATGTTTTTAAAGTTCATCCATGTTATAGCATACTTCAATAATTCATTCTTTTTAGTGCATAATATAATCCATAATATTTCATTGTGTGGATATACATATTTTATTTATCCATTCATCAGTTAAATGATGTTTGGGTTGTTTCCATTTTTGACTAGTGCGAGTAATGCTGCTATGACCATTCCTGTACAGGTTTTTTTGTCCATGTATGTTTTCATTTATCTTCGGTATATACCTGGGAGTAGAATTGCAGGGTCATAGGATAATTTTATGTTTAACTTTTTGAGGAACTGCCAAACTATTTGCTAAAGAGGCTGCACCATTTTACAATCCCAACAGCAATTTATGAAGGTTCTAACTTCTCTGCATCTTTACGAACACTCATTATTGACTTTTTTATTTTAGCCATGCTAGTGGGTGTGAAGTGGTACCTCTTTGTGGTTTTGATTTGCATTTCCCTAATACCTAATGATGTTGAACATACTTTCATGTGCTTATTAACCATTTGTATGTCTTCTTTGGAGAAATGCCTATTCAATCCTTAGCACAATTTTACTTTGGGTTGTTTGTCTTTCTCTTGTTGAGTTGTAATAGTAGGAATGCCTTTTAAAGCTTTTCTTCATTATGAATCTATCATCCATTCATTTTTCAAACTGATAACTCAGAGAATCTTTTCTCAAAGAAGGCAGTCATGTGTCTTTTTCAGTGTCTTTCAGTGTTTTAAAGTGTTGGTCATAAAGAGAGTAAGTCATGTTTTTTAAAAAGTAAAATGGAGATTGTTGATGTACAGACAGATAAATGGAAGAAATTATAAAGCACTATAAATTTTGATCAAGTGTTATAGGATCTGGTGAATTGAATTAAATCCCATTAATTCCTGTGGGAATCTGATTGAGCAAGGAAGGCATGACTGCTAAATGTGTCAAACAAATGCTGTTGGTTTCTGGCACACTCCTTCAGCACATTCCCTCACCAGGAATATAAGAAACATTTGTACCTAGTATTGCAAGGTTTTGTGTGTAACATTTAGATTATGTTTGTTTTACTCTCCCTCAAAATGAATTTGGGTATTCAAAGAATTCATAACTGGTTTAACTGGACCGTGAGAACGATTTACATAGTTACCATATGTACCATCTTTTGTAGTAGCAAATGGAGGCTATTAAGTGTATTCTCAGCTTGATTAAATTACAGGAGAGAGCATCCATGAGACCAAAAATGTCCTTTTGATTTATTTTTCTCTACATTTAGTGGGTTTAATGAGTGTAATCTTTCAGTAAGAGCTCTTATACCTGATTAGTATTAAATGGAAAAAATAAACAAATAGAATATCTGTAAGGAGTACTGAAAGAAAGGTAGAGAGAGTTCACACAGGCTTTGGTGCTAGACTGGGTTTCAGAATCTACCATTTTCTCCTTGGTTGACCTTGGACAAGCCACCTTAATCTCACTAAACAATTGTCTTCTCATCTATAAAATGGGATGGATAAAATCTATCTGGTAAGGTTGTCAAGGCAACGTATGAAAAGCATATAAGCTAGTGCTCAGTTGACGATACCTGCTATATAATATGTTTCGATTTAGATGGTCTTAGTCTTCTTTAGCTCAATCTTTTTTTTTTTTTTTTCCGGTACGCGGGCCTCTCACTGTTGTGGCCTCTCCTGTTGTGGAGCGCAGGCTCAGCGGCCATGGCTCACGGGCCCAGCCGCTCCGCAGCATGTGGGATCTTCCCGGACTGGGGCACGAACCCGTGTCCCCTGCATCGGCAGGCGGACTCTCAACCACTGCGCCACCAGGGAAGCCCTGCTATTTATATTTAATGATGTTAAAACAAATGACAATGAAAGCATAATTTCTTACCTCTTATTCACATTTCAGATAAAGAACCTCTTTTAGTATGAGGATAGTGAAGAGTCTGTAGGAGCGCATAGAGTTATCCCAGAAAAAAATAAACTACATGGTAGTCAGAACTTACATATGAAATTATCTGTGGTACAGATAACTTACATGTGAAATTATCCAAGAAATCTTAGAAAATGAGAGAAATACTGGAAAATTGAAGATGGTTCTTCTGAGAAAGAGAAGAAAGTAGATTTGCAGACCAAAGAGAGATTAGTGACACAGGCAGGATTCTAGAATAGATGATTAAAAATGGATTTAAAAAATTGTAAATATATTAGGGACTTCCCTGGTGGTCCAGTGATTAGGAGTCCGTGCTTCCACTGCAGGGGGCACGGGTTCAATCCCTGGTGAGGGAACTAAGATCCCACATGCCGCACGGTGTGGCCAAAAAAAAAAAAAAAAAATTGTAAATATTTTTTAACGAAGGAAGTAATAGTTGCAGAGTACCCTAATGTTCTTTCTAAATAGAGTTGTGAAACTAGTAGTTGAGTGAAATGCTTTGTCTATGCTGTCCATTGTGGTAGCAACTAGCCACAGGTTACTTGAAATTTGCCTAGCTCAAATTGAGATGTGCTGTAAGTGTAAAATACACATCAGATTATTTAGATGTTGAAATGATAATATTTTGGATATATTGTGTTAAAATATTTTATTAAAATTAATTTTACCTGTTTTCTTTCTTTTGTTAATGTAGCTTCTAGACTATTTAAAATTGTATACGTGGCTCACATATTTCTCTTGGAAATATATTGGATAGCACTGTGCTTTAGACATAGTAATAGTTACTAAGTTATTTTTGAAAAATTTAAAGTTAAGGTATTGGATATTGAACCAAAGTTATAATAATTTCTTTGTAAACAAGATGGGAAAAATGAGGACTTTACATTCTTATAATTAAGTGGACTTATAAGTAGTTAAACCCAAAGAATTCTGATAAAAAGAATGCATATGTCTAATGGTGGGATGTTCTAGTTGTACTGACCATGATAAGAACAGACAGTGGGAACATGGTAGCAATAGGCAGACACTATACTTTTCATCTTCTGTTCAGCATTTTAAAATTTACTTATTTTTTCAAATTAAACTTTTAACTTTGAGATAATTATAGGTTCACATGCAATTGTAAGAAATACTGCAGAGAGATCCAGCGTGCCCTTTACCCATTTCCCCCCAGTGGTAACATTTTGCAAAAGTGTAGTACTATATCCCAACCAGGATATTAACATCAGTACAATCCCGAGATTTTATTAGATTTTCTGTTTTACTTCTACTCATTTGTGTGTCTGTGCATTAGTTCTATGGAATTTTATTATGTGTGTAGGCTTCTGTATCTGCCACCACAGTCAAGATACAGAACAGTTCCATCACCGAAAGGATCCTTCCTCTTGTCCTTTTAAAATCCTACCTATCTTTTTGCTCCCCACTCCCTAACCCCTGGCAATGACTAATCTGTTATCCATTTCTGTAGGTTTGTCATTTCAGGAATGTTGTATAAATGGGCTTATGAGGTATGTAACCTTTCGAAATGGGCTTTTTTTCACTCAGCATGTATCAATACTTCATTCCTTTTTTTCTTTATTGTGGTAAAATATACATAACATAGTATTTATTTTAACCATTTGTAAGTGTACAATTCAGAAACATTAAATACATCATCACTATACGTAAAATTTTTTCATCATCCCTCCAAATACTCTAAAAATTAAACAATAGCTTTCCCTTCCCCCAGCCCCTTGTAATCTCTACTCTTCTTTCTGTTCCTATGAATTTGCCTATTCTAGGTACCTCATATAAGTGTAATCATACAATAATTTTTCTTCTGTGTCTGGCTTATTTCGTTAAGCATAATGTTCTCAGGGTCCATCCATGTTGTAGCATGTATCAGGATTTCAGTCCTTTTTTAATAGCTGAAAAGTATTTTTGCATTCAACATTTTTATTAACATGGATGAACTATTGATGACTTGCTTTGCAAATCCATATAGCTGGCAATAAGTTATATAGCTAATGTGTCATTTTTTCAAAATAGAGGTTGAAAATAGTTATTAGACTAAAAGGATGGACTAAATGATCAAGATGTGTTGAACATCAGTACGTGTAAAAATCCATGTATGATTCAAAAAATAAGTGTAATTGTAGCTAGATGTGATGTGGTTTAACAGCAAATAACATGAAAAATACCTGGGAGGGTTTCATTTGACAGAATGTTCATTGTGAGTCCACAGTGTGATTTGAGCTCTGTTAATAGAAGTAAAGTGTCCAGAATAAGGACTATGATTGTTCCAGAGTATTGTGTTCATTTCTGGGTACCTTATTTTATGGGTGCACATTAACAGCACACATACTCAAGAGAGAAACCAGCATGATCTGACAGGAAGGTAATAGCCACTCAGTATTAGAATAAAGGCTGTTGTGAAATGCCTTTGGGAGGTAATCAGGTCCTTGTCAAAAGATTTGTTCAAGCAGAGGCTGGCTGAACACTGGCCAGGGACATTGTAGTGTATTTTAGTATCTCTAGCTGGGAGTGGAGGAGGTGCTCCATTATACATACAACCTATATGGATCCTCAACCTTGAGATTTTGTAATTATAGAACATTATAAGATCCTGGGGTTTAAACTTTTAATAATTGTTGTCTCCGGGGGATGAGTTGCAGGGGACTGTCACTTTCCATGTTATGTATTTCTGTATTTAATTTCAGTTTTTACAATTATTATGTATTATACCATTTTTTAAAAAAGCAAGGAAAGCCATAAATGTTCTTGTTTTGCAAATCAGCACAATTTAATACTTTAATTTTTAAAGTTTCAAATATAACAGTAAATTAGTATAAGCATTTTTAGTGTTTAAAACCCTTTATGTGTATTGAGAGGTGTGTGTACACATGGAGGTTGGGTACATGATTTTTTTTTATGCCTTTGGGAGAGTACTTTGCTTAATGCTTGCCTTTGTTCCTTTTAGTAGTTCTCTGGATGGTGACAGTGAAAGTTGGTTGGGCTTTGGCAGATCATTCTGCATGCTCAGATTTACCTCTAACCTCAGGTCTGGATTATTAGATAACTAAATAGTAAGATTCTGACTAATTTCTGTGATTCATTTTCTGCCCCACTGACTGCTGCCTAGTACCCCTGTACTTGCAAAGGCTGATAGTTCTAAAAGGAAGTGAGAGGGGAAAAAATTGTTACATTCTGTTAGGAAAATGTTTCCTTCTAACCCAGACATCCTTTGTTTTCTCTCAGATGGTTCTATTTTATCCCCTGGAGACCGAGTGTTGGCCCTTTATTCTTGTTGGGAAAGAAGGATTATGACCAACATTTGCCTCCTGGAGGTGTTAGGAGAAATGTTGCTAAGCTGCCTTAGTAAATAGGTTGTAAACAAAAACTCTGAGCTACACCTCCTCCCCCTCATTATTATCTTAGTAAATTTTAGCTTTGTTTTTGTTTTTAATTTTATTTTTGGCTGTGTTGGGTCTTTGTTGCTGTGCCCGGGCTTTCTCTAGTTGCGCCGAGCAGAGGCTACTCTTTGTTGCAGTGTGCAGGCTTCTCATTGTGGTGGCTTCTCTTGTTGCGGAGCACAGGTTCTAATTGTGTGAGCTTCAGTAGTTGTGGCTCAAGGGTTCTAGAGCGCAGGCTTAGTAGTTGTGGCGCACGGGCTTAGTTGCTCCACGGCATGTGGGATCTTCCCGGACCAGGGCTTGAACCCATGTGCCCTGCATTGGCAAGTGGATTCTTAACCACTGTGCCACGAGGGAAGCCCCTTAGCTTTGGATTTTAATGATTTAAATGCTACAGTTCTCTCACGTATTTTAAAATCCGTAACATTTGTCAGGGAAGAGATTTATTACCATACTCCTTTGCCTTAGCTTAACAGTACCCTTTTGATGATTTTTAGGCCAAGAATTTAGCAGTAAGTGGTGGATGATCTTGGACATTGTTGCTTGATGTCAGCATGAAGTTGTTTGGTGTTAGAAACTGTAGTACAAGAAGAAATGGTTCTGTTAGCATTTGATCAAAGTGCTTTCACAGATTGGTTGCTTTCAATGTTTATGAAAAGTTTCTATAAGAACTTATTTAAAATTCACTACAGTATTATGTAAAGCTTCTTAGTCTTGTTAGTGAAGCATACAGGGCATGTGACTTGTGGCTTAAACTCTAAATGGCCACAGACATTTTTCTTGAAAATAACTTCCTTTTTCCAAACTTCAGGAATTCTTCAGTTAGTACCATAATAGTGAAAAGTCCAAATGAAAAGTCCAACTTTCCACTCATGATTTGAATCTCAGAGATGTTAAGGAGTAACTGTGTCTTGGAAGTAAGAAAACAAATAAAGAAGGGTGATCACAAATGTAATAGTAGGAGCTTTCTGTTAGAGCTGGATAGGAACAAAAGTGGAAAAACAGATGAGCAGAAACCTCAATTCAAGAAATACTTATTCAAGAAAAATGCTTAAGAAAAAACTGACTTTTTCTGTACCTTCCTTGTAAAAGACCCACATTGCTAGGCCATGGCCCCAGACCTCAAACAGCACATAGCCTAATTGTAAGAGGTTTTATAACTTAAAGCTTAAAAGGAGGGGATAAGGGAAGCAACCCTGTATGAACTCCACAAGAGGAAAGTTGTCAGTGTTTCCCCCTTTTCTGCTTCTTAACTTTTTATCTGATTTTCAAGAGTGGACAGTTCCGGGCTTCCCTGGTGGTGCAGTGGTTGAGAGTCCGCCTGCCGATGCAGGGGACACGGGTTCGTGCCCTGGTCCGGGAAGATCCTACGTGCTGCAGAGTGGCTGGGCCCGTGAGCCATGGCTGCTGAGCCTGCGTGTCCAGAGCCTGTACTCCGCAACGGGAGAGGCCACAACAGTGAGAGGCCCGCGTACTGCAAAAAAAGAAAGAAAAAAAAAAAAGAGTGGACAATTCCTTTATATAGGCTTCAGGTGCAGCAAGCTGTTGATTACATGCTAACAATTCTTTGTCTAATACTTGTAAGTTGGCATAGGAGTAGGGATAAGCCGTAGTATAGATGGGGTAGGTACAATTGTAGGTATAGTTGCTGCTTTAGTAGTCATGAGGACTTGCAGGCTTCTGGGAGTTACTGCAGCTGGAGAAATCCTGTAATAATTTAAAAGAATGAGAAAACTTAGACTAGAACTGGGGACAGTTATAGTCTGTTATATAAAACCACTGGAAAGCTTTCTAACTCTCTTAATGGAATAAAGCTTAGAATTATAGTCATCAAAAAGTTTTTCTGAGGAAGATAAAGGGGGGGAAAGGAGTAAAGTTTTATGAGTATGTTCCCTGGAGGCACTGAGAAATTCCTCCCACTCATCCCTCCCTTACTTATATGTTCACCAAATCAAAAATAACCTCATGGAGTGGGGAATAGCACCAGTCATATATAGTAATAAAGTAGTGTGTACCCTATGTGCCAGATTTAGCTTTCAGACTGAGCAAATGTTAGAAAAACCTCTACTTTTTCTTCTGGTTTGTGCTGTTTGTTTTAGGTAAAATGGGACAAAAAGACAAAGCCTTTCTAGAAAGTTTATCCTAAGCAAGGAAATGTGGATTTTTGTCTTGAATAAAGAGATATTGAGTACTGATAGCCATAGTGTTGACATTCTAGCTTCATATTTCAGTAGTTCAGGGTTATAAATAACAGAACGTGAGGCAATGTTATGTGAAACTTGTAATTTCTTATCTGTGGAAATTCTGTATTTGGTACACAGTTTTTAATGGTCACCCTTCTGCTTCAACTCTTCTGCCTGTTGCCTGGAGAATAAAGCTTACAATTCGTGAGCTTTGGTATTGAAAGTCCTTCATGGTTTGAACCCAGTCTAACTTTACAGGTTCTTCTTTTTTCTTCTCTCCCTTTAGCAACGTAGGCTTTTGCTATGCTAGATTCCTGAGACGTGCCTTGTGGTTCTGTCTTTGTTCATGGCCTCTTTTTATGTCGGCTGTCCTCCTGACCCTTTCTATTGGTCAAAATGCTGTTGGTCCTTCAAGGCCCCAGCTCTTTATTCAAGGCCCCAGTAATTTGTACTATTATTTGAATACCCCCTCATTATTATATTCAGCTAGAGACAAAAGTATATTTGGATATGTATTAGAAGGCAAGTAATATGTGCACTTAGTATAAATACCTAGGCTTAAATGTTGTGCCACAGGGATATGCTGCTCATAGTAGAGGCACAGGAAATTGTTTGAATTACTGAAGTCCGAACTGTAAATTGGAGTGTCTAGGAGTAACTTTCCTTAAAATTTTTTTGACTACTAGTGACTAGTTGCCAAAAAAGAAAAGGCTGGAATGATGAGTATACATTGAAGTCCATATTAAGATTTGAGATAGACCATTCCCTTTTATACACTTTAAAAATAACATTTGAGATTATGTTTAGCATAATTTGAATATTGTAAAATTACATTGTGTCAAATAGGGTTTTTAAAAATCTGAAGTGCTGGGAATTGGAAAGATGATAAAGTCAGACTAGATGTATATATGCCTGTTTTCTTTGACTTCTAGCTAAAAAGTGTTAATTTCAGTTCTAGACAAATTTAGCATTTTAATAGCCTTCCTTGCAGCAGTCCTTCAGGCTGCTCTGTTTATGAGATAGAGGAAAAAATTTCATTTTAAGGAAAGCCAACTTCTTATGCTCCTGTAGTCTGACTTTTTGCTGGAGTAGGGCTGGGGGCAGGGGGCGGCTGTGGTTATTCAGCCTCTTTCTCCTTAAAGTAGGCTTAGTATATGAAGTTAACCAGTGAAGAAAATTAAGACTTTTGATGGTACTCTGCCTTGAATCTGTCAGTCAGTGTTTTTTTCACCTTGCTGTATTTTAATTAATAATAGCTGGAAAAGTGTATTCTCTCTCATCATGATTTTTTCCCTTCTAGTGTGAAGCTTTTTATTCTCTTACCTCAAAATAGGAAGCTCCATAGTTCATGGCTGATCGTGACAGTGAAATGTCAAACTATCCTATTAGGAATGATTTTCCCAAAATAAAACTTCTTATTTATCAGTCTTCTTGGAATTTCTTGAACAACCAAGCTTCAGAAGTGTGATTTTTAGTTCTGCATTACTTTCTGACTTCTGACTCCTTTCTGTATGCATATCCTAGGTGTTATTTGTTTTCTTGATTTCTGACTTTGACTCCAGTGAGGTCATAAAAGCTGGTATAATTCAAACCAAAAGGTACTGTGAGTCATTTGCTCCTTTGCCCAGATAGCCAGTGTGTTGCTCTTAGGTGTGGTCATATCTCTTAATGAACTATCTGTCAGGACAGATACTTAAATCCAGTTGTGGCGGTGGGGAGATGAGAGCGTGGTTCTGAGAGAGAAGGGTTTCTAAGTCTGATAGGCACAGACTTACTGGATGTGTAAAACGTTTCTAGCTGTGTTTGGCATAATGTGGGCTGATCCAGCATATTTCAGTAATTGTTAATAAAATATTAATGCATGTATTCATATATTTAATTATAAACACAATTAACTATCTTTTTTCCCCCCTCAGATACAACAGTTCATGAGTTTAATAATTGAACTCTTGAGAGAGCAGCATTTAACTGGCCATGACTGAATATAGGTTTCAATACACATAGGCAAATTATGTCAAAAATATGCCCCTGTAATTTATAGACATTCACTGCAAAAGATAAACATAGAAACAGTCTTCTTTTGAAAGTGGAAGGTATTTTCATACCAGGTAGAATGAAAGACATCTGTACTGTGAGAAGAGTGTCCATGTTTCCTGCGGTCAGTGGTCACTTGACATTTCCTGTGCCATGCTTCCAAGTTGACTGTGGCTTGTGGATTATTTATATCTAAAACTTATGTTTGATTAGTGTTCTTGATTCCACTTGTTTCTGTTTTTTCTGTGTACTCTGTCCATCTATGTCAACATGGAGGTTTCTTGAGACTTGCAGTTCTATTTAATTTATACTCTGTTGCATTACCATTTTTCCTTAGAGCTTTTCAGCATTTTTAGATACATTTCAGCCACTTTTTAGACTTCTAGGCCTTTGATTAAGTAAATAGTGCTCAAAAATGAATACAACTCTTATAGTCACAACCTACTGGTCACCACTGGTCAGTGTTTTTATTTATAAATTAAGAGCCATCATTTTCATGTGTGCATTGAGTGCTTGCCTATTCATTGACTAAAGTCACTGTGTGAAAACTGTAGCTAGTAGGGTTCATGTAGGACACACTGGAAGATAGGCAGACATATGTCTTGCCCAACAACTTTCACACATATGGGTATGACTGATAAGGAAGAGCCATTAATTATAAAAGGAATCTGTTGGCCATGGGCAGGAGTATGGCTAATTTTCAGGGAATGATTTTCCCCATTGGAGGAGATAGAAAGCACCAGAGAACCCGAGTTAGGAAAGGTCTTTCTCCTGAAGACAGAGTTAGAATGGCTGCTTGCTCTTTGGACAACCCTGAGCTGATTTTTAGGGGGTGCAAAGCTGTAAATACTACTAGGAATTTTATGCAAGGCAGGAAGTCAGGCAAAGGGGGGAAACAAGTACTTGATATTTGGCTTTGGTATCAAATGTATATGTGTGTGTGAGTGGCGGGGGTGGGGGTGAGGGGGCAAGAGAGAGTGTGAGCGTGAGAGTGAGCCACTCGGTCACCACATTATGTTTCACGGCCTTGCCTGCTGATCAGCTGTCTAGAGAAGGGTTTCTCGATCCCCTTTAACATAAACATCATTATGAGGGGGAGATGGTCAACTTATCCATAATTCATTCCTTTAGTCATTCAGCAAATATTTGTACTTAGTACCTTCTGTATATCAGGCACTGTTCTATCATTGGAAGCTTTTCTTTTTTTGTACTTGTTCATTTAAGGTGCTATATAAGCACCTATATTTAAGGTGCTATATAAGCACCTATAAGCATATTTCTACTTCCAGAAGCTTGCAGTGTAAGCTTTATGATGTAAATTAGTTTATTATGAACTTAGAGGCAAATGAAAGAAACTTTAACAAAAAAGATGGATTTTTTATTATCAACTAGAAGAGCTCTTATTGGAAGAGTAGCTGTGAAGAAACTGTGAAAGATGAGTATATGCATGGTAGAGTTTGAGACAACTAATTGTACTTGAAAATAACCCTTGTTCTATATAGTAGCTTTACGTCTACTTGAAGTTCTCTTGGTCCATGATGGCAGCTGATTCTGAGATGCTGAGCAAGATACCATTCTATAGTATAATTAAGCTCTGGGGATCTTTCCAGTAATCCAGCCATTTGTTTTTTGTAAATTATGCTGTAACTCATCTTCACATATTTTTTGTTTTGTTTTGTTCTATTATTTGAAAATTATTTTAACCCAATTCCTTTTAAACCCACCCTTAATATAGGAAGTATTTTCTATATATTTTATAAATTTTGTCTTTGTATTATGTAATAGCTGTCTTTTGGCTTCATTTTTCCTATCCTAGATCTAAAGCAGGGTTTTTTTGTTTGGTTTTGTTTTTGGATGGTTAATGTTAGCCGTAATATGATGTTCCTACTTAGTGACAGACTGAGTGCAGACTTGATCAATGGACTGATTTCATTCTGTCAATTAGCTCCTCAAAACCAGAAGAGTTTGGTGAGGAGGAGAAAATACTAGAATTTTTGGCTGACAGGTCACAGCTTTGAGACAGAACATAAAACTGCAAGGCTGGTGGTTGTTCAAAGTCACAGGCCCCCTCTCCTTTCTTAAAAACATCTGGTTCATACCAGATTTCTTTGAGCTGCAGGGCAGATTTCCTTCTGCCAGACCTGTTCGTGTGAGTTTTTTTGGAGAGTATGCAAGAACGTTCACATAGACCTCTGAGTCAGCAGATAGTCCCCGTATCACCAGTTGAGATTTCATATTTTCTTTCAGCCACTGGGCGTTTGGTTTAAGAGTTTTCTCACCTTAAAGTGACCTGCCCCTCTTCTTTTGGCTTTGTGTAATAAGATCTGCAAATAAGTATTTCATATTAATATTATAAATTGTTTATGTGGTTAGTTTATGTGAGTTAAAGATACATATAAAATTGAAGAGCTTATGGACAACTTAGAACAGTTTAATTCAGTTTTTTAAGCAAGCAGGTTTATATCTAAAGGCTCAAATTCTGTCTACCTAAAGGTATACTTAGTTTTTCTTCCAATGGAGCAAATAGTATTTAATATTTTATACATAAACAACTACCATAGTATGTTACTTTTTGTCACAAAGACTTAGCAAACACAGATATTTTGTAAAACAGAGTATCCTTACAGTACAACTTTTTCAGTGAGAGCCTTTTTGCTTATTTTAAAGTTTTTTTTACTGTACCATGTACCATAATATTTTACATGGCCAGAATTTCTCACCATAGTCTCAGTATCTTCCTGTGAAAGCTGGTAGTCACACTTGGCTGAGGAGCTGTTAAATATTTTTTAACTGTGTTACAATATACATATTAAAAAATTTACCATTTTAACCATATTTAAGTGTACAGTTCAGTGACATTAAATACACTGACATTGTTGTGAACCGTCACCACAATCCATCTACAGTACTTCTTCATCATTCCATACGAGTAGCTATTTTTTTTTACATCTTTATTGGACTATAATTGCTTTACAATGGTGTGTTAGTTTCTGCTTTATAACAAAGTGAATCAGTTATACATATACATATGTTCCCATATCTCTTCCCTCTTGTGTCTCCCTCCCTCCCACCCTCCCTATCCCACCTCTCTAGGTGGTCACAAATCTCTCTGTGCTATGCGGCTGCTTCCCACTAGCTATCTGTTTTACGTTTGGTAGTGTACATATGTCCATGCCACTCTCTCACTTTGTCACAGCTTACCCTTCCCCCTCCCCATATCCTCAAGTCCATTCTGTAGTAGGTCTGTGTCTTTATTCCTGTCTTACCCCTAGGTTCTTCATGACCTTTTTTTTTTTTCTTAGATTCCATATATATGTGTTAGCATACGGTATTTGCCTTTCTCTTTCTGACTTGCTTCACTCTGTATGACAGACTCTAGGTCCATCCACCTCACTACAAATAACTCAAATTCGTTTCTTTTTATGGCTGAGTAATAATATTCCACTGTATGTATGTGCCACATCTTCTTTATCCATTCATCCGATGATGGACACTTAGGTTGTTTCCATCTCCTGGCTATTGTAAATAGAGCTGCAATGAACATTTTGGTTCATGACTCTTTTAGAATTATGGTTTTCTCAGGGTATATGCCCAGTAGTGGGATTGCTGGGTCATATGGTAGTTCTATATGTAGTTTTCTAAGGAGCCTCCATACTGTTCTCCATAGTGGCTGTATTAATGCACATTCCCACCAGCAGTGCAAGAGTGTTCCCTTTTCTCCACACCCCCTCCAGCATTTATTGTTTCTAGATTTTTTGTTGATGGCCATTCTGACCGGTGTGAGACGATATCTCATTGTAGTTTTGATTTGCATTTCTCTAATGATTAATGATGTTGAGCATTCTTTCATGTGTTGGCAATCTGTATATCTTCTTTGGAGAAATGTCTATTTAGGTCTTCTGCCCATTTTTGCATTGGGTTGTTTGTTTTTTTGTTATTGAGCTGCATGTGCTGCTTGTAAATTTTGGAGATTAATCCTTTGTCAGTTGCTTCATTTGCAAATATTTTCTCCCATTCTGAGGGTTGTCTTTTGGTCTTGTTTATGGTTTCTTTTGCTGTGCAAAAGCTTTGAAGTTTCATTAGGTCCCATTTGTTTATTTTTGTTTTTATTTCCATTTCTCTAGGAGGTGGGTCAAAAAGGATCTTGCTGTGATTTATGTCATAGAGTGTTCTGCCTATGTTTTCCTCTAAGAGTTTGATAGTTTCTGGCCTAAAATTTAGGTCTTTAATCCATTTTGAGCTTATTTTTGTGTACGGTCTTAGGGAGTGTTCTAATCTCATACTTTTACATGTACCTGTCCAGTTTTCCCAGCACCACTTATTGAAGAGGCTGTCCTTTCTCCACTGTACATTCCTGCCTCCTTTATCAAAGATAAGGTGACCATATGTGTGTGGGTTTATCTCTGGGCTTTCTATCCTGTTCCACTGATGTATATTACTGTCTTGATTACTGTAGCTTTGTAGTATAGTCTGAAGTCAGGGAGCCTGATTCCTCCAGGTCCGTTTTTCTTTCTCAAGATTGCTTTGGCTATGCAGGGTCTTTTGTGTTTCCATACAAATTGTGAAATTTTTGCTCTAGTTCTGTGAAAAATGCCAGTGGTAGTTTGATAGGGATTGCATTGAAACTATAGATTGCTTTGGGTAGTAGAGTCATTTTCACAATGTTGATTCTTCCAATCCAAGGACATGGTATATCTCTCCATCTATTTGTATCATCTTTAATTTCTTTCATCAGTGTCTTATAATTTTCTGCCTACAGGTCTTTTGTCTCCTTGGGTAGGTTTATTCCTAGATATTTTATTCTTTTTGTTGCAGTGGTAAATGGGAGTGTTTTCTTGATGTCACTTTCAGATTTTTCATCATTAGTATATAGGAATGCCAGAGATTTCTGTGCATTAATTTTGTATCCTGCTACTTTACCAAACTCATTGATTAGCTCTAGTAGTTTTCTGGTAGCATCTTTAGGATTCTCTGTGTATAGTATCATGTCATCTGCAAACAGTGACAGCTTTACGTCTTCTTTTGCAACTTGAATTCCTTTTATTTCCTTTTCTTCTGATTGCTGTGGCTAAAACTTCCAAAACTATGTTGAACAAGAGTGGTGAGAGTGGGCAACCTTGTCTTGTTCCTGATCTTAGTGGAAATGCTTTCATTTTTTCACCATTGAGGACGATGTTGGCTGTGTGTTTGTCATATATGGCCTTTATTATGTTGAGGAAAGTTCCCTCTATGCCTACTTTCCAGAGGGTTTTTATCATAAATGGGTGTTGAATTTTGTCGAAAGCTTTCTCTGCATCTATTGAGATGACCATATGGTTTTTCTCCTTCAATTTGTTAATATGGTGTATCACATTGATTGATTTGCGTATATTGAAGAATCCTTGCATTCCTGGAATAAACCCACTTGATCATGGTGTATGATCCCTTTAATGTGCTGTTGGATTCTGTTTGCTAGTATTTTGTTGAGGATTTTTGCATCTATGTTCATCAGTGATATTGGCCTGTAGTTTTCTTTCTTTGTGACATCCTTGTCTGGTATTGGTACCAGGGTGATGGTGGCTTCGTAGAATGAGTTTGGGAGTGTTCCTCCCTCTGCTATATTTTGGAAGAGTTTGAGAAAGATAGGTGTTAGCTCTTCTCTAAATGTTTGATAGCATTCGCCTGTGAAGCCATCTGGTCCTGGGCTTTTGTTTGTTGGAAGATTTTTAATCACAGTTTCAATTTCAGTGCTTGTGATTGGTCTGTTCATATTTTCTATTTCTTCCTGATTCAGTTTTGGCTGGTTGTGCATTTCTAAGAATTTGTCCATTTCTTCCAGGTTGTCCATTTTATTGTCATAGAGTTGCTTGTAGTAATCTCTCATGATCCTTTGTATTTCTGCAGTGTCAGTTGTTACTTCTCCTTTTTCATTTCTAATTCTATTGATTTGAGTCTTCTCCCTTTTTTTCTTGTTGAGTCTGGCTAATGGTTTATCAATTTTGTTTATCTTCTCACAGAACCAGCTTTTAGTTTTATTGATCTTTGCTATCGTTTCCTTTATTACTTTTTCATTTATTTCTGATCCGATCTTTATGATTTCTTTCCTTCTGCTAACTTTGGGGTTTTTTTGTTCTTCTTGCTCTAATAGCTTTAGGTGCAAGGTTCGGTTGTTTATTCTAGATGTTTCGTGTTTCTTAAGGTAGGATTGTATTGCTATAAACTTCCCTCTTCGAACTGCTTTTGCTGCATCTCCTAGGTTTTGGGTGGTCGTTGTCTCCATTGTCATTTGTTTCTAGGTTATTTTTGATTTCCTCTTTGATTTCTTCAGTGATCACTGCATTATTAAGTATTGTATTGTTTAGCCTTCATGTGTTTGTATTTTTTACAGATTTTTTCCTGTAATTGATATCTAGTCTCATAGCGTTGTGGTCGGAAAAGGTACTTGATACAATTTCAATTTTCTTAAAATTACCAAGGCTTGATTTGTGACCCAAGATATGATCTATCCTGGAGAATGTTCCATGAGCACTTGAGAAAAATGTGTATTCTGTTGTTTTTGGATGGAATGTCCTATAAATATCAATTAAGTCCACTTCTCTAGGCAACAGTGAGAGGCCTGCGTACAGCTAAAAAAATAAATAAATAAAAAGAAGAAGCCTCCATAAAATATTTGAATATGGCCAGATTTTAAAGGAAAAATACTTAAAAGGAAAAAATACTTGATCAGAAGCTCTAAGTCGTAGCACATACCTGAGAATCCAAAAGATTTTCTGTGGTTGTAAAAAAAAACAAACAAACCTTTGTACAGTAGAGTTTTAGTTAACTTTAAGTATCAAAGAGGCATAAATGTCAGCTGCTGTCTATATAAATATTACCTCCTTTTTAAATTGGATAAATCTGGCTCTAGAGAGATATATCATTTGAATTTTTTTTTTTTTTTTTTTTGCGGTACGCGGGCCTTTCACTGTTGTGGCCTCTCCCTTTGCGGAGCACAGGCTCCAGACGCGCAGGCTCAGCAGCCATGGCTCACGGACCCAGGCGCTCCACGGCATGTGGGATCTTCCCGGACCGGGGCACGAACCTGTGTCCCCTCCATCAGCAGGCAGACTCTCAACCACTGCGCCACCAGGGAAGCCCTGAATTGTATTTTTTGAAGCTCTGTCTGTCCTAAGCAGTAAGTCTAAGGTCCATTATTTTTAGGTCTCCTATTCCTTCTAGGATATGTAATAAGATTCAGTGCTTGAAATATCTGAAATTGCTTCCAAACAGAGATTATACTAGCTGCTTTGTGTTTGGAGATTTTATGCTATTTTTATAATTGTAATGTCAGGAGCCATCTGAAATTAATGCAGATTTGTTACAATTGCTACCATGTAAGGTAAGCCAGGATATAGGAGAAAGAATTTATTTGGTTCTTCTAATGCCAGCTCTGAGACATCAAGACTTGTCAGTACTTAGGGGGATTGGGCGGGGCCTGATTTATTATCTCTCACTTAGGAGTTTGGTAAACACTTCATGGTAGGTTGTGAAGCATGAAGTTACTTTATTTGAAATTTGGAAATAAAAGGGGAATTCTGAACCCAACAATGAAACTGTTTAGGCCTTTTCAGCCTAAATCTGGAGATGTGACCAAAGCAGCTAAAAATATAAACTAAAAAAAAAAGGAAAAGTTTAGGAGGAGATGCAGGACAAAGTGTTATGGAGTAATAGTTTGCACTTATTTTTGTTTGAACTTAGGTTGCCTCCTATTTGCTGCATTTAGTCCAGCGGTCCCCAACCTTTTTGGCACCAGGGACTGGTTTCGTGGAAGACAGTTTTTCCACAGACGGGGGCGGGATGGGGGGTGGTATTCAGGCAGTAATGCAAGTGATGGTTCTGGCGGTAATACAAGCCATGGGGAGCCATGGGGAGCAGCAGATGAAGCTTCATTCGCTCGCCTGCCAGTCACCTCCTGCTGTGCAGCCCAGTCCCTAACAGGCCACAGACTTGTACTGGTCCACAGCCCAGGGGTTGGGGACCCCTGATTTAGTCTGTGTACATGGCCGAGGTCTTGCTTCCTCATCTTGCATAGCACTCCTCTGTAGATGTGGGTTTCCTAAGCTGCCATTGTCTTAAATCTATGGTTGGTTGCTTTGAGATATTTCAGAGATTGCAGAGTGCCCAGACAAATAGTTAAGAATACTCCTTGAACCAGTAATTTTTAAAAAGAAAAAAAAAAAAAAGAACCAAAAAAATGAGGAGCATTACATTTAAAAAATATTCCAAGTTTTGCTTTGGTTTTCATTTTCTTCTTTTAAAAATCTGTTAAAGAGAGTATAGTGCTTATTACTATAGAGATAACAGGGACTGTTCTTGTTACAGATAATTTTGTTGCTTTGGAACTTTTGGTGCAATTGAAAAGACTTTATAACTAACTCAGTATTATGACTGCTATTGTTATTATGAAAATGATTATGGAAACACATCAAAACATAGTCTATTACAGGACTGTTCAGTAGAAATATAATGCAGACATATATGTAATTTAAAACTTTTTAGTAGCCGCATTAGAAAAGGTAAAAAGAAACAGGTGAAAAAAATTGAGTTATTTTACATTTTTTTGGTACTAAGTCCTCAAAATCTTACCATACGTCTCAATTATCATGTGACTAATGGCTGTCGTAACATACAGTGTAGGTCTATTGTTTTATTCTCTTTATCCCATCACATCTATTACCAAGGAATGATAGCAAGTGTTAACTGTTTCCTGTCCAGTGACCTGTACAAAGGGTGAATGTTAAGAAGGAGATATAAGGAGTCTGGGTAGTTCATTCCCTGAGGATGTTAAGTTCATTGTTTTAGATAGACTTTAAAAGAAATTCATCCTGGTCCATGTTTGTTATAGTCTCAAGAAATAATTGTAATTTGAAACCTGTCCTTTCTTTGATAATAATAGCACATCAAAGAAACAGAGGTAAACTTTCCATCTGGAGGTATAACATATTAGAGTCATTTAGCTTCCTGAGAATTTGGCAAATAGCACCCTAAAAGCACTGGCCTTGGATAAAGAAGGTGTGGCATATATACACAATGGAATATTACTCAACCATAAAAAAGAATGAAAATTTGCCATTTGGAGCAACATGGATGGACCTGGAGGGTATTCTGCTTAGAAAAATAAATCAGACAGAGAAAAACAAATATTGTATGTTTTCACTTGTATATGGTATCTAAAAATTAAAACAAACAAACAAATATAACAAAACAGAAACAGACAGATACAGAGAGCAAACCAGTGGTTACCAGAGGGAAGAAGGATGGGGGAGGGGTAAAATGGGTGAAGGGGAGTAAGAGGTAAAAACTATTAGTTATTAAAATAAATAAATTACAAAGATGTAATGGACAGAACAGGGAATATAGTCAATATTTTATAATAACTTTGTATGGAGTATGATCTATAAAAATATCAAATTACTATGTTGTACACCTGAAACTAATATAAGCGTGTGAGTCAACTATACTCCAGTTTTTTAAAAAAAGCACTGGCTTCTCTACACATTAAATGGCTTTAAAACAAGAATGGAGACATGGGTAGAGATTTTGAATGGGTGATTTGTTTTTCTTCAACATGACTGATAGGAGAGTTTCTCCTAAAGTATTAACCCTATGGGTATGGATTAAGTAGAGTTTCAGGTTATTTATAGAATCCCAAGAAGAGAATTTTATTAGCTATAATTCACAAAATAAGTAAGTACAACACATTAGATTAATTAAATTCATTTTTCCTGCCTTTTTTTAAAAAAAAAAACTAGTACAAGGGCTTCACTTTGTAGGACTACTTTGTATGTCTTGGTGATAGGTAGGGTTTGTGAGTTAGGTTTCTAAAGGGAAATAGGTTAAGGGTAGAATGGCCATATAATTTGTTGTCTAAACCTCAGCACCTTTAGGGTGAAAGAAGGTGCTGTTAAAACTTATGTCAGCACAGAAGGTGTTAAACCAGGGCTGTCCCAGGCAGACTAGGACACGTGGTCACCTGAGTTAAAGGGCGCTGTTTTAGCTTTGCTACCTTTTCTTTAGGTAATCCTGGTAGGCTGTGGAAAGTGAATTCATGGAAGTTTTCACCATTAATGTCCTGATCTGTGGGTGGGGTCTCCTTCATCTAAGGATTTAGATAACTTTTTATTCAGGGAACACTGAAATTGAGAAGTTGAATGAGAAGGAAAAGATAGAGAATTTTAATTTAACAGACTGGCAGTGTCTCCCATCCCCACAAGAAAGTTTTGCAGGCATGAAACCATTGTGACAGAAAAATGTTTCCTTTAATTGTGCAAAGTTATTGTCTTTAAGTTCCAAATTAACTTCATAAAACAAGTACAAAAAACTGAGCATGTTCTTCCTAAGAAAATTTTGTTGTAAGACATTGATTACATATTTGACTTTTATTGTTCAGTGCCGTTATTTAGGCTTTTTGTTAACCATCTTTGAGGGAGATGTCGTAGTATTTATGTGGATGGTCATCTAACTGCATGATGGCCTTTTATATTATGTATAAAAGTATATGATCTATGATTTATATATTTATACGTATTATGTATAAAAGTTATATGGTGTCGTAAATCTCAGATATATATCTCTCTGGAGGAGAGCTTGATTTTTTTCAGACTTTTAAAGTTTATATATAATAAAATTGGCTTTCTTGGGTATACATTTATATGAATTTTACACACATGGAGATTTTTTTTTTTTGCTTTTTATTTTTTATTATTTTTTTTTACATCTTTATTGGAGTATAATTGCTTTACAATGTTGTGTTAGTTTCTGCTTTATAACAAAGTGAATCAGTTATACATATACATATGTTCCCATATCTCTTCCCTCTTGCGTCTCCCTCCCTCCCACCCTCCCTATCCCACCCCTCCAGGCGGTCACAAAGCACCGAGCTGATCACCCTGTGCTATGCGGCTGCTTCCCACTAGCTATCTACCTTACGTTTGGTAGTGTATATAACACATGGAGATTTGTGTAACCACCTCAACAGTCAGAGTGCAAAACAGTTTCATCACCTCTAAAATTCTCTTGTGCTCTCTGTTATACTCAAACCCTCCTCTCATCCCTAATCCCTGGCAACCTTTGATCAGTGTTCTGTTCCTATACTTTTGCCTTTTGCAGATTTTCATATAAATGGAATAAAATAGTTTGTAACATTTGGAGATTGGCTTCTTTTACTCAGCATAATGCCTTTGAGATTCATCCATGTTGTTCCAGTGGTTCCAACAACATATTCCATGTTGTTCCAATGGTTTGTTCTTTTTTATTGCTGAATAGTATTCAATTGTATGGATGTACCACAGTTTGTCTTCCATTTTTGTGTACCATATCTTTTTCTCCTCTCTGATGACATGGATGTTGTATTTTGGTATTGTCCCACAGATTCCTGAGACTCTGACCTCCTTTGAGAACATTGCCATTCATCCCTCAGTGTCATTCATTCGGCAAGCAGTTTTTGAACATTATCTATTCACCTATTGATTGTCATACAGCTATTTCCATTTTTTTTCCTCATAAAAATGTGGCTGTGAACATTATTGTACAAGTCTCCTTGGGTACATGTGCCAGGCTATCTCTGTGGTTTGCCTGTGATTAGGATTGCTGGGATATAGGGTTTACATATTTTTCTTTACAAATGCTGCCCAAAGTGGTTGTAGCAATTTACTTTTTCACCAGCAGTGTTTAAGAGTTTACATTGTTCCATATCCTTTCAACACTTGTTATTGTCAGGCTTTTTATTTTTTGCCTATATGATGTATATGAAATGGAATCTTAAAAGTCTTTTAAATCATTTTCCTGATTACGAGTGGGGTAGAGTATTTTAAAAATATTTGTTAGCTATTCATGTTTTTCCTACTGTGAGTTGCCCATTTATACCTTTAATCCATTTTTTATTTAAAATCAGCTCTCAGGATCAATTTTAAATGCTTTCTGTGTAATTACACTGTTTTAAATGTCATTACATCAGAAAAACCCTTTTAATGGCCTCTGATATGAAATCAGTGGTCCTTAGTTTGTCTTTTCAGATCTTCTGCTTCAGAGATCATTGCTTGGAGCTTCCAGGTTGGTGAACATGTGGACATGCAGGGAAAATGATCTGCCTGGAGAGGCCCTCCTGCCCACACACCTTGCCCTGTGCATCTGTTCCATCTGGCTGTTCCTAAGTTTCTGACTCTCTCTCCAGGTAGATAGTGTCAGAATTAAGTTGAATTCTTGGACACCCTACTGGTGTTCAAGAATTGCTTGTTGGTGGTGTGGGAAAACCCTCCATGCACATATGTTGGAATTGAGTCCTGGAGCCCAAAATAGTTGTTATGTGTCAGGAAAGGGAAGATGGCACAGGAGAACAATCCCAGATGAGGTTTGGAGCATCTGTGAACCATCAGAGTCAGCCAGCCAGCTCCTCAGAAACCATAACACAGTTTTCATGAAAGAGAGAAAAATTAAAGTGAATAGACTATACCTTGAAGAGTTTCAAAATTTAAATTTGACTTTAAATGGTTTTTAAATACATTTCATATAAATTATGGCCACAGGAGCATAGATCGTCTATCAGATGCAAATCTTCAATAACAACCTCTGTGTCAAAACCTCTGTGTTTCAACTTTAAACACACATCTAGTTAAAAAAAGCAAAACAAAACGTTGCTCATTTCTGCCTTCTGAAAATTTGCACACTGTTTTATTATATTTTATGGACTATGTTCTCTGTATAAATTCAAATTGGTGATGCATTTCAGCACCTGAGACGTATTTAGTGTTTTAAAACCAAATCAGCATTTACTTCATCTGTGGACCTCAGGTCTAGATGAGCAGCCATTTTAAACTTGTGATATGTGATATCAGTGTTGCCGTACATTGTTAGCAAAATATTGTGCCAGTGACAACATATTTGTACACTATTTAGCACACGAGTATTTCATTTTGGAATATAATTTTGGAACTATTGTGTTTCTGGCTTCTAGCTAAGTCGTCTTTTAAAACCATTTGAGGTGGTTGTTTTATTTCTTAGGGGTATGTTTATATGTGAGATTAGAGATGTTGTGCTTTAGTAATAATTAATGCACATTAAGTAAAGAAAATAATTCCTCTCTAAATGTGGAAAGTGCACATTAGCAATAGCAGTTCAGTATTACACTTGACGTTTGGCAGCTGTGTTCATCTGCCTGTTCATGACACAGGGAGACTTGTCCTTTGACAGATTATTTTGCTGGATGTCTAGTGTTTCCTTCCCAAATGGAGAAGCTTGAGTCACATGAGTCTGGCCTTGATCTTATTGGAGGTCAGTTTATA
The DNA here is from genome assembly GCF_005190385.1 of Monodon monoceros. Classification (NCBI taxonomy): domain Eukaryota; kingdom Metazoa; phylum Chordata; class Mammalia; order Artiodactyla; family Monodontidae; genus Monodon; species Monodon monoceros. The sequence continues at coordinate 22,977,744 of NW_021703781.1, forward strand.
TATAGTTTGTAGAGCTGCCAAGTAGAAACCAAAGATTACGTGAAGTTAATCCCTTGAAATGCCTCATAGGACAAACTTTTTTGCTTCTGTGCTGCTCTGTTGTGCATGATTCTCAGGTAGTAAAGAAGCCTGGGAGAAAGAACAGGGAGGTTTTTTGTTGTTTGCAGTTTGGAGGTTTGTCCTGCCCCAAGGAAGGCAGTGCATTTTAGGAAAAATAACAGTGAATTTAGCCTATTTATTGCTCCACTTCTGGCTTTATCTTTTATTTCATATGTTTAGGTGATTGCTCAGACTTTCCTCATTTATTAAATGGAGGTGTCCCGTGCCCTGAGTAACCCTGAGAGATGTGAGGATAGGCATATTTGAAGCTCTACTTTTACTGCCCTTGTGGGATAGCATGCGCCACATGAAATGCTACTAAACAAGCCAAAAGAATGCAGCAGGTATTGGCAAACAGATTGTATTGCTGATGAAGCTGATTATCCCAACTGTCAATACTTATGCTTCCAGAAGTTTCCAAATTATGATTACCTTTTGATTGAGCCATTTGTGTGTAGTACCTGTAGCAGGTACTGTAATAAGATTCCAAAGAATTAAAAGGTGATGCAATTCATAAGGCTTGCATTAGAATGTTTCTATTCTTGAGAAGCACTTTCACTTTTCTTTTGTCGTTCATTGAAATAACTAAAACAGGGATTTTTTTTTTTCCTCACTGGACATTCTACTTTCTTTTTTTTTAAACTTTTTATTTTATATTTGAGTATAGCCAATTAACAATGTTGTGATAGTTTCAGGTGCACAGCAAAGCGACTCAGCCATACATATGCATAAAACAGGAATTTTTATACCTATTTGTATGACATAGTATTGGCAGAAATAATTATTTCCATATGTATATCATTTTATAATAGAAAAAATCTTTTTCATACATTATCTCACAGGAAACTCACAGAGGTTAAATGATTTACTGAGGACATAACACTATTTAGTGACAGATTCAGATTTGAATACAGAGCTTCTTGGTCTCTGTCCTATCAAAATGTGTCTTGATGGGGAGAATAATCCACAGTAAATATAGAATGTGCTTTTTGTTAGAGTGCCAAGAAGATACAGGCATAAAGTTGGGAAAACATTCTTTTCGTTCTTTAATACTGTATCAGCAAATGTGTAGCAAGCATTCTGGTGGTGGGATAAGATCTGATAGCAATCTTAGGTCTTTTATTTTGCGTTTTTCCTGCTGTATGGTCACAGTAAGCATCATTCAGTTGCAGAATTGGAGACCTGTTAAATCCACTGGTTTGTAGGCCTGTGGTGTATATGTTCCTTGTAGCTGAATTATGGCTTCTGTGAGACTATAAGCTTGGAATTTATGGTAATAGAAGCTTTAAATATCCCAAACATTGCCATAGGGGTGGAAGGAGCTCTTTTCTTAAGGGACCAGGATCAAATATCTATTTTGAAGTTGAAATGAATCAACAGGCAGTTTCTAAGGAACACTGTTTCCAAGTTCAGAGAAACTGCAGCTTTGCCACTATGTGTAAATCTGGTGATTTATGTGTGTCACGTGGATATAAAACACAGTCTTTCCTATTGAGAGGTTCTAATATTAAGCAAGAAGGTTTAGTGTTCTTTGAGATGATTTTTCCTTTTTTTTTAAGAAATTATCTCAAACCTGATAGATTGTAGGATTTGTGGGTTTTTTTTTTGGACTGGATACCACTTAGTCTTAGACCCCTTAAATTTGTATTGTTTACAGAGCTCTCTAATGAGTTAATTTTCCTCTCACAGTTTAAAATGACCCATGAGCATGATTATTCTCCCTAAAATAAGTAATACGCCAAACATGAATATATGGTGTAAAACTGTTAAATAAATTGTCAATTCTAACAGCAACAATATTGTTTAACGTTCATCGTGCATTTACTAAGCACTAGGTACCAAGAAATTTCTGTATTTGCTAATGCTTTAGATAAAAATTATAAGTAAACATGAAGTAGTTTATAAAATGCTTTCTTATTGTCACAATTCAACATTCATGGAAATGGCTTACGAAGTAGATGGTATTCATTTTAACAGATGAGGACTCTGAGGCTCAAGAGAGGTGTGATACTACACATGGTTGTTATAATTTATTGGTTACAATTTATTGACCACTTATTCAGTGCCTGGCACTGTACTACACACTTTACTTGCATCATTTTATGTAATCCTCAAAACCTCACTATGAGGGAAGTACTATTTTCAAACACTTTCCACAAAAGGAAACTGAGGTTTAGAGTGGTTAAGTAACTTGCCCCAGATTACCTAACTAGTAGTAAGTACTGGAGTAGGAAGTCACCACTAGCTTATGAGACACTTTTTTTTTGTTTGTTTGTTTTTTTGCGGTACGCGGGCCTCTCACTGTTGCGGCCTCTCCCGTTGCGGAACACAGGCTCCGGACGCGCAGGCTCAGCGGCCATGGCTCACGGGCCCAGCCGCTCCGCGGCATGTGGGACCTTCCCGAACCGGGGCACGAACCCGCGTCTCCTGCATCGGCAGGCGGACTCTCAACCACTGCGCCACCAGGGAAGCCCTATGAGACACTTTTCAAATAGAAAAAGGCACCCCCTGTGGTGAACCAGTAAAATAACTGAAACTTCTTCTGGGCTGCCACACTAGTCTAGTCAGCAGCTTAGGGCCTGGGTTAGGTGCCACCTCTTCTAGAAAATGGAGCTTCCCTTCAAAGGTGGATGGCTTGGTGCGCTGAACATGGGCAGAATTTCATCCCCATTTTGCTTTCTTGATCAGGTGCCTTTGTTCTATGCATAAACTTTATCACCCTACACAGTGGTCTCAAAGCCAGGATTTCAATCTATTGGGTTGGCCAAATAGTTCGTTCGGGTTTTTCCGTTAAATGTTATGGAACGAAATTTTTGGCCAACCTAACGTGTCTATCTGACTCCAGAGCCTGTAGTCTGTTTAATAGCATACTGCCAATTAATTGCAAAGTTACCTTCAAACCAGTTTTTCTGACCATAAACACTTTACTCTTTCTGTTGTATACCATGCAGGTTGGCTGACTTACAAATGACACTGGAGTTCCCATACTATGCTATGCCCATTGCCCAGATTCACAGGCATTGTTTGTTGGTGTGATGGTAAAGACTTCTGAGGGTTTAGCAGGGAAGAGCTAAAGAGTTATAACCCACATGTCTCATAACAAAGTGTGACTTATACTGAATTCCTGGCTTCACCACCTGCTTAGCTGTATGACCTTGACCATGTTAGGGAAGAAATATAGTATAATGGTTAAGAGCACGGACTCTGGACTCTGACTACCTGGGATCAGATTCTAGCTGTTACTTACTATGTGAACTTGGGAAATTTACTTTATATCTTTAAGCTTTGTCTATAATTTTAGAGGTGGAGTGGGGAACAATAGTTCCCATCCCAATGAGTTGTGAGAATTACTGTATGAGTTAAATATATAAAGTACTTAGAACAATGCCTGACACATAAATATAATAAGTACTATTTAAGTGTTAGTTTATATTTTGTTGTTATTGTTATTAGTATTACATCATTATGAGTTTGTGTCTATAAGTAAAAGCAGTTTGATTTGCTGAAACATCAATGATCATCTAAATATGGTCTCTTGGGGGAATTCCCTGGCGGTCCAGTGGTTAGGACTCTGTGCTTCCACTGCAGGGGGCATGGGTTCGATCCCTGGTCAGGGAACTAAGATCTTGCATGCTGCGTGGCGTGGCCAAAAAAACCCCAAAAACAAAACAAAAATACATATGGTCTCTTGCGACTTTTCCCTGCCAAACAGGAGTTTTCAAAGATTGTGTCAAAGTACTTGCTTTAGGGATACTAGCCCAATTCCTAAAAGAGGTTTGCATAGCCATATAGTATTCTCCATTCATTTTTTTCTGGAATAAATAATGTCTGTGCTATGTTGTGCTTTAAAAATTGCAGTTTTAGTAGATTGCTCTAGGTTATAGCCACTAACAATTACTCATACATAAAAAATTTCTTTTGGATCATTAGCCAGTTTGGGGAGCCTTTCTGAAGAAACTTCATAATTCAGTGGAGGTTTTTAGAGGTTATAATAGCATTATCATCATTTGCTGTATTCATTGTCAGTATACTTAGCTGTTTTTTTTTTTTTTTTTTTTTGGCGGTACGCGGGCCTCTCACTGTTGTGGCCTCTCCCGTTGCGGAGCACAGGCTCTGGATGCGCAGGCTCAGCGGCCGTGACTCACAGGCCCAGCTGCTCCGTGGCATGTGGGATCTTCCCGGACTGGGGCACGAACCCGTGTCCCCTGCATCGGCAGGCGGACTCTCAACCACTGCACCACTAGGGAAGCCCTAGCTGTTTGTTTTTTGTTTGGTTGTTTTTGGTTTTGTTTTTTGGCAGTGCCGTGTGGCATGTGAGAGCCTAGTTCGCTTATCAGGGGTTGAACCTGCACCCCCTGTATTGGAAGCACGGAGTCTTAACCACTGGACTGCCAGGGAAGTCCCCCTTACCTGTTTTTAATGGTACTTTTGCTGTATTCAAAGAGTAGCTCAACCATAGAGACTCCCTGGTTGACATTACTTTGGCATACCCAGCATAATACCTGAGAAGGTTTTGCCATCCATTTTGTTTGCTGACCTTCGCCATCTGCCTTTTCTCCCCTCTCCACTCTCCGTCCTTATTTCAGCATGTGTCCTGAGAAATTTTGATCTCAGAATCCATAAATTCAAGCTTAAGATTTTTTTTTTTTCAGTACGCGGGCGTCTCACTGTTGTGGCCTCTCCCGTTGCAGAGCACAGGCTCCGGACGCGCAGGCTCAGTGGCCATGGCTCACGGGCCCAGCCGCTTCACAGCATGTGGGATCTTCCCGGACCAGGGCACGAACCCGTGTTCCCTGCATCGGCAGGCGGACTCTCAACCACTGCGCCACCAGGGAAGCCCCAAGCTTAGGATTTTTACTGAGGAATTACATTCAGTATTAAAGCACAGAGTATGTGAAAAAGCTAATTAACATTTCAAAAAGCAATAAATGATACAAATTGCCAGTAAGTGGTTTTATCAGTCAAAATCTCACTAGGAAGACAAACCATCTCAGCGATTCTCAGGTATTTACAACACAAGGAATTTTATGCAGGAAAATTGTAACACAGGTAATGACGGAGCTGAGAACCAAATAAGAGATGGTGAAATAATCTAGAGATTAGCAACAAGAAGTCACTACTAAGAGGGACCTTCAAGATGGTGGAGGAGTAAGACTTGGAGATCACTTTCCTCCCCACAAATACATCAAAAATTCATCTACATATGGAACAACTCCTACAGAACACCTACTGAATGCTGGCAGGAGACCTCAGACTTCCCAAAAGGCAAGAAACTCCCCATGTACCTGGGTAGGGCAAAAGAAGAGAAAAACAGACAAAAGAATAGGGATGGGACCTGCACCTCTGGGAGGAAGCTGTGAAGGAGGAAAAGTGTCCACACACTAGGAAGCCCCTTCACTGGCAGAGACGGGGTGGGCGGGGAGGGGCAGCTTCAGAGCCATGGAGGAGAGCACAGCAACAGGGGTGCAGAGGGCAAAGTGGAGAGATTCCCACACAGAGGATCGGTGCCAACAGGCACTCACCAGCCCGAGAGGCTTGTCTGCTCACCTGCCGGGGTGCATGGGAGCTGGGAGCTGAGGCTCGGGCTTCGGAGGTCAGATACCAGGGAGAGGACTGGGGTTGGCTGCGTGAACACAGCCTGGAGGGGGCTAGTGTGCCACAGCTACCCGGGAGGGAGTCCAGGAAAAAGTCTGGAACTGCCTAAGAGGCAAGGGACCATTGTTTCAGGGTGCACGAGGAGAGGGGAATCAGAGCACCGCCTAAACGAGCTCCAGAGATGGCTGTGAGCTGTGGCTATCAGTGCAGACACCAGAGATGGGCATGAGACACTAAGGCTGCTGCTGCAGCCACCAAGAAGCCTGTGTGCAAGCACAGGTCACTATCCACACCTCCCCTCCCAGGAGCCTGCGCAGCCTGCCACTGCCAGGGTTCCGTGATCCAGGGACGATTTCCCCTGAGAGAACACACGGCACGCCTTAGGCTATTGCAACGTCATGATGGCCTCTGCGGCCGCAGGCTCACCCCATGCTCGGTACCCCTCCCTCTCCCCGGCCTGAGTGAGCCAGAGCCCCCCAATCAGCTGCTCCTTTAACCCCGTCCTGTCTGGGCAGGAACAGACGCCCTCAGGCGACCTACACACAGAGGCGGGGCTAAATCCAAAGCTGAACCCCAGGAGGTGTGCGAACAAAGAAGAGAAAGGGAAATTTCTCCCAGCAGCCTCAGCAGCAGTGGATTAAATCTCCAAAATCAACTTGATGTACCTGCATCTGTGGAACCTGAATAGATAATGAATCATCCCAAAATTGAGGCAGTGGACTTTGGGAGCAACTGTGGACTTGGTGTTTGCTTTCTGCATCTAATTTGTTTCTGGTTTTATGTTTATTTTAGTTTAGTATTTAGAGCTTATTATCATTGGTAGATTGTTTATTGATGTGGTTGCTCTCTTCCTTTTTATATATATATAAATATGTTTTTTCCTTTTTGTCTTTTTTTGAGTGTGTATGTATATGCTTCTTTGTGTGATTCTTTCTATATAGCTTTGCTTTTACCATTTGTCCTAGGGTTCTGTCTGTCCTTTTTTCTTTTTCGTATAGTTTTTTAGCAGTTGTTATCATTGGTAGATTTGTTTTTTGGTTTGGTTGCTCTCTTCTTTCTTTTGTTTTTTTTTATTACTTAAAAATTTTCTTTATTTTTAATAATATTTTCTTTCATTTTTAAAAATAACTTTATTTTATATTTTTCTTTCTTTCTTTCTTTTTCTTCTCCCTTTTCTTCTGAGCCGAGTGGCTGACAGGGTCTTGGTGCTCTGGCAGGGTGTCAGACCTGTGCCTCTGAGGTGGGAGAGCTGAGTTCAGGACATTGGTCCACCAGAGACCTCCTGGCTCCATGTAATATCAAATGGTGAAAGCTCTCCTGGAGATCTCCATCTCAATGCTAAGACCTAGCTCCACTCAAAGACCAGCAAGCTACAGTGCTGGACACCCAGTGCCAAACAACTAGCAAGACAGGAACACAAACCCACCCATTAGCAGAGAGGCAACCTAAAATCATAATAAGTTCACAGACACCCCAAAACACACCACTGGATGTGGTCCTGCCCACCAGAAAGACAAGATCCAGCCTCATCCACCAGAACACAGGCACCAGTCCCCTCCACCGGGAAGCCTACACAACCCACTGACCCAACCTTACCCACTAGGGGCAGACACCAAAAACAATGGGAACTACAAACCTGCAGCCTGCAAAAAGGAGATGCCAAACACAGTAAATTAAGCAAAATGAGAAGACAGAGAAATACACAGCAGATGAAGGGGCAAGGTAAAAACCCACTAGACCAAACAAATGAAGAGGAAATAGGCAGCCTACCTGAAAAAGAATTCAGAATAATGATAGTAAAGATGATCCCAAATCTTGGAAATAGAATGGAGAAAATACAAGAAACGTTTAACAAGGACCTAGAAGAACTAAAGAGCAAACAGACAATGATGAACAACACAAAAAATGAAATGAAAAATTCTCTAGAAGGAATCAATAGCAGAAAAACTGAGGCAGAAGAACGGATAACTGACCTGGGAGATAAAATAGTGGAAATAGCTACCACAGAGCACAATAAAGAAAAAAGAATGAAAAGAATTGAGAACAGTCTCAGAGACCTCTGGGACAACGTTAAATGCACCAACATTCAAATTATAGGGATCCCAGAAGAAGAAGAGAAAAAAAAGGGACTGAGAAAATATTTGAAGAGATTATAGTGGAAAACTTCCCTAATATTGGAAAGGAAATAGTCAAGTCCAGGAAGTGCAGAGTCCCATACAGGATAAAGCCAAGTAGAAACACGCCAAGACACATATTAATCAAACTATCAAAAATTAAATACAAAGAAAACATATTAAAAGCAGCAAGGAAAAAACAGCAAATAACATACAAGGGAATCTCCATAAGGTTAACAGCTGATCTTACAGCAGAAACTCTGCAAGCCAGAAGGGAGTGGCAGACATAATTAAAGTGATGAAAGGGAAAAACCTACAACCAAGCTTACTCTACCAGCAAGGATGTCATTCAGATTCGACAGAGAAATTAAAACCTTTACAGGCAAGCAAAAGCTAAGAGAATTCAGCACCACCAAACCAGCTTTACAACAAATGCTAAAGGAACTTCTCTAGGCAGGAAACACAAGAGAAGGAAAAGACCTACAATAAAAAAACCCAAACAATTAAGGAAATGGTAATAGGAACACACTTATCGATAATTACCTTAAATGTAAATGGATTAAGTGCTCCAACCAAAAGACACAGACTGGCTGAATGGATACAAAAACAAGACCCATATATATGCTGTCTACAAGAGACCCACTTTAGACCTAGGGACACATACAGACTGAAGGTGAGGGCATGGAAAAAGATATGCCATGCAAATGGAAATCAAAAGAAAACTGGCAGAGCAATTCTCATATCAGACAAAATAGACTTTAAAATAAAGACTATTACAAGAGACAAAGAAGGACACTACATAATGATCAACGGATCAATCTAAGAAGAAGATATAACAATTATAAATATTTATGCACCCAACATAAGAGCACCTCAATACATGGGGCAAATGCTAACAACCATAAAAGGGGAAAATAGATAAGGAAACACAAGCTTTAAATGACACATTAAACAAGATGGACTTAATTGATATTTATAGGACATTCCATCCAAAAACAACAGAATACACATTTTTCTCAAGTGCTCAAGGAACATTCTCCAGGATAGATCATATCTTGGGTCACAAACAAGCCTTGGTATTTTAAGAAAATTGAAATCGTATCAAGTATCTTTTTTGACAACAACGCTATGAGACTAGATATCAATTACAGGAAAAAATCTGTAAAAAATACAAACACATGCAAGCTAAACAATACACTACTAAATAACCAAGAGATCACTGAAGAAATCAAAAAATACCTACAAACAAATGCAGCAAAGGCAGTTTTAAGAGGGAAGTTTATAGCAATACAATCCTTCCTCAAGAAACAAGAAACGTCTCAAGTAACCTAACCTTACACCTAAAGCAATTAGAGAAAGAAGAACGAAAAACCCCCAAAGTTAGCAGAAGGAAAGAAATCATAAAGATCAGGTCAGAAATAAATGAAAAAGAAATGAAGGAAACGATAGCAAAGATCAATAAAACTAAAATCTGGTTCTTTGAGAAGATAAACAAAATTGATAAACCATTAGCCAGACTCATCAAGGAAAAAAGGGAGAAGACTCAAATCAATAGAATTAGAAATGAAAAAGAAGTAACAACTGACACTGCAGAAATACAAAGGTTCATGAGAGTTTACTACAAGAAACTATATGTCAATAAAATAGGCAACCTGGAAGAAATGGACAAATTCTTAGAAGAGCACCGCCTTCTGAGACTGAACCAGGAAGATATAGAAAATATAAACAGACCAATCACAAGCCCTAAAATTGAAACTGTGATTAAAAATCTTCCAACAAACAAAAGCCCAGGACCAGATAGCTTCACAGGTGAATTCTATCAAACATTTAGAGAAGAGCTAACACCTATCTTTCTCAAACTCTTCCAAAATATAGCAGAGGGAGGAACACTCCCAAACTCATTCTATGAGGCCACCATCACCCTGGTACCAAAACCACACAAAGATGTCACAAAAAAAGAAAACTACAGGCCAATATCACTGATGAATGTAAATGCCAAAATCCTCAACAAAATACTAGTAAACAGAATCCAACAGCACATTGAAGGGATCATACACCATGATCAAGTGGGGTTTATTCCAGGATTGCAAGCATTCTTCAATATATGCAAATCAATCAATGTGATACACCGTATTAACAAACTGAAGGGGAAAAGCCTATGATCATCTCAGTAGATGCAGAAAAAGCTTTTGACAGAATTCAACATCTATTTATGATAAAAACCCTCCAGAAAGTAGGCATAGAGGGAACTTACCTCAACATAGTAAAGGTCGTATATGACAAACTACAGCCAGGGTCATTCTCAGTGGTGAAAAACTGAAACCATTTCCACTAAGGTCAGGAACAAGACAAGGTTGCCCACTCTCACCACTATTATTCAACATAGTTTTGGAAGTTTTAGCCACAGCAATCAGAGAAGAAAAAGAAATGAATACAAATCAGACAAGCAGAAGTAAATCTGTCACTGTTTGCAGATGACATGATACTATATGTAGAGAATCCTACAGATGCTACCAGAAAACTACTAGAGCTAATCAATAAATTTGGTAAAGTAGGAAGATACAAAATCAATGCACAGAAATCTCTTGCATTCCTATACACTAATGAGGAACAATCTGAAAGAGAAATTAAGGAAACACTCCCATTTGCTGTTGCAACAAAAAGAGTAAAATACCTAGGAATAAACCTACCTAAGGAGACAAAAGACCTGTATGCAGAAAACTATAAGACACTGATGAAAGAAGTTAAAGATGATACAAAGAGATGGAGAGATATATCATGTTCTTGGATTGGAAGAATCAACATTGTGAAAATGACTATACTACCCAAAGCAATCTAAAGATCCAATGCAATCTCTGTCAAACTACCAATAGGATTTTTCACAGAACTAGAACAAAAAAATTTCACAATTTGTATGGAAACACAAAAGACCCCGAATGGCCAAAGCAATCTTGAGAAAGAACAACAGAACTGGAAGAATCAGGCTCCCTGACTTCAGGCTATATTACAAAGCTACACTAATCAAGATAGTATGGTACTGGCACAAGAACAGAAATATAGATCAGTGGAACAAGATAGAAAGCCCAGAGATAAACCCATGCACATATGATCACCTTATCTTTGACAAAGGAGGCAAGAATATACAATGGAGAAAAGACAGCCGCTTCAATAAGTGGTGCTGGGAAAACTGGACAGCTACATGTAAAAGAATGAAATTAGAACACTCCCTAACACCATACACAAAAATAAACTCAAAATGGATTAAAAACATAAATGTAAGGCCAGACACTATAAAACCCTTAGAGGAAAACATAAGCAGAACACTCTATGACATAAATCACAGCTAGATCCTTTTTGACCAACCTCCTAGAGAAATGGAAATACAAACAAAAATGAACAAATGGGACCTAATGAAACTTCAAAGTTTTTGCACAGCAAAGGAAACCATAAACAAGACGAAAAGACAACATTCAGAATGGGGGAAAATATTTGCAAATGAAGCAACTGAGAAAGGATTCATCTCCAAAATATACAAGTAGCTCATGCAGCTCAATATCAAAAAAACAAACAACCCAATCCCAAAATGGGCAGAAGACCTAAAAAGACATTTCTCCAAAGAAGATATTCAGATTGCCAGCAAACACATGAAAGGATGCTCAATATCACTAATGATCAGAGAAATCCAAATCAAAACTATAATGAGGTATCACCTCACACCAGTCAGAATGGTCATCATCAAAAAATCTACAAACAATAAATACTGGAGAGGGTGTGGAGATAAGGGAATCCTCTTTCACTGTTGGTGGTAATGTAAATTGATACAGCCACTATGGAGAACAGTATGGAGGTTCCTCAAAGAACTAAAAATAGAACTACCATGCGACTCAGCAATCCCACACTGGGCATATACCCTGAGAAAACCACAATTCAAAAAGAGTCATGTACCACAATGTTCACTGCAGCTCTATTTACAGTAGCCAGGACATGGAAGCAGCCTAAGTGTCCATTGACAGAGGAATGGATAAAGAAGTTGTGGCACACATATACAATGGAATATTAGCCATAAAAAGAAACGAAATTGAGTTATTTGTAGTGAGGTGGATGGACCTAGATAGAGTCTGTCATACAGAGTGAAGTAAGTCAGAAAGAGAAAAACAAATACCATATTCTAACACATATATATGGAATCAAAAAAAAAAAAGTGTTCTGAAGAACCTAGGGGCAGGACAGGAATGAAGATGCAGACGTAGGGAATGGACTTGAGGACACGGGAAGGGGGAAGGGTAAGCTGGGACGAAGTGAGAGTGTAGCATTGACATATATACACTACCAAGTGTAAAATAGATAGCTAGTGGGAAGCAGCTGCATGGCACAGGGAGATCAGCTGTGTTCTTTGTGACCACCTAGAGGGGTTGGATAGGGAGGGTGGGGGGGAGACGCAAGAGGGAGGAGATATGGGGATATATGTATATGTATAGCTTATTCACTTTTTTATACAGCCGAAACTATCACACCATTGTAAATCAATTATACTCCAATAAAGATGTTAGAACGAAAAAAGTCACTACTACCACCACCACCCCTTCCATCTGAAGAAACTCAGGGAGGTACAACATTATTGCACAGAGTACAAACATCATTTCAGGAAAAAAAAAAGAAAGAATTTTTAATTTGGTTAGGTAGAGAGAAGTACAATATGATTCAACTCTATTTCTCTTTCCCCTGCTCCCCAGAAGCACAGAAAGCCCTGTAAAAATTGCTATTTTTGAAGAGGAAGCTTCTCACTTTTTCTAGGAGGTGCCAGCCTGCATGTCAATGCTAAAGGGTAAAAGTATTTTTAAAAAGCCATAAAAATTGTAATCACATCACCTCGTTTTATGGGTTTTTAAAAAATCTCTAAAAAGAGGGAAGGAACTTAATGCGTAGCCAAAGTAGTGTGAGGAGTGATACCGATCACATATAAGCCAGTGTTTTTCCCTACTAAAGAAGTGCATACCCCCACCCCATGAGAATGTTCTTTGAAGTAACCTTTATGCTGTATCATGACCAAAGGTATGGTCTATTATTTGATTCTCAAAGAGATGGTTTATAAAATCTCTGCCACTCAGAGGAAGTGAAATATAGTTATTAAAGTAATACATTCCTGTTTTCTGCAAGCATGAATAGGCAACTTTTAGCTTCTGGAAATAATTATCTAACTCCAACTTGCCCGTGGGTGGATTAGCATCCTTGATGAGTGTTGGTCAAGAAAGAAGCCAATGACTTTGCTGAATGTGCCAGTTTTTTGGCTTTCTCTAAAAGAAGAAATCACAAAACCATAAGGCTAATTAAACTGATTTTCGTGGCTCTGTTTAATCTATTTCCTTGGCTTTGAGAACTTCATTTTTTTCAACTCTTCTGTTTCTTTAATATTACTTAAAATTTCTGTTGAAAGAATTTTAAGACAGATTTTAGAAGTAATGTGAGATAGGACAATGATAAAACTTTTAGAAATAGAAGTTTGAAAAATGCAATGTTATTTAATAGGATGAGCTTCAAAGTTAAAAGGCTCAAATTCTATTTGTAATTCTGCCTCTATTCAGTTGTATTGTTAATGTTACATTCCTTAACCTTTCCATGTCTGTTCCTCGAGTCTGCATGTAGGATAATAGTATTTCTATTCATTGCAGAAACTTTGCATGAGGTTTGAATGAGGTCTGTAAAATTTGCTTTAAAATAAAAGCCCCTCAGTACAAAAATACAGTAATACTCTTTGTTATGGACTGAATGTTTGTGTCCTCCCAAAATTCGTACATTGGAGCTCTGACCTCTAATGTGACTGTATTTGGAGTCAGGGCCTGTGGGGAGGCGATAAAAATTAAATGAAGTCATAAGGGTCGGGCCTCAATCCAGCAGGGCTGGCACCCTTATAAGAAGTGGAAGGAACGCTAGAACTCACAGCATGAGGATGGCTGTCTACAGGAAGAAAGTTACCACCAGAAACCAACCCCGTCAGACCTTTATCTGGGACTTCTAGCCTCCAGAACTGTGAAAAATAAGCCTTTTGTTTAAGCCACCCAGTCTGTGGTATTTTTATTATGGCAGCCCATGTAGATTAAGATACCCCTGACATTACATTATCTTTAAATCCTACAAAACTTTTAAATCTTCATTCAAGAAATGGCTCGCTGAAAAACCTGGTTTTAACACTTAAAAGTCACACTTTAAGAGAAAGGAATACTACTAACACAACATTGTAAATCAACTATCCTTCAATAAAATATATTTTAAAAGAGAAAGAAAGGAATATTTAATGAGTACTTACTTAGCACCAGACATTGTTTTAGGTGCATTTTAAAAAATGTATTTAATAATTTAACCCTCAGAAGAACTGTAGGTGGTAGATATTTTTGTCCCTATTTTACAGATAAGGCAACTAAGACTTACCCAAGGTTGTATAGTTAGTTAAGTGATAGGAATGAGATTCAGAGTCCCTCTGAAGCTTTTAAATTACACTCTAATTCCTTCTGTGTTTCTACTACTGTACTGCACTCAGTAGAATGCCAGGCAGGGTGCAAAGACCAGAAACTTAGTGAAGTGACTTACGATCGCAGAGCTAATTAGAGAAGTGAAGATCAATATTGCTCACGTTTTGCACTCCATTTTTAAGCCTGTGTAAGTGCTAACCATTAGTCATGAGAAATATCAGAAGATGTTGAACAAAATGAGTTGCATATGGAACCAATTTTAAACCATAAAATGAGCCTGAAATTTAGAATCTTTCTACTTTTTGTCTCTCAAAGAATGGAAGTAACAGTTGATAAGAAAGATGGATAGTAGTGACATATGATGTACTGACCTGTCTTCATCCTAGAAAACAGATTCTAAGGTACAAAGAAGATGAAGTTATGGCTAGATACCTTTTCTCACTTTCAAATGATGGTACTTTTTGGTATTTTATGATAACCACTGCCATACCTTCATGGGTACCTGTCACTCTGAAAACTCTTTGTCAAGTGTGAAGGTTGACTTTTCCCAAATTCCATTTTTGATTAGTAGAATGAGCTATATAGGTATTGATCTGAAAAGTTCACTTCTTTTTACTCTTTAATTGACTTTGGATTTGAATTCCCAACTCCACGACTTTTGAGCTGTATAATTAATCTTGGGCAAGATACTTAATACCTCTGAGCTCCCACCCCCAACCCATTGGGGGTAATAGAATCACATTCAAAGGGTCATTGTGAAGATTAAGAATGCTTCGGACTTCCCTGGGGGTCCAGTGGTTAAGAATCCGTCTTGCAATGCAGTGGGTATCGGTTCGATCCCTGGTCAGGGAACTAAGATCCCACATGCCACCCGGCAACTGAGCCCACATGGCACAGCTAATGAGCCTGCGTGCCACAGCTAGAGAGAAGCCTGCGTACTGCAACGAAGAGCCCTCATGCCACAACGAAAGATCCCGCGTGTCACAACTAAGACCCGATGCAGCCAAAAAATAAATAAAAATTTTTAATAAAAGAATGCTTGTGAAACAATTACCACAAGGTGGGCACATATTATGGCCTCAGAAATGTTAGCTGATCTCATTGTGAACTACGGTATTGACCATGCCTCTGAAGATGGGAAAATAACATCAATTTTAGAGGGTTATAAAATGGTACTTAGTACCTTCTGAATATTTCTAAAACCTTGATTCAGGAGATGAACTTCCAGTACTAATTTATTTTGTTAGATACTCAGGATACCTAAATTAAAAACACTGTGGATAAATAAAATACAGTTGACTCTTGAACAAGTTGGGGTTAGGGCCGCTGATCCTCTATGCAGTGGAAAATCACTGTATAACTTAGTAGTTAGTTAGCCTTCCATGTACGCAGTTCCTTTTTATCTGTGGTTCTGCATCCTCGGATTCAACTAATCTTGGATAGGGTAGTACTGTAGTATTTACTACTGAAAAAATTCCACGTGTAAGTGGACCTGTGCAGTTCAAACTCATGTTGTTTAAGGGTTAACTGTAGTTCTTAATGGATATTGGGATAGATAGAACTAAAAATATGTTCCTAATGACAATATATATGATTTTTAAAATATTGATATAGGTGGTAGGACAGGAACATGGATAAAAAAAGCTACATACCTTAAGTTCCATGAGAAGACTGTGTCATAGTGAGTGAGTACTTACCTGTTAATAAAAGGAGACAAGTCAAAAGAAGTAAACAAGTATTAATAGATCTCTGTGCCTGAAATGACTGGTGAGGAATGAAAGCAGTTCATGTTGCCAGTTCTGAATTGAAGAAAAATGTTTTAATTATAGTAGTAGGATCTTTGTAATTAAATAATGCACATGTATCAGTTCTAAAATACTACTGAGCATCTCTATAGACAAGAACAGTGCTAGGTTACTGGGAATACAATTTAAAGTAAGATAGAGTTCCCACCCTCAAGCAGACACAGACAGTAATAGAAAAAGCCCCTAAGTATATTAGATTTTATTGCTGCAGTAAGAAATTACTGTAAACTTAGTGGCTTAAAAGAGCATAAATTTATTAGCTTCAGTTCTGTAGGTCAGAAATCTTATGTGGATCTCACTGGGTTAAAATCAGGGTGTCAGCAGGGCTGTGTTCCTTTCTGGACACTTTACAGGAGAATTCATTTCCTTGCCTTTTCTAGTTTCTAGAAGCCACCCATGTTCTTTGGCTCATAATCCTTTCCTCCATCTTCAAAACCAGCAGCAATGGGGGTCCAGTTCTTTTCACACTGCCATCTCTTTGGGTCTCTGTAGCTGGGAATGGTGTTCTGATTATAAGGACTCATGTGATTAGGTTGGGCCCACCTGGATAATCCTGGATGATTATTTATTTTTAACATCTTTATTGGAGTGTAATTGCTTTACAATGGTGTGTTAGTTTCTGCTTTATAACAAAGTGAATCAGCTATACATATCGTATATCCCCATATCTCCTCCCTCTTGTGTCTCCCTCCCATCCTCCCTATCCCACCCCTCTAGGTGGTCACAAAGCACTGAGCTGATCTCCCTGTGCTAGGCAGCTGCTTCCCACTAGCTATCTATTTTACATTTGGTAGTCTATATATGTCAATGTTACTCTCTCACTTCATCCCGGCTTACCCTTCCCCGTCCATGTGTCCTCAAGTCCATTCTCTATGTCTGTGTCTTTATTCCTGTCCTGCCCCTAGGTTCATCAGGACCAATTTTTCAAATACTTTAGCAAAAACCAGTAGATGTGAAAGTGTTACTCAAGAGATTGTTCCTTTGGTGGGGGGGGTTGGGGGAACTCTTCTAAAGCACCTGGCCTTGATTCTGTGGCTTCTGTTCCTTTTTAAATCAATTGTTTTGAGGTATAATTTACTATGCAATGAACTAAGCCTAAGTGTACAATTACTGAGTTTTGACAAGCATATAAATCTATGTAACCACCACCACAGTCACATAGAATATTTCCATTGCTCCAGAAGTTCCTTGTGCCTCTTTGCATTTAATTTCTGTTTCTGGCCACAGAACAGCAGTTAACCTGCTTCTGACATTACAGATTAGTTATAGATTCTGTATTAAAAAGTATTATTTTTTTGAAATTCGGATTATTTTATGTTTTTTAAAACTATTTTAATGGATTACGTTGGTTTAGAACTTCAGGGGTTTCCAAATTAAAACAGTTTTCCTTCTGCTGTTTATGCTGGTCCTCTCAGCACTGAGGTTTCCTAGGAAAGATATTACCTGCAATTTACAGATAAGAAAACTGAGACATAGTTATAGAGACCCAGAGTTAGTATAGGATAGTGTGAATTTTTGCTTGTTGAAAAAGGAGCTCAGTTGGAAGTTTTATGAAGGGAATGAAAATATCTATTTTGATTTGACTGTGTCTGTGCATTTTTGTTTCAAATCAGTTCTTTTTACCTCTTTTGTCTCTAGCACATTAAGTTCTGATTTTTTTAGTTAAGTTATTTTATTTATTTTTGGCTGCATTGGGTCTTCGTTGCTGCATGTGGGCTTTCTCTAGTTCAGGCAAGCGGGGGCTACTCTTTGTTGCGGTGCTCAGGCTTCTCATTTGTGGTGGCTTCTTGTTGCGGAGCACAGGCTCTAGGCGTGCGGGCTTCAGTAGTTGCAGCACGCAGGCTCAGTAGTTGTGGCTCGCAGGCTCTAGAGCGCAAGCTCAGTAGCTGTGGCACATGGGCTCAGTTGCTTGGCAGCATGTGGGATCTTCCTGGACCAGGGCTCGAACCTGTGTCCCCTGCATTGGCAGGTGGATTCTTAACCACTGCTCCTCCAGGAAAGTCCCAGTTCTGATAAATTTATAAAGAATGAAAATAAGGGTTTAGGATTTGTGCTGAGTCTCTCCCCCTCCCCCACTTTTTAAGTGACTTTGATCAAATCACCAAGTTTCTGAAGTTTAGTTTTCTTATCTGCAAAATGAAAATTAAAATTCAGAGTTGTCATAGGAATTAAAACAAAGTGTATGAATGGACAGAAGTCTATTTAATTTTGGGAGAGATTGTACTGGTTGTTTTGTCTTCTCCTTGTTAGGTTCTTTTAATTTAGGCACATGCTAGATGATCAGATCAACTTAAAAAAACAACCTCTAAGGGAACATAGAGAATGCTAAGACTCTTAAAATGACATGTACTATCTGTTAGAGTGAAAATTTTCTAAGGGGAAAGAAGAAGATTGGAAATAAAGAGTAGTCAATTTTTGATCCTGAGAAGAAAACAAGAAAAAAAATGACTTATAATTTTCTTTTTTAAAATTGCATTTATTTCTGCTCAAAATAAAATTACCATAGAATCTTTCATACATTCTATCTTTGGAATCCTAGAATCCTCTTAAATGAAACTACTTGACTCTGATGTCATTTTGGTATTATAAAAATTCACCCCTCTTGCCCAGGTTGCAAGATAGACATGTTGTCTTTAAAAATCTGCTTTATAGGGACTTCACCGGTGGTACAGTGGTTAGAATCCGCCTGCCAGTGCAGGGGACACGGGTTCCATACCTGGTCTAGGAAGATCCCACATGCCGTGGAGCACCTAAGCCTATGCACCACAACTACTGAGCCTGCGCTCTAGAGCCCACGAGCCTCAACTACTGAAGCCCGCACGCCTAGAGCCTGGGCTCTGCAACAAGAGAAGCCACCGCAATGAGCAGCCTGCGCACCAGAATGAAGAGTAGCCCCCGCTTGCCACAGCTAGAGAAAGCCCATGCGCAGCAACAATGACCCAACACAGCCAAAAATAAATAATTAATTAATTTTAAAAAACAAACCAAAAAATAGGTTTTAAAAAAAATCTGCTTTATAGTCAGTAATAATAGGTTCTGAAGAATTTCTCTACTCGGGATTCTGGTAATTCATTTCTTGATTTAAAAACCTTTCAATAAATCTAGCCTTTAATATTCATTTTAGAATTCCAGTAAATTAGAATTAGGCAAATCAACATTGAACTCTGTGCATTATAGGAACTCAGTTAGCAAGGTGATAATTTTAGCCTCTTAAATGATGAATTTTAGTCCAATCACATTGATTGTTGTTACTAATATACCGTATTTAATTGCCTCTAAGATGCCATTAGTTGTAAAATACACCATTATTTTATGTAGCATTTTAAAAAATGATTGAACTATGACATAATGCTTCATCATGCAAAATTTCATGCTCATTGAAAATTTTATTTAGATATATAAAAATTACATATCACACATAAAAAGGAATACATAAGTGAAATAAATTGCTTAAGGTAACCTTAAAACTTCTTAATATTCAGAGCCCCAGTCTTGGGAATCATTTTTTTTTTACCCAGAGTTGTGGATATCCATATTTTTCTATACAGTGTCATCCTGTGTTTTTAGAAAATGTTCCACTATTGTCTCTGGAGTTTTCTTCGAAGCTCCTGACATATGTTCTATACCTTTTGATGCTGGCACTTTCTTTTCTTTTTTTTTAATTGAAGTATAGTTGATTTACAGTATTGTATTTCAAGTGTGCAGCAAAGTGATTCAGTTATATACATAATCTTTTTTTTGATTCTTTTTTTTTGCGGTACGTGGGCCTCTCACTGTTGTGGCCTCTCCCGTTGCGGAGCACAGGCTCCAGACGCACAGGCTCAGCGGCCATGGCTCACGGGCCCAGCCTCTCCGCGACATGTGGGATCTTCCCAGACCAGGGCACGAGCCCGTGTCCCCTGCATCGGCAGGTGGACTCTCAACCACTGCGCCACCAGGGTAGCCCTTTTTTTCGATTCTTTTCTATTATAGGTTATTACAGGATACTGAATATCGATCCCTGTGCTAGTAAATCCTTGTTGTTTACCTATTTAACATATGGTAGTGTGTATCTGTTAATCCCATACTCCTAATTTATCCTTCCCTCCTTCCCCTTTGGTAAAGTTTGTTTTCTATATCTTTGAGCCTGTTTCTGTTTTGTAAATAAGTTCATTTGTACCATTTTTTAGATTCTACATATAAATGGTATCATATAGTATTTGTCTTTCTCTGTCTGACTTAACTTCCTTAGTATGATAATCTCTAGGTTGGCACTTTCTTGATTTTAGTGTCAGTGGAATGTCCATTCAACAGAAGGACCATATTTCTTTCTAAAATGAACATTTAGTGATTTGTTGAAGGAAGTAAAGAGGTTGGAGTTGCAGATACTACATGAAAACTAAGTTCTTGCTTGCACAGGCAATGACAACTGTGTCCAATTGTTGCTTTGCTGTGAGAGATTCCATTGAAGGTAGATGCATTTTGATTTCACAGATGTTAACATGTGAAAAAAAGGTCTTGATATTGATGTAATGTACTATCTGTATTTATTTATTTGACTGTGTTTAACAGCCTATTGAGTTATAATTTAAAACCATACAATTCACTCATTTAAAGTATATAATTATTTTTTAGTATATTCATAGAGTTGTATAGGCATCACCACAATCAGTTTTCAAATATTTTCATCACCTCAAAAAGAAACCGTATACCCGTTTCACCCTCAATCCTCCCACTTCTAGGTAACCAGTAGTATACTTCCTGTATGGATTTACTTACTCTGGACATTTCTTGAATAGAATCATACACTGTGTGGTCTTAAGGTGGAAGATTAGGTTATTGATTTGAGAGTTTCCATCTGAGCACCACTTTAGCTACTACATTCCATAAGTTTGTTATGTTGTGTCTTCATTTTCATTCATGTCAAAGTATCTTCTCATTTCCCTTGTTATTTCTTCTTTGTTCCATTGGTTATTTAGAAGTTTTTTTAATTTCCACGAATTTGTGAATTTCCCAAATTTCCTTCTATTATTGATTTCTGACTGTATTTTTTATGGTCAGAGAATGTACTTTCTATGGTTTCAGTCCTTTTAAATTTATTGATGCTAGTTTTATGGCCCAGCATGTGATGTCTTATGTTCCTATTCTTCTGTTTATTCTTTACTGCTTTCTTTTGCATTACGTGAATATTTTCTAGGGTAACATTTTAATTCCTTTGATGATTATTCTCACTAATTTTATTTTAAATTATTTTCTTAGTGCTGAGGGCTTACCACAGATAACTTGCCAAAATCTACTTAAGATTTATACTAAATTCCAGTGCAACATCAAAATATACTCCGGGGCTTCCCTGGTGGCGCAGTGGTTGAGAGTCTGCCTGCCGATGCTGGGGGCGCGGGTTCGTGCCCCGGTCCGGGAAGGTCCCACATGCCGCGGAGCGGCTGGGCCCGTGAGCCATGGCCGCTGAGCCTGCTTGTCCGGAGCCTGTGCTCCGCAACGGGAGAGGCCACAACAGTGAGAGGCCCGCGTACTGGAAAAAAAAAAAAAAAAAATAAATAAATATATATATATATATATATATATTTATACTCCAATTTAGCTCTATTTCCTCCTCCCCTTCTGTGCTATTGTTATTATATATATTATAGCTATGTATGTTAAAAACCTAATAGTGTAATTATAATTTTATGCTTTTTAAAGAAACAGAAGAATGGAAGCAAGTTTTTTTTATAGAATTTCTTATACTAAATCTTATTATTTATCATTTGTTATCTTCCTTTCTGTGAATTCAAGTAACTTTTTGGTGTCATTTCCTTACTCCAATACAACTTTGCTTCTTCTTACTTATCTTATGCTGTTATTATCAAATATATTACATTCCTAAATGTTGCAGGCTCAATAATACAACTATATACATATTGTTTTATATATTCAATAATTGCTTTTTAAATAGTTGAGAGGTGAAGAAATGTGCATTTATATTATATCTTTGATTTTTTAAAGTGGATTTGAATTACTTTGGGGGTCATATGCTTTCAACCTGAATAGTTTCCTTTACTATTTCTTGTAAGGCAGGTCTGCTAGCAATGAATTCTCAGCAATGAATTCTTTCAGTGTTTGTTTATCTGGGAATGTCTTTATCTGTCTTCATTTTGAAAGATGGTTTATGGTTTTACTGAATATAAGATTCTATTTTTTGGGGGAGAGGCTGCAGCAAACGGCATGTTGGATATTAGTTCCCCAACAAGGGATTGAACCCATGCCCCCCACAGTGGAAGCGCAGAGTCTCAACCACTGGACCACCGAGGAAGTCCCCTGAATATAAGATTCTTGGTTGACATATTTTTTGGGTTTCAGCACTTTGAATATGTCATCACACTGCCTTTTAGCCTTCATTATTTTCGATGAAAAATCTGGTGTAATCTTTTTGGGATTTCCTTGTGAGTGAGAAGTTGTTTTTCTCTTGCTGCTTTCAAGATATTTACTATGATATGTCTTGTATATGTATGATGTCTCTTCGTGCTTTCCTACTTGGAATTTGTTGAGCTTCTTGGAAATGTAGATTGTTTTAATCAAATTTGGTAAGTTTTTAGCCATTATTTCTTTGAATATTTTTTCTCTTCCTTTCTCTACTTCTGTGAAAAAAGTTTTCTTCTCTCTTCTCACCATGTATATGTTACAGTGCTTTATGGTTTTCCACTTTTCTCTGAGACTGTTCATATGTGTCCTTTCTTTTTTTCTCTATGTTCTTCAGATTGTACCATGTCTATCCATCTATATTCAAGTTCGCTGATTTTTCTGCTAATTGATATTTACCGTTCAGTCCCTGGAATGCATTTTTCTTCTTGGTTATTGTACTTCTCAACTCCTGAATTTCCATTATTTAAAATAATTTCTATATCTTAATGATATTGTCTATTTGACAAGAAATTATCAGGGCTTCCTTTACTTTATTAAAGCATTTTTTTCCTTTAATTCTTTAGACATATTTATAATAGTTGTTTTAAAGTCTTTGCCTGCTAAGTCCAACATCTGAACTCTTTCAAAGGCAATTTCTGTTGCTTGCTCTTTTTTCTTATGTAGGGGCCATACTTTTCTGTTTCTTTGCATGTTTCATAACTTTTTACCAAAAACTGGACATTTTATTTTTTTAAATTAATTTTTATTGGAGTATAGTTGATTTACAGTGTTGTGTTAGTTTCTGCTGAACAGCAAAATGAATCATTTATACATATTCATATATCCACTCTTTTTTAGATTCTTTTTCCGTATAGGTCATTACAGAGTATTGAGTAGAGTTCCCTGTGCTATATAGTAGGTCCTTATTAGTTATCTATTTTATATATAGTAAAAACTGGATATTTTATATATAGTAAAAACTGGATATAGTAAAAACTGGATATCTATTTTATATATAGTAAAAACTGGATATTGTAGCAACTGAGGATATGATTCCACCCCCAATTCCCACACATTCACCAAATTGGATGTTGTTGTTTACTTGTTTATTTGTTTAGTGGCTTGGCTGGAACATTTTAGTGAATTCTACTTTCCCTATAGTGCGTAGCTACTGATCAGGAGTCACAGTCTTTGGCATGCACAGAATCATCCTAGGATGATGGTGGTTTTAGCAGGGCTGTCTTTGGTTGTCTCTTTCTCTGTTCTCTTTGTTTAGCTGTCTGTCTCTATAGGTATCACACCCATGTGTTAGCTTCCACTAATTGCTCATTATCATTATAATTAGCTCATTATCAGTACTCCCTGTAACATAAATTCTTCCACAGGCTGATGCAATTAATATTGGGCCTCATTGCAGGTGTAATTTTGCAGCCAGTCTTTGAGGTTTTTTTCTCAGGAGGACTCTTCTTAGCTGCTTCTTTCCCTGGTTCTCCCTAGTAAAATTCTAGCTGTTCTAGCTTGTTACTCTCAAAGATTTACCAGTCTCTTAATTGCTTACCACCAAAATCTCTATTATCTTCTGTAGTGCCCTCACTATTAACTTTCCCACACTGTGTTCCAAATAAAGTCATTTCCCTTGGGGAACACTTTGGAGCTTTCTCTCTTTTTCTGTCCTGCCTTTACCCCTGGGCTAAACCTCTGCCACTGCCTTGAGTAGGAAGTGAGCTAGTGGCCCCTTCTCTTGGAATGACACTGCTGCTTGGTCTTCTGGGTGTCTTCTGTTGCAGAAACTTTAACCATATGAGCAAGCTGGGGCAAGGGCAGTTGGGATCCCCGTGTTCCTGGCTTGCCTGCTGTGGTAGAACTTCTGTCCCACAAGTGGGGGCTGGCTGGAAGAAGTGAGGACCAGACCTCTCAGCTGCTCGTGTCTCTTACAGAGCTTCTGCAACAAAGAGGTGGAAGTAAGAGAAATGCAGGTGGACTGCCCCTCCTAGCAGATATCATAATCCTCAATTGGGATTTGGGTGCAGAGGAAGGCCTACATTTTTGGTTGCTCTCATCTGAAATAGCAACTGTGGCTTGATAGTATCTAAATTTCCTTACAACTTATTTACAAATTTAGAAAAGAATATCTATTTGTAAGGTGCATAATGTTGCTCTAATAATGTCTTTAACACTCATACAAAAGTGTAGTAATATCAAGATAGCTTAAAATAGCAAAAGTTGCAGTAATTTTTTTACATAGGGTTTTTATATGTTATATATGTTACAAGCTAGTGAAGAACATGCAGCACACACATGAGAGGATATATTATTTACTGTTTTCTATTATGCCTAAACAGTTGAAAAGACTGAAAATGTATAACCATTTGTCCTTGGGCCTTATTGGATGTTGAATGCAGTGAAGTATTTTTTAGATCTAGGGTATCTGTGATTAGCTCATAACAGCATTAAGCAATGAGGTTGCCTTTTATTGCTGTTACTTGTTATCAAGTAGAAAAATGCCTTTAAGCATTAGGTAGCAGAAGGTGAAATACTTAGTTTCATTAGTTCCAGAGACTTGATGCAATATAGTTACACACCACACAGCTGAATGACAAATCTTTGCTACTCTTAAGCTCTTTGGGAAGGTTATTTTGGATTATATAGATGGGTCTGATATAATCACAAGGGTCCTTATAATAGGGAAACAGGAGATGAAAGTTAGTGGTAGATGTGATGTGAGGAAGGGGTCATGAGCCAAGGAATGGAGGAGGCCTCTAGAAGTGGAAAAGGGTAAGGAAACATTCTTGTCTCAGAGCCTCTAGAAGAAACTAGCCTTACTGAAACCTTGACTTTATTTAGCCCAGTGAGACTTATTTCGAATTTCTGACCTCCAGAACTGTAAGAGAATAAATGTGTTATTTTAAAACACTAATTTTGTGGTAATTTATTACAGAAAGAATAAGAAACTAATAAAACAAGGAAGACCTGACTTACCGTAACTGTGTGGTAAAGGTAGTCTAGTGCTAATAAAATATTTGTATTTTCTGAGTACTTTGATTTTTGTTTCAGGAAAAACTTGTCTGACTTTTAAAGTTTTAGGCATCTTCATAGTTTTATATCCTAGCAGTTAGACTGCACTAAGATTATCTGATGTCACCTTTCTTCTGTTTCTAAAAGTGAAATGAGAAGTAGATCAGAGCAGAAAGGTTTAATTAAATTCACACAAATAATCCCATAGGTTAGTATTATACATTACCAAATTAATGCTTTCCTTTTTGTTCTGTGTTACTAATATGATTGCTTACATTGTTGCCTCAAAACCAAGACTTAAAATCAACTATTAAAGGCAAATAAGTTCTGTCATCACAGGCTTATCTGAGACTTCTGTTTTGAGCAAATACAGGCTTCTTTCAGAAGTAAATGGATTTTAAAAGCACAATGAAAGGAATGTTCCATTTAAATGGTTAGCTAATAAGTTTCACAAATACAGTATTTTTTTGAAAACATTTAATTTTTTTTGATTAACATTTAATGCAGTTATAAAATTTCCTGCATAATTCTCAAATTGTGTCATTGGGAAGCTGTATGAAAACTGCCATATATTAAGTAATTATCACATGAAAGATGTTCAACACTGAGAAGAAAATTTGTAAAATGACATGCTTTTTTTTTTCCTTTTTTTCTTTTCTCTTCTTTTTTTTTTTGCTTATTTATAGGTAAATCCTCACTGAGACTATCTAGTATAAGAAACAGGGGAAGGATGATTTTTTATTTTTAAGCTGTTTGGAACCTAAGTCATAATTTGTAACTAGAGCATGGAGGTCTTGTTGCCAAGACTGCCCTGAATGACTAGGTTGCCCAGGCTAAGTCTGTTGGCTGGTTTGATTTTTATTATTTAAAACTCTGTTGTTGTTTAGCAAGTGATATTTATTCACTACAAATAAATTAGAAAATGCAATTGTGTGAAAATAAGACCTAGTGATATATTCACTTTTAACAGTTTGGTATAGAACCTTCCTGACTTTTCCTGTATATGTTATTTCTAAGCTGTTTTTATCACATAGCATTACATTGAATATCTTTTCATGTGACACTGACATGAGAATTTTAATACGTGGCAGTTTTTCATAAAGCTTAAGTTCAGAATCTAGAATCAGACTTTGATTCTGGACTTTTCAACTTAACACATGAGTTGGAAAATAAACCTCATTTGTAAAATGGAGATAAATTATAGGATTGTTGTAAAGATTAAATGAGATCATATGAAGCATTTAACACAAAATCTGATATACAGTATCATTTAATAAATGGTCACTATCTTTATTCAGGTGTTCTGTTACATGAACATACTATTGGTAATGTAACAATTCCTTATTGTTAGAAAACTTTTTCTAATGTTTCACAGTTAAAAAAAAATGCAACATTTAAGCAACCTCTAAAATGCCAAGAAGCCTTACGAGGTGTGGGATTGGAGGATTGAATTTTGGGACGGCTCATGATCAAGAGTAACATCCATATACTCTTCTTTAGTTTTTAATAGAATGATAGCTCAGTCTTATTTTGTAGGCAAATACATGTAAAATAATGTACTGCTATAGTCTGTTTATACTGTATCTCTAATACTGAGTTATTTCACTGTTTATAAGTTCAATTTAGAATGCGGTACGCGAAAAGAAAAAACTTCCAGTTATGTTTACTTAACTATGTTGTTTAAACAGGACACTGAGGTATACAATAACAATTGGTGCATGAGATGACCTATAGTTGTAATAACTCTCTTTGCCAGTGGTTAGGTGTGTGATTTTTGGACAAGTTACTAATACCAATGGACTATAGTTTCTTCTGAGTAAAATGAAGACAGTGGACTAGATCAGCAATTTTCAAATTTGAGTATTGTGCAGATCCTTTCAAAGGAATATTCAAACTCTTAAACTATATTGTTGTTTTTAATTATGTACTCAGCTTTAGTGTAGACAAACATGAAGCTAAATAAGAAGTTCCCTCTGCTACATCCATGTAGAGCTACAAAACCAAAACAAGTGTAGTACAAACAAAACTACAAAACCAGTGTATTAACAACATCAGCATGATGAATGATATTGGTTTGCTGAAACTAAAATGCTGCTTCCCATGTGAATATGTTATTCCTTGCTACACTATAGGTTCTTTTGCATTGGGCTACCTAGACTACAGTGTATGAGATGCTAATTTAATTCTCCTGACATGTTGTTTTTATTAAAACTATTATAAATCTTTGATTTAGTGTATCATGATATCATTTGGCCTTCACTGGCTCAACTGTATTGCCTGCCTCTCTACTTTTCTCATTAGCCTAGGATAGTGAGGGAAATTGATGATTTCCTGTGTTGGTAAATACAAATATGGGCACAAATATCCTGGCAACACTTAATTATAAAGTATTCATTCAGATGACCCAAATTTTCAAAGATCATCCGTGGTAAATGCAGAAAATTTTAAACGTTTTATAGAAAACTCCTAAATTCTTGAATATACAGCCACAGATCTGGGCTGTGGTCCATACTGAGAACATCAAACTAGATCATTAAGACACTTCTATGATTCTGCGACTAGGAAGCTGTTCCTGTAAGTAATGATGGCAACATATCCACGCATTCCAGGGTGTCTTACTCTCTTAGATTAGGAAAATGTATTTATGAAGTAAGGGTATTTTTTTTTTAAAGATTTAATTTTATTAATTTTGGCTGCATTGGGTCTTCCTTGCTGCGTGGGGCTTTCTCTAGTTGTGGCGAGCAGGGGCTACTCTTCATTGCTGTGCACAGACTTCTCCTTGCAGTGGCTTCTCTTGTTGCGGAGCACGGGCTCTAGGCGCACGGGTTTCAGTAGTTGTGGTGCACGGGCTTAGTTGCTCCATGGCATGTGAGATCTTCCCGGACCAGGAATCGAACCCGTGTCCCCTGCATTGGCAGGTGGATTCTTATCCACTGCACCACTGGGGAAGTCCCGGGTATTTTTTAAGTAAGCAAAAATTATATTGTCTAATTGCTGGAGGGCAGTGGTCTCAAGAGGAGGTAATTTTGCCACCACCCCCCCCAGCCTGTAGATATTTGGAGACATTTTTGGTTGTCAAAAACTGATTGGGGGCAGCATTGATTCTGGCATCAGTGGCTAGAGGCCAAGGATGCTTCTAAACATACTACAATGCACAGGACAGCCCCCTGCAACAAAGAATTATCCAGCCCAAAATATCAGTAGTACTGAAGTTAAGAAACCCTGCTGTAGGCCAAGGGTCCCCAACCCCTGGGCCCCAGATTGGTACCGGTCCTGTTGGGAACCAGGCTGCTCCAGTCATCTGAATGATGAGCGAAGCTTCATCTGCTGCTCCCTATTGCTCCCCATCGGTCACAATACCGCCTGAACCGTGCTCCCTCCCCCACCCCCCACTGCTGCTGTAGGGCATTATAACCAAAACCAAGGGTAGTTTTAGAGATAGAGAACAGCATGATCATATTCATAAAAACTTCATTATTGGAAGTACAAAACGCCCTGTAGCTTATCCTATAATATCAACCAGGACTACTTAAAATCAAGTATTTGTGAAATAGATACTAACTTTAAGAAAAAATTTTTTTTTCTATAATGGATCGAGGAACAAAAGAATGCAAGTATGGTGCCACTCGGGGTTTTTTTTTTGCCTGTGTTGGGTCTTGCTGCACGCGGGCTTTCTCTAGTTGGAGTGAGTGGGGGCTACTCTTCCTTGTGGTGTGCAGGCTTCTTATTGCGGTGGCTTCTCTTGTTGCAGAGCACGGGCTCTAGGCGCGCAGGCTTCAGTAGCTGTGGCACGCGGGTTCAATAGTTCTGGCTCGTGGGCTCTAGAGTGCAGGCTCAGTAATTTTGACACACGGGCTTAGTTGCTGTGCGGCACGTGGGATCTTCCTGGACCAGGGCTCGAACCTGTGTCCCCTGCATTGACAGGCGGATTCCTAACCATTGCGCCACAGGGAAAGCCCACTACTCAGGCTTTCTTAAAGCAAATGTGGTTTCTATATGTCAGTTGCAGAAGCTGTTACCTAAGAAAATAAACTTTGATTTCTCATACATTTTCTCTTTAATTTTTGGTATAAGTCTTTATGTTACACAATTGAATTTGAAAGAATAACCTTTCTAATTGTGGTTCAAAATCATATCAAAGCGATGCCTGAAATATGAAAATCTACCTTCCTATCCTGTATGAAACCTTGCTGAATGAAAAAAGCATTGTGTTTTAGCACTAGGGTCGCTTTTTCTTTTAATATTTTTTGGTTTAGTTTTACTTCTTATCATAGAAAAATTTCAAAATACACAAGGTGAGGAGAATAATATAATTAATCCATGAACCCCAACGTACCCATTATTCAACTTCAGCATATGAACATTTTGCTAATCTTGTTATATCTTTCCCCTCCCCCCACTAGCTCCCTTCCCAGAATTATTTTAAATCAAATTACAGACATCATATTATTCCATCCATAAATACTTTGTAAATAAAGTGAAGTCAGAGAAGGTGTTATCTTGTGGGTACGCTATGGGGGAAGTGGAATTGTGGCAAGTCTTTGGAATGGTGGCTTATTGCAAATAAGTGGATAACCCAAAGCCTTCCATGTAGTAGAAGCTCTATTAAATATTTATTGAATTGAAAAATCTAAGTTATTGTGTGAAGTAATATTACAATTTTAATGTGCCACAAAGGCAATTTACTCATTTTTAAAAATAGTTTTTATGCCACCTTTAATTTTAGCATTGGCTTTAATCACAGCCTGGCCCCCACTGCTGCTTCTCTCTTTCCTCCTGGCATTTTACTAATCCATATCTTTTCCTTTGGCCCTTTCCCAAGTATATACTCATGACAGTGAACTCTTGGAAATCTGTTACTGCTTTTGTTCTTACCCTTAAATATTTGCACTTTTAAAAATTCTTAAAGCTAGTGAAATGGGTTTTAAGCAAGAGAGTGACATGAAAAGATTAACATTTTAGAAAGATAATTTTGGTTACGTTATGGAGGATAGATGGGAGGCAGGGACTTGAGATATAGAAACAGATGGATTTAACAGCTATATAAAAGCTAGAACTCACAGTTTTTGGTGACTGAAGGAAGGAAGGTGGGAGGAAGGAGTTAAGAATGATAGCCAAGTTTATAATTTCAACAACTAAATGATAGTACCATTTTCTGAAAGGAGGAGTACAAGGGAGAGAGCAGATTTGTGGGGAAAATATTCTTCTATGTGATTTCCTAATTTGGTGAGTGGCGCGGGGGAAGAATCTTCTCTTAACTCTCAGTATGGTGTTCTAGTGAAACAAGAATTGTTTTACTTGAGCAGTACTGTGATTTCATTCATGATTTTAAACTTGTTTATGAGAAGAAAATCTGCTGGGCTGTTTGTATTCCCATTTCTTCATGGCATGCAAGTTTTGTGTAGTCATTATCTAGACCAACACTTGTTACCTGACAGTCACGTGCCAGAGGTGGTAGACAAGAGAAATAACAATCAAAGTTGGGTACATGTTATAAGGGAATCCTCCAATCCCCCATCCATTCTTTACTTAGTTGTCTTTTATAACCTAGAGACCACTAGATGTTTGATTTACACTGGTGATAGAAGCCCAAGTCCTGAGGGAAAGTGACCCCAGATTTTCCTTGTTCCATGTACCCCTAAGCTTACTTTCTTAGAATACTGTTCCATTGTAGAATTTTCTTTGCCTGGTGAAGGGTCAGTGTAATATATGTACTAAGAAACTTTCAAAAGTTTCATTTATTCATTAGTTAAGATAGATTTCTTCCTTCTTTCCTCCCTTCTTTCCTCCCTCCCTCCCTTCCTCTCTCCCTCCCTCCCTTTCTTTCCTTCCTTCCTTCCTTCTTTGAAGCAGTTTATTTTTTAACTTCTTTATAAATACTTAAATTCTCACAATTAACAACTCTTGTTTTTAGTAGACACCTAAGAAATTTATTGTGTAAATCTTCACTAATTTCTGTATTATCTTCACAAAAGAACATTTTACTCCTCTTTCTTTTCTGCTTCAGGTTATATATATGATCTTTACCAAAATAGTTGGTACTAAGTCATCAGTAGTTTCCTCATTCTCATCATTTGAATCAGGCGTGTACCAAGATAGGGCTAATACTAGTACACTAATTGAAGCTGAGTGCATTTGTTTCATGTGAGTTTCTATGACCAAAGGACACTGAGAACGTCTCAGGGTAAAAGCTGGAGCCACTGTCATCTCGGGGGCTGGGTCTCCCTTGTGGATAATTACTAGCTATTCTAGGGTCCCAAAGCTCCAAGACTAGATGGTTCCACCAAATTGTAGATTTCTGTACCAACTGTAATAAAATACATGTAACTAATAATTCAGAAGTGACAATTCTCCCAGGTAAGGTTCAGAGGTTTTGGAGGGTTTCATAGTGATCTCAACAGCTTTAAATTCTTGATATTTGTTTCACTGCTGATTGTGTCACTCTTTGGGGAATCAAAATTTTACACCAAGTGAGTAGTTCATCAATGAAGTTCTGGAAGAAGATCAAGTCCAAAAGGATCTCCAAAAGTAGCTTTATTTGGTCTTCCCATTTTTAAACCTATCATCGGAGAGAAAATAAATAGAATAGAAAGTGACAAAATGATACAAGTCCTTTTTTGAAACTTCGATGATGGCATGCTTTAAACTCCAAAATAGTAAATGTTTAGCTGCTTATTTCTGGGAAGGACCAATTCATACAGTCCTTCAAACTCTGTACTGCATAACTCTAGGGAGTAAAATTCCTATATATGGAATGTAGCAGCCCAGGGTCTAGGAATCTGGCTGTCAGCAGGGAGTCTGCCAGCAGAGCCAGTGAGGCTGGGAGTAAAGCAAAAACCAGCAGCCTCAGCACAGCAGAGACCCAACCAGCCCCGCCACCCAAAAGGAGCCTGAGGGGCGGGACAAAATAGATTTTCTTTATG
Organism: Monodon monoceros; assembly: GCF_005190385.1. Lineage (NCBI taxonomy): Eukaryota > Metazoa > Chordata > Mammalia > Artiodactyla > Monodontidae > Monodon > Monodon monoceros. Next base: position 23,010,140 of record NW_021703781.1, read on the forward strand.
AAACTTAAAGACAGTAAGGAAAATGGTACCCAGTGGAAAACATTTAGAAAAATAACTTTTGAAAAGAAGTGATTTGCTTCTCCTCAAGTCCATCCCTATGTCTCCCCACCTCCATTACTCTTTTTTTTTTTTTTTGATAGGTAAGACGTGGATTTATTTAGAGAGATACACATTCCATAGACAGAATGCAGTCCATCTCAAAAGTCAAGAGCAGCCCCAAAATACGGGGTGGTTAGTTTTTATGGGCTGGGTAATTTCATAGACCAGCAAGTGGGAGGATTATTCCAACTATTTTGGAGAAGGGGTGGGGATTTCCAGGATATGGGCTGCCGCCCACTTTTTGGCCTTTTATGGTTAGCCTTGGAACTGTTCTGGTGCCTGTGGGTGTGTCATTTAGCATATGCTAATGCATTTCAATGAGTGCCACCTCTGTTACTCTTATCATTCTTTAAAACAATAACAAACATCGCAAAACCTTGAAGTTAACCTTCCAGCTACCATTGGACATCAACACCTAATGGTTATTAGAATATTATACTTTTTTCTTTCTCAGCTTTGTGGCAAATTTTAAAGGCTGGGAGAAAGTATAGTAGACAGTGTACTTTAACTTTACTGTTACTATTATCACCAAGATAGCTTTTTGGAATTTTGTGGCTTGATCTGCCCCTGGATTTTAGTATTGGATTTCAGATATGATCTAAATAAATGTGGGTGCTTCCAGTTAAAGATGGTAGATTTTTTTTCCAGCTTTATTGAGAAATAATTGACATACATCACTGTATAAATGTAAGGTGTAGAGCATGATGGTACAGTTTGATTTACATATATTGTGAAATGATTATCACAGTAGGTTTGGTTAACATCCATCATTTCATATAGATACAGTAAAAAGAAAAGAAGAAAAAAAATTCTTTTTGGTGAGAACTCTTAGGATGTATTCTGTTAACAGCTTTCTTATAAGTATACCCTTATTCATGGTTTTGCTTTCTGCAGTTTCAGTTACCCATGGTCAATCACGGTCAGAAAATATTAAATGAAAAATTCCAGAAATAAACAATTCATAATTTTTAAATTGTGAGCTGTTCTGAGTAGTGTGCTTGCCATCCTGCTCTGTCCTGTCCAAGATGTGAATCATCCCTTTGTCCAGCATATCTCTCCCATTAGTCATTTAATAGCCATCTAGGTTATCAGATGGACTGTCTTGGTATCATAGTGCTTGTGTTCAAGTAACCCTTATTTTACTTATTAATGTCCCAAAGCACAAGAGTAGTGATACTGGAAATTTGGATATTCTCTTACTGTGCCTAATTTGTAAGTTAAACCTCATCATAGGTACGTATGTATGGGAAAGAGCATAGTATATCTAGGATTCGATCCTATCCACAGTTTCAGGCATCCACTGGGGGTCTTGGAACATATACCCTGCAGATAAGGGGGGACTACTGTATATCGTTAACTATAGTCAGGTGGTTCATTGAACACAGATTTACCTTCACTCTTTCTCAAAACTCCACTAAAATAACAAAGGTTTTTGGTTTTTTAGTTATAAATCCACAATGGGAACAAAAGACAAAGGAAAGGGGAGGGAAATGGAAGGGACTGGAAATTTTAGGTTTAGAAATCTGAAGAGAAGAAGAATGAGTACTTCTTTACTGAATCCTGAAATTAATAATGGTGTAAATTGAAAAGGAACCTGGCTTACCCTGAAACATCTTCCAATACCTTTGTGAAATGGGAATGAGACAACAGGAGAAATTAGTTGAAGGATTCATTGAAAATCTCTTTACATGGTACTTAGTCCCCCAGATTCTCTTCCCCCATCCTGGAAGAAAACTGAAAATTCAATCCCCCCCAAAAAAGGAAACATTTTCTGGAATGAGGAACCTGGACACCATGAGGGCAGGGGTAATGTACTGAAAGAGGAGGAATAAGTGGAAATTGACATATTGAATACTGGTATTTCTAGCCTGCTTCCCTCATTTGTCTGAGAACATTGGCAGACAAGCTTTTACCTTCGAAGTAAGAGATTGGTAAGTTTCTCTGGAGAACCTGACATAATCTGAAAGAAAAGACTTAAAGATACTGATCATTTGGGTATCCCCAGGGAAATAGCACAACCAGAGCACTTTTGCAGTGAAGACCACTATTTGCATAAAGTTTCCAATCAGCTTTTTAGCCATCACTCCCCACTCCTAAATATGAGGAATCAGTGAAAGATCAACTAGATATTTGAAAAACAATTTTAATATGAGCAAAGCCAAAGCAAATAGGAAACAGCAACTTAAAGGGAACAGAGCTCATGAAGGAAGAAGGAAAAAAAAATTTTAATATATCACTAATAATCCTCAGAAAAAAAGTAATGCATCTAGTATAGGGTGCTCTAAAAAAGGAACTTGCAGAAAACCAAACAGATTTTAGAAATTAAAAACATAACAGAGTATTCCATAAAAGTTTTGAAGTGACCAAGAAACTAGAACTAAAAGAAAGGAATATAATTTAGGAGAGAAGAGTAAGAAAATTAGAGGACCCGTTGAAGAGATTCAGTAACCAAAAGAGGTTCAAGTAATAGGAGTTCCAGAAATAGAGAATAATAGAAATGGAGAAGAAGAAATCATCAAAGAAGCCATTCCAAGAAACTTTCCATAACTGAAATACAAGTTTCTATATTGAAATAATCCAACAATTGCCAAGCATAGTGAGATCCACATCAAAGGACCTCTTAAATTTCATAGTAATGATTTAAAAAAAAAAATCCTACAGAATCAAGAGAAAAACAAGTTTTACTGCAAAAGATCAGAAATCAAAGCTCAAGCTTCTCAACAGTGAAATCTACTAAATATTGGAGAAATGACCTCTAAATTTTGAAGGAAAATAGGGTTTTTAAAAAAAATAATAAATTTATTTATTTATTTATTTTTGGCTGCATTGGGTCTTCGTTGCTGTGCACGGGCTTTCTCTAGTTGGCAGTGAGCAGGGGCCACTCTTCGTTGTGGTGCACGGGCTTCTCATTCTGGTGGCTTCTCTTTGTTGTGGAGCACGAGCTCTAGGCGCACAGGCTTCAGTAGTTGTGGCACGTGGGCTCAGTAGTTGTGGCTTATGAGCTGCAGAGTGCAGCCTCAGTAGTTCTGGTACACGGGCTTAGTTGCTCCGCGGCATGTGGGATCTTCCTGGGCCAGGGCTCGAACCCGGGTCCCCTACATTAGCAGGCAGATTCTCAACCACTGCGCCACCAGGGAAGCCCCAGGCAGATTCTTAACCACTGTGCCTCCAGGGAAGTCCCCAGAATGTTTTTTAAATTTGGTGATATTGTGATGCCCATTTAATTGGTCTGACAGGCACTAGAGATAGTAATTCAATGAATAGTTTATTCATTTATTTCTGGATATTTTTGCCACCTTAATTTAATTTTAAGAATTGGAACACTGGAATGGGGTGAAGGGGGATGATACTATGGAGGGAATGTTAGATAGAGAATTTGGGGTCTTGTTATTGGTAATCAGGAAAGATTTGATGGTTTGAATTTGTCAGGCAAGGAGTTTGGGGATAAGAAGTTGTTGAGGCTGAGGCTACTTGGAGCCAGTAGGGACCTCTTTGTTTAGATGTATAAACTGATCATATCCTCAGCCTGGGCTGCCAGCTTCTAAAATTTCTCCCCATGTGTTACTTTTTGCTGCTGACACTTTGCTTTTTGATACAGCCTCTTCAGTTTCTTAGATTTAATAATTTTAAATGAATTGTGGGGTTAAATTCATCTTAAGACCAGCCAGGTTTTAGGTTGTATTCTCAAAGGCAAAATATACACAAAGTATACTGTGTGTGAAACATCATCCATTCATTCCATTTTTGATTAAAACAAGGCTTTGGGAGTTGGGGTGTTTATGTCTGTTTTCAGAAACAGATGGTTGTGTGGTTGTACTAGAAGCAGATGTTTTGTTTTTCTGGGAATTGATTGAGACTTAAGTGTGAAAGCTTAACCTGAGCTAATTCTTAGGGAAGGATGAGAAAGACAAGTTGCTTAGTTCCCAAACATACTTTAGAAAAATAACTATCTACTTTTCATGTCAGTTCCTTTCTTTTTTTTTTTTTTTCTTCCTTCCTGTGGTTGCTCTGATATAGTTAAAGTCTTTGTGGCTTGGCCAAAGGGCCAGTGATCCTGGAACCCATTTTAGTGAGAGGATCTGTAGATGATCCAAATGGTCAGTTCTAATGAAATGAGGGCACTGTGATCTGTGGTCATGCAGAGGCCACAAAAAGGGGAAAGTCCTTTGCACTCTCATCAGAGTGGGGGGTCACTTCCATGAGGGAAACCAGTGGGTATTGCCAGGACTACAGACTCCTCTCTGTAGTCCTTGGATCATGATTCTCCAAACTCTGTCCTGGATCTGTTCTTCACCATTGCTGATTCCACAAAATATACCCTAACCACACATCCAGTGGGAGGAACTCAAGAATTGGCAATACAGAAGAATGCATATCCCTTCTCAGTTTACCCAAAAATCTCCGTTGTGAAGTGGTTATAGAGGTGTAGCAGTACTTGAACTGGTCCATTTCCACTTATAGTGTGCCTGGTACATTCTCACCTTCATGCCATATGTATTCCTTAGCCCAGTCACTCCCAAATGTTCTTTATTCTTTCTCTAAATCCTACTTATTTTTAAAAGTCTAACTGAATTTCTACCTCTTCTGAGGAACCCAGTTTTAACTTTCGTTTTCTTATTTAACGTTGCAAGGATGTGTGTCTAGCTTCCCTTACTAGTTTTAAATTTTATTTATATATTTATTTTTGGCTGTGTTGGGTCTTCGTTTCTGTGCGAGGGCTTTCTCTAGTTGCGGCGAGCAGGGACCACTCTTCATCGCGGTGCGTGGGCCTCTCACCGTCGCGGCCTCTCTTGTTGCGGAGCGCAAGCTCCAGACGCGCAGTCTCAGTAGTTGCGGCCCACGGGCTCAGCCGCTCCGCGACATGTGGGATCCTCCCAGACCAGGGCTCGAACCTGTGTCCCCTGCATTGGCAGGCAGACCCTCAACCACTGCGCCTTACTAGTTTTTAAGTCCCTTATATGTAGGACTCATGCTTTATTTGTATCTTGGCTGGTAGTTAGCAAAGCCAGGAGCAACAGAGGTTATTGTGATTTTAGTGTAGCTGTCTAACCATGAGCCAACATCCTACAGTAGTATATCAGGGACTAGCCCATTTATCAAAAGATAAATGATCAAGAATCCAGAGAATTTAGAAATGTTTGTGACTGGTGGTGTCTCTCACTGGACCCTTCTTCCGCTATGGCAAACCTGAGTAATTTGTAGCCTATAGTTCTACAGGAAAGTGTGAAGGGAATTCCCAGACCAAAAAAAAAAAAGAAACAGTAACTCAAGTGGTTTGAATTTTTTGCTGAATGTACTTTAAGCATAATCAATATCCACCCTAAGTACTTCACTGAATAGTTTAAATGAAACCACTGCATTGCTCGTGCTCCACCTTGGCTAGAGAATGTCATTGTGTAGATTGTTTTCAAGTTGGATTTTATTACCTGACAAAGGTATGCCACCTGGGTGCATCTAGTGAAACTTCTAGATATTTGAAGGATTAGATTATGGTTTTTAATTCCCTCTGTTCTTTCACCCCTACCCTCATGTCCAAAACAAGTGTGATGCTATTCATTTTAGAATATTATTTAGGACAAAAGGTATGATAAAAGCAAACTAGTGGCTCCTTGAAGGAGTGTGTTTTGGACTCAGATATGGAATTGCCACATGCCACTACTTTGGGCCTGTCTTTAGCATCTGAGAGACTTTTGCATGTACTGTGTGAACACTCTCTTCTTCCCTAGGAGAGCTTGGTTAGTGGAACAGTGTTGGGATTTCTAGCCCATTTTCTGCTGAGGGAAAAATCTGTCAAGTTAAACACTGCAGCATGAATAGAGGCTTTTGAAGCAGGGACATGGGGAGAGCTGTAGTATCCAAAGTGTTATCAGAGGAAGGGAGAGAGCAGAGCTCATACCAAGAAAAACACAAGAGTGAAGTGAGGTGGAGAACAAAATGTTAAGTCCCTAAAATCAGATGCATGTGGGAAGGATCTTCTTCATACTTAACTACAAATGTTTAAAAAAAAAAAAAAGCAATATTGTTTTTTTCCTTCTTCTTTTCTTTTTTAAAAAATTCTTTTACTTTGAGTTTTTGGTTTCAAAAGCAGGTTAAATAGAAGCTTATTATGAAGTCTAGAACCATAGGCATTATTGAAATTTACCAGCCCCCAGAAGTCAATATCTAATTACTGTACCTTTTTGGCTGTTCCACATAATTAACGCTGCTGCTTGATCCAAGGGAAGCGGGGTCGGGGGGGGGGGGGGGGGACGGGACACGGGGGACGGGACCAGGCACTGTTGGATGATGTAGCTCCTTGCTTAAGCCTTCATGTTGTGCTGCAAGGTTGAATAGCCCATTTACTTGGATCTGTGAGGGGTTGCATTAAGATATTTACTTCTGCTCCCTCTTGAGAACCAGTGAAAAGAGAATGCCTAATTCAGAGAGAGAGCGCGAGAGATTGCTTGCTTTGAATTTGACTAAAAGGAAGTACATAGGCTTTTGTTTTCTTTACTTTTGTTTTTTCAGATCTTCTCAAATTAATACTGTCAAATTTGGGAAAATGTGGCTCTGTTTTCTTAATAGATCTCTTAGAAGCAGGTGTCTTATGCAGATAGTAATTGTGGTTTTTAAAAGCTAATGTGTGTAAGTTACTTACTTAAAATCAAGCTGTCTTGTAGCCATGCATAATTTTCTTGAGCATTTCGTTGAAGGTAGTTACACTTTTTAACTGGCTACACATATAGTTTTAGGAGAGGTTAAAGAATAGATTTAAGTAAGCTGGCTGCCTGCTGGCATGTCTAAGAAGGGCAGAAAGTCCTGCAAAGCAGTTGTTGGCAGGGATTAGATCTCTGGATGCCCTTGTCTGTCAGGAAAAGCCCTCTGTGCACCCAGCAGCTCCCATAAATGTTAATGTGGCACTATGCAGGGAGCCAGTGCTGGGGAAAAGCCTGTCCCTGGGTAGGCGTGGGTAAGTGTGAGAGGGCTGCTGGGTGATCTGCCTCTCTGGCTGAAGTAGATTGCAGAGCGACCTTGCCTTTTCAGGGCACTGGTGTGGGGAATTCGTGCTACCCAGTGAATTTGGGGAGATTCCTAAATGCTGATATATTTTCAGCTCTAAAGTGATAATGCCCTTGTCGGAGTGAGGAGCAAAAAGCACATAGGGGGTTATTTTAAAACATGAATCAACCAATTCCTAGTGTATGTCGTTTATTTGCTTGATAGAGCTGTTCAAGCAGAGTCTTACTGTTGTCAAGGGAGTTGGGATTCCACATAGTTCAGGGATTGCCCTTCTTTTCCATTCCCCAGGGCTCCTCCTTTCTTTAAATATTTAGCATGCAGATGCAGTTTCATGATCCAGCAGGAGAATCTCCCCAATTTCCACATATATCACAGGGTCAGCGAAGCAAATGATTATAGTGGCAGCTCCACACAAACCTGGCAGTGCTACTGCTAGTAGGTTTCCTGTAACCTTGGTGTCTCTGCAGCAAGGTTAGTGGCTGTGTATTTACTGAAGCTACAACTTTCTTTTTCTCTTCTCTCTCTGCTTCCACACATTTCCCCACCTCCCCTCCTGCTACCACCCCCTACCACTTAGGTTTATAAACTTGCAAATGGTATGCAGGGACTAGATGTGCATTTAAAAAATACATTTTAGAGTTTTTTAAACAGTGTATTACAGAAATATATTTCAATGTCCAAAAACATGCTCTAATTGTCGCAGTTAGTGGCAGATTAAGGAAACAGAATATAAAATAGACTATATTCTAGGAAGTCACGCTTGTTGAGTAGGCATTTATCCGACAAATTGAAATGAGCTGCTTTTGTGTGTTGGCATATATTCCAGAGTTGCAATTGTATTCACTTTTTAGTGTTTATGTAATTTTTGTTGGCTCCTTTCATGGAAATAAGGGCTCACTTTATCTCTGACCCTTTTCTTATTACAAGTAAGATCCTACAAGAGCAACAATATTCACCTTAGTATAATTTGTAAAAAAGAAAAAAAAAACATTATATGTGTAGCCACTTATTTTAATTTAGTGTTAGTTATCTAATAGTAGAAGTGGTTGAAGGAATCCTTTTGGAAAGGAGATTTTTTTAAATAGAAATTAAAGGGGTGTTGCTCAGCAACTCTTAATTATTCGATGTTTATCGAATATATACTATGGGAACATATTGAGCACTTTACAGATTCTAAAGAAGAAGAATATGTCCTGTCTACAAGGTGTTTCTTACCAATTTGAGGAGATGAAAGTTGCCTATGGAACAGTAAGTGAACAAGACTGTTTTAAATAAGGTATTAAGCAATGCAGTAGAAGTTCAAGAATAGAATGATACATAATGGACTGATTTGCCATAGAAATATTTTCATTAGACATGAGATTAGTGTTCAGAGATGTCACCCAGTTTAGTTAATGTAGTTCAGGGTAGCTGTTGGTGGAATTCTGGCTAGGTTTATACACACAGACATACACACACACACATACCTGTTTTATGCTGTATTTGAACACATCAGCCTGGAGTGAGCAGCCATTATTTTTTGCTACCTAAAAACAAGTCACATATAGTAGAAAGAGATGAGTTTTTAGAATCAGATACATCTGATTTCAAATCCTAGCTGTGCTTATTCTTAGCTGTATAACTTCCCTGCACCTCAGTTTTCTCATTGGAAGGATTAGGATAATAGTTACTAATTCACAGATTTGTTGGGATTAAATTATTTTGAAACACAAACATTGTTTCTCCAGTTTTCTCACTGAATTCAGTCCTCCTGGAAACATGCCAACACTGGTAGAAAATGTGAGTTTGAAGCTTTAGGTATTTCCTACAGTACTTGTTCTTATGCAAACCATCAAATTAGTGCTTTCCTACCCTCTCTTATAAATCTATACCTTCTGAACTTGAAACAGCAAAATAGCCAAGAAAATTTCTATAGAGAGAGGGAAAGATTTTTCAGGGACCATATTTTACTCTCAAACTTAAAAGGGTAAACCTTCTCTCAGCTTAATAATGTAATATAAAAAGATTTTAGTATTAAGCCAAAAAAAACATAAGTTGAAAGACAAACCTGCTGCCCCCTGCACCTTATAAAATATATTGCTGGACCCAGCTGAGGTCCCATCTCCAAGAAGGCTTCTCTGGTCACCCCTGCCCAGAATAATCTTGACTCACTGAAAATTCAGTTTCTCTTGGTTATTTAAATTTCATTGAGTTTCCTCTGATTTGGCACTTAAACATTGTTATAAACCAGTGTATGTGCATTTTATGATTGTATCACATCTTGCTATTAGATTGTATCCTCTTAGCCATCACAGACCTTGGCTTAATCCTCTCTATTTTCTTCACAGCACCCCAGTGTTGCTCTGTACATAATACATACTGAACTGATACCTTTTTCTTGAGGAAAGTGATAACAATTGTCAGGAAACAAGGACAGAGTCTATTCTGTACTCTAGTCTGTGGAGGGAATTCTGGCCTGTTCATTTAATAGGTATCTAGGCCATTACCTAAACAAATAGTTGTTGACTTTGAGAATATGACTCCAGCTAGTTAAGCAACTCAGTGACTGCTTCCCAATGTAGCACTGAAATGATGGGATTGTAGTGAAACCACATAGGTAGTAGGCTGTATAAATAGTTGCACATACAAACTAGTGATGAGTACATTTCATCTAACACATTCTATTTAGAAATGTTACACCACAACATATTGCTATGGGATAGGTAAAGAAGATGTGTTTAAAAAATCATTTTGTATTTTTGCATTGTCACCTAGTAGCACATCTTGAGTAGTTGACTCAACAGAGTGCTTTGCTTTGTAGTCTATAACATCCCCTGTTTTAAAAGCTGCTGTAACGGACCAGGTGGTTTGTTGGAATAAATCTCACATTTGCTAAGTAGGGACTCGAGAGAATAAGCATTGGGTATGTCTGAATTTCTTCCTCTGGCAACAGTCTAGAATGGGGCATGATGTCTTGGAGCCAGTTTTGCTGTTTTCCTGAATCTTTTATGTCTTGTTATCTCTTTCCTTAAGTGGAAGAATAAGACGGTGCTTAGAGTCCTTGAGTCCTGTAACTGGTTCATTTGCGCCTGTCTCGAATGATTATTGTGTCTACTCCTTGAGGCTTATAAGGGGTGAGTTTGGGGTATTAGATGAGTAAAAATTAGAGGGCAGGCTTGTAATTTCTCACTTCTTTTCTTTGGGTCCTCCCATTGACTATCTCTAAGTTCACCAATGCTCAGGTAACACTCTAGGGACCTTAAAACCTACCACAGTCAAGTGAGCAGAACTGAGACGCTGGATAACTTGACCAGTTCCAAAAATGGGATTGAATGGCTAGAAATTTTGGAAACAGGGTACTTAAGAGTATAAGCTTAGCACAATAGGCAGTAAGATGTTTTAGATTTAAATAATATTATGTAATTCACATTCTGTCGTTGGTAGTATGAGTACCAGTTAATACATAACAGAGTCAAATGGATGAAATTTGAGTGATTGCTAATGCATATTCATTATATTACAACATTCCTCAAATGTCTATAGCTTCTGTGATGTATTTAGAACTACATTAGCTTTAGCTTGATGTCAAGCAAGTGTTGAAGCTATAAGAATTTATAATGCTAGCTTTATATTATTTTATAGCCTAATCATCTTATTTGAGCTTTCTCTCTCTGATTTTGTTTTATGGGGAAATTACTCCATTTTCATACTACATCCAGATAAAATAAGGTTAAACCATATTTGACACACAGGATTAGCTCTTCCTCTCATCCCTTCATTCACATGTAAGATTGGTGAAGTTCATCTCCAAGGCTTCTAGCTTTCCCTTTCTGTTCCTATTAAACCCTATTGAGTCCTGTTCTCTCAGAATTCTCCATCAAATTTGCATCCAAGAAAAAGATAGACTATCACTACATTAATCTTTGTGACCCTTCTGGGCTTCTGAAATTAGATTCATATTTCTAATCATGGTACTTCAAGCAGTTATCCTCTTTCAAAGGCATTTCAGACTTCATCAAGCCATCTAAGTCACACAATAAAATATGGAGTACTAGAAAAGAAATTTGAAGACCAGCTAGCATGATCAGAGAGCCTCAAAAGGATGTCAGTTCTTCTTCTCACCACATGGCCCACCAGCCACTTCTGATATGTTTACTGGCTTTGGTTCTGGCTTGAACAGTGGCTCAATTCAGGAGACTTTGTGGGAACCTGTTATGTGCCATGCATTGTCATAGACCACTTAAACTGTAGACATATATATCAGAATTCTGAATTCTGTAGATCTTTCTTACCCCTACAGCATTACAGTCCAGCATTTTGGTCTGGTTCTAGTGTATGTCTTTCATGTTGCAAAATTTAGCAAAGGAGAGGGAGGAAAAGCTGTTCCCTGAATCTGTATCAAGTGAATGTTGGCTTTTTTCAATAGAATGAGAAGGGCAGTAACCTTTAGGCTAGTTCCAGACTTGTCTATTTTCAGTACTTTCTGTCCCGCTTCTTCCACCCCCCTTTGGGGTTGGGTGGGGGGGGTAAGATACACAGGAAGTTGTATGTGTCATATACTTCCCAGCAGCCTAAACAAACATACGAAGATTGTTACCTGAATGAGGTCTAAGGTGAATCATATATACTCCTCTTAGAAACTGTGGTGTTAAAAAGAAAACTCTGCAAGATAATTCTGATGTGTTTTATTTTTGAATTCTATTATCTTGTAAGTAAATGCAGATGAAAGTATAGTAAGTGTGGAGTTGAAATACACACCTCCTGTTGGGTTTGGTTTAGTTTGGTTTGGTTCTTTTTGGCTGCGCTGTGCAGCATATGAGATCTTAGTTCCCTGACCAGGGATTGAACCTGCACCCCTGCAGTGGAAGCACGGAGTCTTAACCACTGGACCTCCAGGGAAGTCCCCATCTCCTGTTAAACTGAATCTCTTTTTGCTTTATAAAATAATAACCCTGGGTATTCCTGGGATTCCCTGGTCCTTGTTATTTATAAGTTTGTATCTAGGGAAAGCTCTGGCTACACAGTAAGAGCTGCTAGGCATACTATATGGCACTATGCTCAGAAAGCTTTGATTGCAGAAGTAGTTTTGTGAATAATAGCACTTCATTTGAAATGTAATCTCCTAGGATCTCATATCCAGTATATAATTTAAATCATAGTAGTGCTTTTCGTTTTGATTATAGAGAAATAAGAAGCAAAGAAATATATTGTGGTCTGACAAAGATAAATCAGATGTTTTAGAGGCATTTCAAAATCGTGAAAGCCTTGCCCTATTGGTATATATTTAGTGGATATTCTTCAGAGTGATTGATTCTCCCTGGAAGGAATAGTGTTCATATCGATATACTCTTTTTTAAATAAATTTATTTATTTAATTTATTTTTGGCTGCATTGGGTCTTTGTTGCTGTGTGCAGACTTTCTCTAGTTGCGGTGAGAGGGGGCTACTCTTCGCTGTGGTGCTTAGGCTTCTCATTGCGGTGGCTTCTCTTTGTTGTGGAGCACGAGCTCTAGGTGCGCAGGCTTCAGTAGTTGTGGCACGCAGGCTTCAGTAGTTGTGGCACGTGGGCTCAGCAGTTGTGGCATGCGGGCTGTAGAGCGCAGGCTTAGTAGTTGTGGCACATGGGCTTAGTTGCCCTGCAGCATGTGGGATCTTCCTGGACCAGGGCTCGAACCCGTGTCCCCTGTATTGGCAGGCAGATTCTTAGCCGCTGCGCCACCAGGGAAGCCTTCATATGATATACTCTTGATAGTCTTTGTAGATGGGGGAGGGGTTGAAAGTATTTTAAGAGAAATGATCTTATTGTTGAGGGCTAAGAAGTGGTGGGTGGCACTTTTTGTCTTTGTTGCCCTACTTGTTCCCAACAATTTAAAATTAGTGATGGGTCTCATGTCTTAAGTTTCTTTATATTATTAAACGACTATAATGTTTTCAAGTCAAATTTAAGTCTATAAAACTCAGCTGCTGGCCAGCTGTCTCTTAAAGTTGTGCAAAATGGACAAAAGAGAATTTTCATTTAATGCCATGTATGGACTGCAAACTGTAATCATTAGTATTTATTATTTTCACTACTTTCTGTATTATTACTCTCCTTACCATACCATCTATACACCTAGTCTAGGGGAAAGGGTATCAAAGTTTTTTATGCTAGTCCTTAGATGGATTTTCTTTAGAGAATGTTTTTCTCTTTAAAACAGTGCTGAAAAAGTTATACTCTTTCTCTGAAGTTTCTGCTTAATTATATAGCCTATTTAGATATAGGATAAATTACTTTTGTTTGTATCAGGAACGCTTTCAGCCAATTTGCTTTCCCTTAGTTATTGAAATTCCATGAATCACCAAGTACGACTAACCTGAATAATTACTATTAGAGTGCAGGTATATTACTTGTAAGATGATCTCTGCATATTTATGTAAGAATATGAAATTCTATTAATTTATTAAAAAATTTTCCCCTTCTGAACATGTTTTCTTCTGTGTGGGAAATTCTTTCTAAATGCTGAAAAGCAACAGACGTTTTTAAATGACTTTATCCAGAGGAGATTGCTACCTCAGTTCCCTTTATCAATAGGAACCATATGAATAATAAAGTGTGGGGCCTTTGAAGTCAAGTTTGAATCCTGGCTATTCCGCTTCCTAGCTGTGTGACCTTGGATAAAGTCATTCAGTATCTCCATGTAAATATGGGAATAATGGTAGTACCACCTCAGGAGTTTCTTTTGAAGATTAAATGACATCAATGCATGTAAGGTATAGTGTGTTACATGGTTAGTGCCCAATAGATGCTGGTGGCAATGATGATTATGCTGCTTTTCAAGGTTTACTGCAGTAATCTGAGTAGGAGCAACAGCTATTGAAACCACTCAAAAAGAGAATAACCAGAAAAAGGAAGAACTATCAGAAAATTTTTATAGAAGCTCAGTAGTCTTGGGCCACTTAATATATAGGTAAATAGGCCTGTATCCTTTTGTGGCCATGAGGGTTTAGTTTATTCAGGAGGGGTAGACTGGGTTCATGTTATATATTACTTTGTAACAAATCAGCTTGAAATTTAGTGACTTAAAACGACAACAGTTATTATATTATTATCTCTCATGGCTTTGTGGGTTGATTGGGTGCAGCGAGATAGTTCATGCTTAGGGTGTCTCATGTGGTTACAGTCAGATGATGGGGTCTTCCTCAACATGTCTGGCTGGGCTGGCTGTCAGCTTGTACCTCAGCTGGGGCTGTATTATGGAATATCTATATGTGGCCTCTCTATGTGACCTCGAATTCCTAAGCACATGGTGACTGGCTTTCAAGAGTGAATCTCTCAAAAGAGCCAGGTGGAAGCTTTGTTGCCTTTTATGACTTAGTTTCAGAAGTCATATTGTTACTTCTTCCATGTTCACTGTTCTACCCAGATTCGAAGAATCATAGATCCTTCTTTTGATGGAAAGAATTATTGGCTTCATCATATTGTGAGAAAAACCTGTGGGATAGGATATGTTGTGGTGGCCATCTTTAGTAAACACAATTTTCCAGTCTGCCCTCTATCCATAAGCATTCATTTTCCACATGCAAAATACATTCAACTCCTCCACCAAGATCCTCAATTCACATTCCATTACAGCAGCAACTCCAAGTCTAGGATCCAACCTATATCAAGTCCAGGTGTGAATGAGGCACCACAGGTACAATTCCCTGCATACAACTCCTTGAGAACCATCCCTTCTTGATTTGAAGGCCTGTGACTAAAGAGATAAGTTATCTGCCTCACATACATTGCAACATATAATGGCAGTAGGGTACTATAGGATAACCATGATAGATGCTCCCATTGAAAAAGAGGGAAAAACAAGCGATACATAGCAGTCACTGATTGATAGCAGTTCTGGAATCCAGCCAAACATATATTGCCAGTTGCTTGATTAGGCTCAATATTTGTGTCTTTGAGGTTGTTTGCTAAAATTCTTGGCTCTGCCCTCTGGGCTCTTGATTCTGCTGAGTCATCCTTTCTTTTGCATTAAAAATTAGTCTCTGTTAGTCTCTTTCTTTTTTTTTTTTTTTTTTTTTTTTGCTCTTGAGTAACCTTATAGAAGTTTGGGAGGTCCAAAGCCTCCCTTCATTTTGTTTTGTTTCTGACCTTTTCTGTCCATGTCGGTACAGTTTCTGCAACCCAACTTCTGTGGGCTCTTATTAAATCAGTTTATAAATTCACTCCATTAGACAAACCCGCACCAAAATTTTCTTCAAGGTAAGCCCTTCTCAACCTCGAGCTCCCAGTGAGACTGCAGTGGGACAAGACCCTTCAGATTCTCAGAAACCCTGTTGTTTAACGGAGAGTATCTGTGAGGCATACCCTTATTGATAGCCTTTTTGTTTCTGTTTGAAAGGATCTATAAGGCATCACCTTAAGTCTTGTCAAGGTCTTAATGAAGGATCTTAAAGGTTCATTTTCAATTTGATGTTTGCCTGGAACCTACTTTTTTTTTTTTTTTTTTACATCTTTATTGGAGTATAATTGCTTTACAATGGTGTGTGAGTTTCTGCTTTATAACAAAGTGAATCAGCTATACATATACATCTATCCCCACATCTCCTCCCTCTTGTGTCTCCCTCCCACCCTCCCTATCCTACCCCTCTAGGTGGTCACAAAGCACCGAGCTGATCTCCCTGTGCTATGTGGCTGCTTCCCACTAGCTATCTATTTTACATTTGGTAGTATATATAAGTCCATGCCACTCTCTCACTTTGTCCCGCTTACCCTTCCCCCTCCCCGTGCCCTCAGGTCCATTCTCTAAGTCTCCGTCTCTATTCCTGTCCTGCCCCTAGGTTCTTCATAATCATATTTTTTTGTTTGTTTAGATTCCATATATATGTGTTAGCATACGGTATTTGTTTTTCTCTTCCTGACTTACTTCACTCCTTATGACAGACCCTAGGTCCATCCACCTCACTCAATTTCGTTTCTTTTTGTGGCTGAATAATATTCCATTGTATATATGTGCCACATCTTCTTTATCCATTCATCTGTCGATGGACACTTAGGTTGCTTCCATGTCCTAGCTATTGTAAACAGAGGCACAATGAACATTGTGGTACATGACTCTTTTTGCATTATGGTTTTCTCAGGGTATATGCCCCGTAGTGGGATTGCTGGGTCGTATGGTAGTTCTATTTGTAGCTTTTTAAGGAACCTCCATACTGTTCTCCATAGTGGCTGTATCAATTTATATTCCCACCAACAGTGCAAGAGGGTTCCCTTTTCTCCACACCCTCTCCAGCGTTTATTGTTTTGTAGATTTTTTGATGATGGCCATTCTGACTGGTGTGAGGTGATACCTCATTGTAGTTTTGATTTGCATTTCTCTAATGATGAGTGATGTTGAACATTCTTTCATGTGTTAGTTGGCAATCTGTATATCTTCTTTGGAGAAATGTCTATTTAGGTCTACTGCCCATTTTTGGATTGGGTTGTTTTTTTTTTTGATGTTGAGCTGCATGAGCTGCTTGTATATTTTGGAGATTAATCCTTTGTCAGTTGCTTCATTTGCAAATATTTTCTCCCATTCTGAGGGTTGTCTTTTGGTCTTGTTTATGGTTTCCTTTGCTGTGCAAAAGCTTTGAAGTTTCATTAGGTCCCATTTGTTTATTTTTGTTTTTATTTACATTAGAACCTATTTCTTAATTTGAGAATAGTTTGCCTACTGTAGAGATAAGTTTTGAAATGAGAAAAAGTTATTTTCAAACCCAGAAAATCCCAGGTTATTTATATATCCTCTAAAATTTTTTTGAAAAGAAAAAAGGTAGATTTTTTTTTAATAGCTTCTCTCTTCCACTTGTATTTTACTATAGATAGCTACAAGAAGGTAGGTAGCACCTTTAAAACTCTGCCTCAAAATCTCCTTAGCTAGAACATTGAGTTCATTAGGTACATTTCCTTTTTTCTATGTTACCGCAGGTTACAATATTGCCAAAATTTCCACCACTACATATATTTCCTCTAGCTTCTGATGAAATTTTCCTCATTTTCCTTTAAGCTCTCAACAGCAGTCTCCTTGAGGCCTATCGTGCCTCCACCTGCCGCCCCATTTCAGAGTCAGCACCACATGTTTTAGGTTTTTGATATAGCAGCACCCCACTTCCAGGAATATTGACTTTGGATTGTCAAATAAAAGTTGTTTCATAATCCATAACTAAAATGAGTAAATTTAGAAAAATTTCCATTAAAACTGCTTAAAAATAGAAAATGTGTGTCTATGATCATTGTGATTATGTTTTAAAATAATTTTATCTTTTAGAGATATTGAAATATTAGTGTATAAAATGATATCGCTTATGGGAACTTGCTTCAAAATAATATATAAGTGGGGGAAATGGAGTGTGGGGCAGATGAAATAAGATCAACCGTAAGTTAGCAATTGTTGAATCTGGGTGATGGGTACATGGGAATTCATTGTACAATATATTTGCATAAAATAAAATATAAAGTAAAAATACTTTGGGAGTTCTTCAGAGGAAAATTAAAACTTAGAAAGGTTTTATACTTAAAAGGATAAGCTTTAGTTTCATGGAAAAGTCACTTATGTGGAATACTCAATTTTCTGATCGTGCCAAGCAAATGAGGCATTATTATATGGTGCTTTTGGTCACCTACAGTTGTGCACTGAAACTTCTGTTCTCAATTTTTCCTTTTTTTTTTTCTTAATTTTATGATTACTTTGTTTATCCACAAAAGCAACCTCATTGTTTACTTTATTGGATCTTGCCTGGCATTGTAACCAAAAAAGTTACTATACCAGGTGATTTTCAAGCTATTCTCCTGCAGTACCCCTAACTACAGAGAGTGAGAAATAGACCCCCTCAGGATCCTAGGGTATCTTTGGCAGGTATGAAGTTTCTTTGAAATCCCATTTACAAATTCCCATTTGAAGCTTGCATACATTTTTAAATTCTACTATGTACTAATTATGTATATCTTTTTTTTAAATAAATAAATTTATTTATTAGGTGCACAGGCTTTGGTAGTTGTGGCACGTGAGCTCAGTAGTTGTGGCTCGCAGGCCCTAGAGTGCAGGCTCAGTAGTTGTGGCACGCGGACTTAGTTGCTCCACGGCACATAGGATCTTCCCAGACCAGGGCTCGAACCTGTGTCCCCCGCACTGGCAGGCAGATTCTTAACCACTGCGCTACCAGGGAAGCCCTATCTTTTTATGTATAAGGTTTCACTGGTATCCAAAAGTAGAGCATTCCTATGAAACTTTGTAAGCAGAAATGGCATAAAACAAAGAAGCAATTACTTTAGGACAGCTCTTGCTAATGGATGCACAAAGTAAATCTAAGTAAAGCACAGATTCTCACAGACACAATTGAAAGCTCTGGTGGCTTGATGCCAAGATGCTGAGTGTTGTTCCCAGGGAAGGAGGTTGGCAGTGCCGCTCTCATTGCTCGGGTTGTGCACTGCCTGTACCATGGCTCATTGCAAAACAAATACTGAATGCTATTTTTGCCTTTTTTCATAAAAATGAAAATCATCTTCAGATTTCTTTTCGTTAGTGAAACCAGGTACTAATGTAAGTCTTCCATAAAAGTGAAGTAGGTAAAGCAAACTTTCAAAAAGTGGGGGAATATCAAAATACTTTCTATCAGATTCCAAGATAAATAAACTCTAGGGAGTTGTGCCAAGTTTTCCTCTAACACCAAATAACACCTGGGCACACTGTTAACTTATTCATCCCTCAGTTGGATCTCAGATCCTGGTGACTGGAGATGCTGGCTTCTGATAAGGTGCCTATGATGTGGTATCTGTTTCTTGGCCCAAGTGAACAGATTGGTTTAAAATAATGCTACTTTGTAACTGTTAGAGCTCATTGATCCTCCAGGGGTTTCCACAAAACACCAGGAAAGCCAGGTCCATGTTCTGATTACCTTTGCCCTAAACTACACACAAGTACAAGTACCTTAACATTTCTTGAATAGAAACATTTAAAACAATTATAGAGATATTGCATCCTATATAAGGCAAGGCCAAAGCCTTAAGAGGGAAATTTAAGCAATCCTTATTTCCTCTTTGACCAAGAATTGTTTAACAAATAGTTTTTGAATTTCCAGGCAGAAGGACTTTTTTATTTTCTGGTTTTGCTACAAATTTCTAGTTTTATTGCACTATGATTACAGAGTGTTTCCTTTATTTTTGCTACGTTTTGGAATTTATTTGTATTTTCATTGTGACTTAATGTGGTCAGTTTTCATTAATGTTCCATGGACATTTGATAGGTACAGAATATACCCACATATCTATATACATACATATTCTAGCTTATTAACTAGATTAACTAGCCTTTTCCCTATTATTTTTGTCTACCTGATCATGTTGGTCTAAGAAGTGAAAGTCTCCTGTTGCTAATATATTTCTCTGTGTTTCATCTTGTATCTCTTCTCTCTACTTTATGATAAATAGCTTCTGTGCTATTTGGTGCACAGATGTTCATAATTGTTATATTTTTGTTTTGAATTATAACTCTTAGGGAACTGCCTTAGATATCTCTTTCTAGCTATGTGACCTTGTAAATGTTATCTAACCTCTATGAGCTTCAGTTTGATGGCAAAACAGTATTAACATAATTAAATAACTTGAGGTTTTGACATTTTTTATGTTATTTTTCCCTAATTACAAAAATAATTCATATCCTTGATACATACAATTTGATTTTTTTTTTTTTTTGGCCACGCAGTGTAGCTTGCAGGATCTCAGTTCCCCAACCAGGGACTGAACCTGGGCCATGGCAGTGAAAGCCTGATATACTAACCGTTAGGCCACTGGGGTACTCTCCCAATTTGATTTTTTAATTTTTAATTGGAGTATAATTGCTTTACAATGTTTTGTTAGTTTCTGGTGTACAATGAAGTGAATCAACTATAGGTACACATATATCCCCTCCCTCTTGGACCTCCCTCCCCACCTCCATCCCACCCATCTAGGTCATCACAGAGCACTGAGGTGAGCTCCCTGTGCTATACAGCAGGTTTCAATTTGATTTTTATAGAAATGAATAAAGGGGTAAGAAAACGACCCAGTGTGGCATTATTTTTTATTAAACTAAATGTATTAAAGGGAAAAAAAAGCTACCCATTATCCCAGCATCCACAGGTAACCACTGTATTTTTATTGCATCCTCCCAGAACTTTTTTCTATGTGCATTAAAAAAATTTTTTTTTAATTTTAGAAATCTTTTCTTATTAGAGTAATATGTGATATTTGTAAGTAAGTCAGAAAATACAAAAGTGTTATAGAGTAAAAAGCGAGTCATCTCTCCTAAGAGATAAAACCATTAACAGTTAGATGTAGATTCCAGACTTCTCTATGCATATACAAATGTGTGGATATATTTTAAGCGCAAATACAGAATCATATTATATATTTTAACACTGTATTTAATTTTATAACTTAATTTTTGTACATAAGAGGCCCATGATACATTCTTTTCAAAGATTTGTATGTGGATCAACCTCATTCTTTTTTAACAGCTATATAGTATTTCATTGTATTGCTGTATCATAATTTATTTAGATTGTTTCCAAATATTCACTATAATAAACAGTGCTATAGTGAACATTCATTCATTCAGTAAATATTTAATGAGTACCCTCTGTGTGCTAAGCACTGTTTTTGGTTTTGAAAACATGGTGGTAAACAAAACTAAATTTGGAGCCTTCATGAGGTTATTCTCCAGTGAACACTCATATCTATATACTTGTGACACGTTCAGTATTAAAAATGAAAGCAGAATTGTTGGGGCAAAGAGCACCTGTTAGATACTACTAAATCTCTTTATTCTAAAGAAAAGCCCAACTCATTTCATTGTTTTTAATAATTGTCATTATTAAGATTGAACATTTTTTCTGGTTATTTGGCCATTTGTATTTCTTTTATGAATTGCTTATTTGTATCTTAAGGATTGTAAATAATATATGAAAAGTGTGTCATAAATTACTTTTGAAATATATTAGACATCTAACACTTGATTGGATCATTATAGTTTCTTTTTTTTTATAGTGAATCTGACAAGTAATGCAAAAAGATGGAAAAGCCTCTTTTTCATCTATCAGCAAGTAAAAATTTACTTACTGAATGACTTAATGAATCCATATATCTATGCTGTCTAGAAATTATGTCCTCTGAGTTAGTCTCTTCACTTGAAAGCCTGAAAATCACTGAAAATAAAAGCAAACATCCTCTAAGAGAACACTGAAAAAAGAGAAAGCTGTACTTTCCTAAAGAAAATCTTTGAATTGAATTGTGTTTGGATGATTTTTTTAACCTTGCCAGCAAGCACTAAAACATTTTTTTAACTGAAATATAATTTACATCCAAATAAGCACACAAATTTTAGGTGTTGGATTTTTTAAAAACTGTTTCAGTGAAGGGAGAAACCAAAAAGTTTAGCATATTATCATTAACTTGGGGAGGTGGGGGTAGGCAGACACCATATCCATGGTGCTTTGAAGACCGCCCTCTAAAAAATTTATAGTACTTCTAGTGTTATAATACAATATCATCTATTAAGCTAGGTAACTATTACTGTGTGATAGAAATTTAAAATGCTTTAAAAATAGAGGTGGTAAGGGGTTCAAATTGATTAAATAATTTTCTAGATAATTAGTATTAACTCAACACTTCGAGTCCTTTTTGCTGAAAGTATTTTCAAAAGATCTATTCTGTTGATTTTATAGGTATACAGTGTGTTAATATGACTTTTGAATGATTATAATGCCAGGTATAATAACTTCAGAGACATTATTTTGAATATAAATTTATTTTTCATCTTCTAGGATTGTATTATAGAAACTGTAGGATCAAAATGACTTGGTAGAATTTTATAGTCAGGACCTTAAAAATCGTCTAATCCAGTCCTCACGTCACAGATGGAGAAACCGAAGTTCAGAGAAAGGTGAGGGACTTGAGAGAGGTCGTGGTCTTAGCCAGTAATGGAGCTAACATTAGAACTCTGGCCTTCTGACTCGAGTCACGCGTTCTTCCCACAAGCCCAATTTCCTTTTGAGAGGCTTGGACTGACTCTGACCCACAGATTTCTTAGAAGATTATCTTTGGTAATTCTTTGCCAGCTTGTTTTCTTGAAAATTGCTACAATATTCTAAAAGAAAATAGGAAACATATCTTGTTTCTTGAGGGTTCTAGGTAATTAATTCAAGGTAACCCTCAATTAAACATGTTTTCCACATTCAGGTAAGATTTCCTTTAAGAATACATATGTGGCCTTTGAGGAATTGTGATACCAAGTGTTCAACTGAAAAATGGAAACTTCCACAGTTGAGAGATCAGCCCGTACTATCCTGAAGGCCATAAGGCATTTCCTGATACAAATGGTTCTAGAGGCAGACTCTTAGTGTATTCTGAGGATTTTCCTTGCCTCCTTTGAGACAATCATCTATCCTTTGCTTCAGTAACTTCAGCATTTTCAGTGAGTCTAGGAAGCATAAAAGATAAACAAGGCAAAGAAATTTTGTTAACCCCATTTACATTTAAAAATAATTTTGTATTTAATTGAACTACAAATCAAGCCTATTTGAGTTTTCTCTAAAAAAGAAAATAAAGATTAATGAGTGACTCAAAGCTAATAGCTCTGGTCAGGGCTTCTGAATGTCTTAAAAGTTCTTTAGTGAAACTGTCAGGAACCTATAAATGAGGCCGACAAATTTGTAATTTCATCAGAAACTGAGTGAAAAAGGAAAATTATGGTGAAGGCAAATACTTAGCTGCTCTAGGCTGTTGGATAGCCGCTGCTCTCAGAGACAGCCTTGTGCCACTGTATTCAGTATGTATATATCTTCAAAATATTCAGCCTTTGTTTTTATTTATTTATTTGTTTGTTCGTTTGTTTAGGCTGCGTTGGGTCTTCACAGCTGCACGCAGGCTTTCTCCAGTTGCGGTGAGCTGGGGCAACTCTCTTTTGTGGTGCGTGGGCTTCCCATTGCGGTGGCTTCTCCTGTTGTGGAGCATAGGCTCTAGGCATGCGTGCTTCAGTAGTTGTGGCTCACGGGCTCCAGAGCGCAGGCCCAGTAGCTGTGGCGCACGGGACTAGTTGTTCCGCGGCATGTGGGATCTTCCCCGACCAGGGTTTGAACCCGTGTCCCCTGCATTGGCAGGCGGACTCTTAACCACTGCACCACCAGGGAAGCCCTCAGCCTTTGTTTTTAAAAGCAAACAGAACGTTGATTTCTTTGCATAATCTTTAAAGATTCACCTTCTGTTTTCTGTTTTATGCCTTTATTTCAACATTAAAATATTTGTTTATATATTTCTTCGTATTCTATAAATGCCTATAAAAAGTGAGCTCGTAAATCTGTACAATCCTTTACAAAAACATCACCACTCAAACTTATTTTGAAATATTTGTAGCTCCCATGTAATTGGGTTGAGTAGCTTTTTACTACAGCTTAATCTATGTGGTTTCATTCCCTGTACAACCTTCAGGTCATGTACCAAAAGAACCAGAAGAATTGTATCTTATTTCATTTGTATTATTCATGACTCATTGTTTCTCTATTTCTCTTATAATAGAATAATACCCTGCCCCATTCTTCTTTGTGAGTTTTATTGTCAGAGAAGATAGAGTTAAAACAGAATACTTTGCAGGAGCAAAATTAGGTGGGTTTTTCCATCTGAATAATCTGTTTTATGTTATTGTGGAGGAGAATATAGCTCACAGAGTAGATGGTTATTTTTTTCCTGCTTGTGTGTTTGCTTTAGAAACCATTTCTTCACAAAATCAGCAGCAGTTCTCTCTAATTTTTCCTGTATTTTTTCATCCAATTGGCTCTCATTTTCCCCTGCCTTCTGCTTGCCTATTGTAATAAAGACTCAGTGACCCTAAGGACACTGCAGAACTTTCATTGAATAATGCGGTAGTGGAAAGAATGAAAAAATACTTGCCACAAAGAAACAAAGATCCAAACCTGTGAATCTGGATTGTTCTGTTTGTTCCTGAGTAGCATCCTCTACTATTAATTTATCTATGCACACTGAAAACTCAGGAAAGGGGGCTTGTCTTTGAAGGCTTTTCTTGGAGAATCCCAGTGTGTACTGAAATCCTATCCTCTTAGTTTTTTTGTAATCAATAACTTTAAGCTTCCATTTTATATTCTCAGTATTTTATTATGAAAATTTTAAACTGTTGTGAAAGTTGGAAGAATAGCTTAATGAATCCCATGTATCCATTACCTAACGTCATCAGTTATCAACCCCATGGCCGATATTTCATCTTTATCCTCACCTATTTCCTTGCACACACACAAACAGATACTGGATTGTTTTATGCAAATCATTTATCATATCATTTTCAAAAAAAAATACTTCAGTATATTTCTCTGACATATAAGGATAACCACAGTACCATCATCACATCTAAAAATATCAACATATTTCCTTTATATCATATTTAACTAGTAATTGTTCAAATTTTCCTAATTGTCCCATACATGTTTTATTATAGTTGGTTCATTTAAAGCAGAATCCAAACAAGGACCATACATTATATTCTCTTTTAATCTATAGGTTCCTATTCCCTCACCTTTTTTTAAGCAATGTAAGTGAATATTTATTTAGAATGAGAAAAGAGCTCTAACAATTTGTACATTTCAAAAGCCAACAAATACATATTCCAGAATAATAACAAAATTTTTAATTAATTAACTTCCTGAAACACTTCTATAGTACTTTTTGATGCCTACATTATTTTTGTCTTCATACTCTTTGATCACTTCTTCATATGACAACAGTTTTTTAAGGTACTTTTCTATAGAGGGCAAAAACTAATTCAGCCTTTTCTCTAGCATGGTTGATTGAAATTTGTTTTTTATTGTCGAAAGTTTGGGTGCAAAAAAAGAGCAAATTGACACACAGATGCACTCATTGTTTATAGTATTACTACAAATAGGAGTACCAAGTAATTCTGTTTTGTGCTATTTCCAACAAAAATGAAAAAAAGGTATGGTGCATTATAATTGTATGCATGTGTTATCAAATATATTTCTGACAAAAGAGAACTTCATTTTGCCTAGGTATGATTGAGAACTAAATCTTCCACTTAAATTTTTTCCCCTTGTCATTTATTTGTTGAGACAAATCAGATCACTTGTGCTGCAGAAATTCCCTATAAACTTTGCTAATCCTTGTGATATCTTTTAACACATTTTCCTCTCACTTGTATTCCTACATATTGTTAATTAAATGTAGAGGTGCAATCACATTCTAGTTCAATTTTTTGGCAAGAATACATCACAGGTGATCCTGTATACTTCCTATTGCATCACATCAGAGGGCACAATGCTTATATATCTCTCCTTTTGTTAAGATATATTAACACTACCCCCAATTTTCAGTTTAACTTTTTTAAGCAGTCTAAAAACCTGATGTTGAAACTTTGCTTTAATATATCAATTTGGAACTTTTAACATCCCAAAACAAATTTATGTTTTTCTTTTGTAATGTTAGACATGTAATGTTTTCTTAAAAAAAAAAAAAAGACTCAGGTCAATTCGAATACCCAGAATAGACCTTCTTTTTTTTTTTTTTTTTTAACTTCTTTATTGGAGTTTAATTGCTTTACAATGGTGTATTAGTTTCTGCTTTATAACAAAGTGAAT
This sequence comes from Monodon monoceros, assembly GCF_005190385.1. Lineage (NCBI taxonomy): Eukaryota > Metazoa > Chordata > Mammalia > Artiodactyla > Monodontidae > Monodon > Monodon monoceros. Next base: position 23,035,864 of record NW_021703781.1, read on the forward strand.
CAGCTATACATTTACATATAACCCCATATCTCCTCCCTCTTGTGTCTCCCTCCCACCCTCTATACCCCACCCCTCTATGTGGTCACAAAGCACCGAGCTGATCTCCCTGTGGTATGCGGCTGCTTCCCACTAGCTATCTATTTTACATTTGGTAGTATATATAAGTCCATGCCACTCTCTCACTTCATCCCAGCTTACCTTTCCCCCTCCCCATGTCCTCAAGTCCATCCTCTACGTCTGCGTCTTTATTCCTGTCCTGCCTGTAGGTTCTTCAGAAACATTTTATTTTTTAGATTCCGTATATATGTGTTAGCGTACAGTACTTCTTTTTCTCTTTCTGACTTACTTCAATCTGTATGACAGACTCTAGGTCCATCCATCTCACTACAAATAACTCAATTTTGTTTCTTTTTATGGCTGAGTAATATTCCATCGTATACATGTACCACATCTTTATCCATCCATCTGTTGATGGACAATTAGGTTGCTTCCATGTCCTGGCTATTGTAAATAGAGCTGCAGTGAACATTGTGGTACATGACTCTTTTTGAATTGTGGTTTTCTCAGGGTATATGCCCCATAGTGGGATTGTTGGGTCGTATGGTAGTTCTATTTTTAGTTTTTTAAGGAAACTCCATACTGTTCTCCATAATGCCTTTATCAATTTACATTCCCAACAACAGTACAAGAGGATTCCCCTATCTCCACATCCCTCTCCAGCATTTATTGTTTGTAGATTTTTTGATGATGGCCATTCTAACTAGTGTGATGTGATACCTTATTGTAGTTTGGATTTGCATTTCTCTAATGATTGGTGATGTTGAGCATTCTTTCATGTGTTTGCTGGCAATATGTATATCTTCTTTGGAGAAATGTCTACTTAGGTCTTCTGCCCATGTTTGGATTGGGTTGTTTGTTTTTTGATATTGAGCCGCATGAGCTGCTTGTATATTTTGGAAATTAACTCTTTGTCAGTTGCTTCATTTGCAAATATTTTCTCCCATTCTGAGGGTTGTCTTTTCGTATTGTTTATGGTTTCCTTTGCTGTGCAAAAGCTTTTAAATGTCATTAGGTCCCATTTGTTTATTTTTGTTCTTATTTCCATTTCTCTAGGAGGTGAGTCAAGAAGAATCTTGCTGTGATGTATGTCATAGAGTGTTGTGCCTATGTTTTCCTCTAAGAGTTTTATAGTGTCTGGCCTTACATTTAGGTCTTTAATCCATTTTGAGTTTATTTTTGTGTATGGTTTTAGGGAGTGTTCTAATTTCATTCTTTTACATGTAGCTGTCCAGTTTTCCCAGCACCACTTATTGAAGCGGCTGTCTTTTCTCCATTGTATATTCTTGCCTCCTATATCAAAAATAAGGTGACCAGGGGCTTCCCTGGTGGCACAGTGGTTAAGAATCCACCTGCCAATGCAGGGGACATGGTTCAAGCCCTGGTCTGGGAAGATCCCACATGCTGCAGAGCAACAAAGCCCATGAGCCACAAGTACTGAGCCTGGGCTCTAGAGCCCATGAGCTGCAACTGCTGAGCCTGCATGCCACAACTACTGAAGCACAGACTCCTAGAGCCTGTGCTCCGCAACAAGATAAGCTACCGCAATGAAAAGTCCATGCACCGCAATGAAGAGCAGCCCCCACTCACCGCAACTAGAGGAAGTCCGCACGTAGCAACGAAGACCCAACGCAGCCAAAAATAGGATAAATAAATATATTAAAAAATAAGGTGACCATTTGTGCGTGGGTTTATCTCTGGGCTTTCTATCCTGTTTCATTGATCTATATTTCTGTTTTTGTGTCAGTACCAAACTGTCTTGATTACTGTAGCTTTGTAATATAGTCTGATCAGGGAGCCTGATTCCTTGTGTTCCGTTTTTCTTTCTCAAGTTTGCTTTTGTTATTCGGGGTCTTTTGTGTTTCCATACAAATTGTGAAATTTTTTGTTCTAGTTCTGTGAAAAATACCAGTGGTAGTTTGATAGGGATTGCATTGAATCTGTAGATTGCTTTGGGTAGTATAGTCATTTTCACAATGTTGATTCTTCCAATCCAAAAACATGGTATATCTCTCCATCTGTTTGTATCATCTTTAATTTCTTTCATCAGTGTCTTATAGTTTTCTGCATACAGGTCTTTTGCCTCCTTAGGTAGATTTATTCCTAGATATTTTATTCTTTTTGTTGCAGTGGTAAATGGGAATGTTTCCTTAATTTCTCTTTCAGATTTTTCATCATTAGTGTATAGGAATGCAAGAGATTTCTGTGCATTAATTTTGTATCCTCTACTTTACCAAATTCATTGATTAGCTCTAGTAGTTTTCTGGTAGTATCTGTAGGATTCTGTATGTATAGTATCATGTCATCTGCAAACAGTGACAGACTTACTTCTTCTTTTCCAATTTGGATTCCTTTTATTTCTTTTTCTCCTCTGATTGCTGTGGCTAAAACTTACAAAACTGTATTGAATAATAGTGGTGAGAGTGGGCAACCTTGTCTTGTTCCTGATCTCAGTGGAAATGGTTTCAGTTTTTCACCAGTGAGAACGATGTTGGCTTTGGGTTTGTCATATATGGCCTTTATTAAGTTGAGGAATGTTCCCTCTATGCCTACTTTCTGGAAGGTTTTTATCATAAATGGGTGTTGAATTTTGTTAAAACCTTTTTCTGCATCTATTGAGATGATCATCTGGTTTTTCTCCTTCAGTTTGTTAATATGGTATATCACATTGATTGATTTGCATATATTGAAGAATGCTTTCATTCCTGGGATAAACCCTACTTGATCATGGTGTATGATCCCTTTAACATGCTGTTGGATTCTGCTTGCTAGTATTTTGTTGAGGATTCCTCATCTGTATTCATCAGTGATATTGACCTGTAGTTTTCTTTCTTTGTGACATCTTTGTCTGGTTTTGGTATCAGGGTGATGGTGGCCTCGTAGAATGAGCTTGGCAGTGCTCCTCCCTCTGCTATATTTTGGAAAAGTTTGAGAAGGATAGGTGTTACCTCTTCTCTAAATGTTTGATAGAATTCACCTGTGAAGCTATCTGGTCCTGGGCTTTTGTTTGTTGGAAGATTTTAAATCACAGTCTCAATTTCAGTGCTTGTGATTGGTCTGTTTATATTTTCTGTTTCTTCCTGGTTCAGTCTTGGAAGGTTGTGCTTTTCTGAAAATTTTATTGGCATAGAGTTGCTTGTAGTAATCTCTCATGATTCTTCGTGTTTCTGCAGTGTCAGTTGTTACTTCTCCTTTTTCATTTCTAAGTCTATTGATTTGAGTCTTCTCCCTTTTTTTCTTGATGAGTCTGGCTAATGGTTTATCAATTTTGTTTATTTTCTCAAAGAACCAGCTTTTAGTTTTATTGGTCTTTGCTATCTTTTCCTTCATTTCTTTTTCATTTACTTGTGATCTGATCTTTATGATTTCTTTCCTTCTGCTAACTTTGGGGTTTTTTTGTTCTTCTTTCTCTAATTGCTTTAGGTGTAAGGTTAGGTTTTTTATTTGAGATGTTTCTTGTTTCTTGAGGTATGATTGTATGCTATAAACTTCCCTCTTAGAACTGCCTTTGCTGTATCCCATATGTTTTGGGTCATCGTGTTTTCATTGTCATTTGTTTCTAGGTATTTTTTGATTTCCTCTTTGATTTCTTCAGTGATCTCTTGGTTATTAAGTAGTGTATTGTTTAGCTTCCATGTGTTTGTATGTTTAACAGATTTTTTCCTGTAATTGATATCTAGTCTCACAGCATTGTGGTCAGAAAAGATACTTGAGGGCTTCCCTGGTGGCGCAGTGGTTGAGAGTCCACCTGCTGATGCAGGGGACACGGGTTCGTGCCCCGGCCTGAGAAGATCCCACATGCCACAGAGAGGCTAGGCCCGTGAGCCATGGCCGCTGAGTGTTCGCGTCCGGAGCGTGTGCTCTGCAATGGGAGAGGCCACAACAGTGAAGGTCCACGTACCACAAAAAAGAAAAAAAAAAAAACCCAAAAAGATATTTGATACAATTTCAATTTTCTTAAATTTACCAAGACTTGATTTGTGACCCAAGATATGTTCTATCCTAGAGAATGTTCCATGAGCACTTGAGAAGAAAGTGTATTCTGTTGTTTTTGGATGGACTGTCCTATAAATATCAATTAAGTCCATCTTGTTTAATGTATCATTTAAAGCTTGTGTTTCCTTATTTATTTTCATTTTGGATGATCTGTCCATTGGTGAAAGTGGGGTGTTAAAAACCCCTACTGTGATTGTGTTACTGTCGATTTCCCCTTTTATGGTTGTTAGCATTTGCCTTATGTACTGAGGTCCTCCTATGTTGGGTGCATGTATATTTACAATTTTTATATCCTCTACTTGGATTGATCCCTTGATCATTTTGTAGTTTCCTTCTTTGTCTCTGGTGATAGTCTGTCTTTTAAAGTCTATTTTGTCTGATATGAGAATTGCTCTGCCAGCTTTTTTTGATTTCCATTTGCATGGAATCTTTTTCCATTCCCTCACTTTAAGTCTTTATGTGTCCGTAGGTCTGAAGTGGGTCTCTTGTAGACAACGTATATATGGGTCTTGTTTTTGTATCCATTCAGCCAGTCTGTGTCTTTTGATGGGAGCATTTAATCCATTTACATTTAAGGTAATTATTGATATCTGTGTTCCTATGACCATTTTCTTAATTGTTTTGGGTTTGTCATTGTAGGTCTTTCCCTTCTCTTGTGTTTCCTGCCTAGAGAAGTTCCTTTAGCATTTGTTGTAAAGCTGGTTTGGTGGTGCTGAATTCTCTTAGCTTTTGCTTGTCTGTAAAGGTTTTAATTTTTCTGTCAAATCTGAATGACATCCTTGCTGGGTAGAGTAATCTTGGTTGTAGGTTTTTCCCTTTTATCACTTTAAATATGTCCTGCCACTCCCTTCTGGCTTGCCGAGTTTCTGCTGAAAGATCAGCTGTTAACCTTATGGGGATTGCCTTGTATGTTATTTATTGTTTTTCCCTTGCTGCTTTTAATATTTTTTCTTTGTATTTAATTTTTGATAGTTTGATTAGTATGTGTCTTGGCATGTTTCTCCTTGGATTTATCCTGTATGGGACTCTCTGCACTTCCTGGACTTGATTAACTAATTCTGTTCCCATATTAGGGAAATTTTCAACTATAATCTCTTCAAATGTTTTCTCAGTCCCTTTCTTTTTCTCTTCTTCTTCTGGGACCCCTATAATTTGAATGTTGGTGCATTTAATGTTGTCCCAGAGGTCTCTGAGACTGTCCTCAATTCTTTTCATTCTTTTTTCTTCAGAATAGACTTTCTTAAATGAAAACTATACAATGAAAAAGCTACTTAGTTACATTGAGGAAGATTCTCTTAAGTTTTGTTTTCCTTCTTCATTCCAGAGGTATTTATACATATGATAAATACTTATTGAGAGCCTGCTATGTGCCAGGCACTGTAAAAGTAACATGGTTCCTGCTTTCATGGAGCTTATAGTCCAGTAAAGGAACAGATATTAATCAAATAATCTAGCAATTAAATATAAAGTTATAATTTTTAATTGCTTAGAATAGAGCTATGAAGAACTCTGAGAGCATTTTTTAAGGGGATTGTCCTAGTTTGGTTATCAAGGAAGTAGTGATTGAATGAGATCTGCAAAAATGAATAGTCATTAATCAGCTGAAGGAATAAACTGGGGTCTTTCTTTAAATGGACTGAATGAGGAAAGACCCCATGCCCAAAGAGGAGAATGTAGAATGTAAGTAAGTGCAAAAGCAGTGTATACTGACTTACAGAGAGTGAGGAGAAGTCTGGTATGAGACATAGGTCAGCAATAGGTCATGAAGGGCTTTACAGCTAATGAAAGAAAAAACTTGAAAAGCAATCACTGATTTCTGTCCAGATTCTATTTACTTATTTTAACATCTAATTACTTTTCCAAATAGAAACAGTCACTTAGATACAATCTAGTCAGTAAGCAAGATGAAATAGGAAACTTTATGATAATTTTTAGACACTCTTATTTTAGTTTACTTGATTATAAATGAGTTCTGTAAGAAATACTTAGGAAAAGAATAACGTGAATTTTAAAAATAGATATATTTTACAACAACAGATCATCCCTAATGGATATTAGGTTTCTTTTGTCATTATATTTAGAAGTTGGCTTACCTTTTCTCCCACCTGCTATCTCTGAAACTCAGCCAGATCCTCTTGTCTTTAGCTCTGATGCAGAGCTCATGACCAGCCAAATAAAAAAAGGATTCAAGTTAATGTTTGCCCTGAAATTAGATGAATCTACTGTAGAAATTTTTTGTGAGATAGGAACAGTTATGGGCATCTGAAATACTAACTTCAGAAGGCTTATAGAATCACAAGAAAATATTTTACAATTTGACACAAGAACAAAGTTTCCCAAAGAAAAAAGAATTGTTAAATTTTCAGGTGAATTCTTCATATTCATGGGGTAGACAGCTGTTAGATAAAGGAAACAATAAGCTGTTAGATAAAGGAAACAATAAGCCTCTAATAACACATATTTTTAAGGTTATGATTTAGAAGGAAGTATCCTTCTAGTACTTTGAGGAAGAGCTGGGTGCATTTTGTGGAAAACATTGAAAATTATAAGAAGTGTTGGCGTTATCCTTTAAGCAAAGAGAAGCGAATGAAAGTGTTTTGAAGAGGGGATGTTATCATCCCGTCTTTATTTAGGGGGGTGACTGGTACCACTCTGATGAATATATTAGAAGGATGGGGGCTATTGCAGGAGTAGTTAACAATAGCAAAAAAAATATTTTTTTTAGTGTTTTTGAGTGTCAGTGCTTTTATACATTAGCCCTTTGATACCTCACCTCTGGACTTACAGATGCAGAAACTAAGGTTTGAGGTAGTTAAAAACAAAAACAAAACTTGCTCAAAATCACAAAGCTAGTAAATGGGGGAGCTGAGAATCAAATCCATTTGCAACTTCAGGGCCTGTGATCTTAACCTCTGAATTATATACCAATGTTGGTTTAAAAAAAAAAAGATTTAAAAGGAGCTAAAAGGGTGGTGGTGGACTTAATAAGCTATGGAATTGGCTAGGAGTAGGAAGTGAAGATTCTAAGATGGCTGTGAGGCTTAAAGCCTGAGGGAATAACCAGAAGATTGGAGTTAATTAATCAAAATGGGAAACACAGGAGTGGAACAGGTTTGGGAACATATAGTTCAAGAAAATGTAGGTATATTTGATAGAGATACCTAGCAATTGGAAATTTGGATCCGAAAATCAGTACAGAAAGGACTCAAGTTATTATTTTCATTGTGATAATAACTTGAAGTTCTAAAAAAGATTGTGCTCTCTAGGCATAATGAAGTGTGACAAGAGAAAGGCAAAGAAGAGACCTAAATAAGGAGTATTTTGGGGATAGCTGAAAGAGCAATAGTCAATGAAGGAGACAACTGATCAAAGACACAGTAGGAAAAGAAATAAATTCAGGAATTCTTATAGCGTGATAAAATTCAAAGAAAAGAATTTCAAGAGGGAGGAGGTAGTCAATAGTGTCAAATGTTGCCAAAAGGTATTAATATATGAGAAATGGGGAAAGGGTGATGGAAAATTTGACAGTGAAAAGACTAGTTTGGGTCGATAGTAGTGTCAGTGAAGGTAGAGTTTGTGGGGTGGATGAATGTATATAACACATAAATAGACATGTTTAAGGTTGGAGAAAAGAGCCAGAACTGAAGGAGTAAAGAGATTAACTTTGAAAAGAATACAGATGCTTCATCTCCTGATATAGATTAAGAGAGAAACTAATACAACATTGTAATTCAACTGTACGATAGATAGATAGATGGATAGATAGATGGATAGATAGGAGGTAGATAGAGAGGAAGAAAGAAAATTGAGAAGCTTTTCTAGGGAAAAGAAAGAAGTCTTGGGAGTGAATTTCAGAAGATCTTGACCTTGGTATAGTAGGAGGTGAGGTCATTTACTGAGAGGTATAGGAAGCAATTCTGTAAGGCTCTTTAGGGAAAAAGTCTGAGTGTCTACTAGAAACGTGTGAAAGCATTTACTGAGCAAACTTCATCATCTGGCTAAGGTTGGATAATGTGAATTTGAAACAATATCTGTTAAGACAATTATATTGCCTTTTTTAATAATCCTTGCCTCATCCTATGATAGGAGTTTAAACTCAGATCTTGTACTGCCAGTTTCTTTAAATGAAAATGCATAATTTATAATGTAAGAAAAACAGACTATAAAATAGATGATCAGATTTAAGTACACACTGCCTTTCAGTTTTTTTTGTAATGGTTGTTGTTTTGAGAAAAAGGTTATTGATGTTAAAGGAAACTCACGTTGTAGTGTCAATGAGCCAAAATAACATTTGTTGATATCTTGTTGATGTGTTCATATATGTTTTTTGTTGAACTGAATTGGCATTTTTATGAGATAAGCATTTTCTTGTGCCTTTTGTAGTTATTCGGGTAACAACCAGTAGACTTGATCTTCTATAAATACGTTTAATAAGATTTGTACTTTAAGATCAGTGGGACTCATTCAGATTATTTTTACAATTGAATTTCCTTTTCCTGATCAGACAGCCACCCAATCCTTGTTTGCTTTTCTTTCAACCAGTGCACTTGAATTTCAGAGCAGGAGGAAAGGAATCTTTCAAACTCGGTTTAGTTTGATAGAAAAGGCACACTGTTATAAAAATGCGTAAGTTGTCTTTGAGCTTTTCCTTTTATCTCTGTATTCAGAGACTGAGTAATGAGACTGTTTAAATATTTGAAAAATAAATTTCATATTAACCAACTTATCCTTGAAGATAAATGATAATTTCTCAAGATAGCATGAATATTTTTTTAAAAGAATTTTACCAAAAGACCTTACTTGCTTTTTCAGTCTAATTTTGGTACCCGTAGAATTCTAAATGATGTCTTTTCTTTCATTACAGGTATAACCTAAAACATTCCCCTGTGTCTTCATAACATTTCAGGAGAAAAACAAATTTCACTCAGCCAAGCCTGTGTTCCTTGTCATTTATATGCTAGATACACTTGAAGGCAATTTCCTATATTTTATATATTTAATATTTTATATATATTAGATATATTTATATATATTTTAGGAAGCGATATTATCTCTATTCATTTTGGATGTTTATAGTGATTTTTTTAAATACGGAAAGTATAATGCTTTTAATTGTAATTTCAGCGTTTCTTATACTTCATTATCGATCTGAGGTGGAGACAGTGGGCAGAGCAAGAGACAAAAGGAAGAAAAGGGACCTCTGATCAGTGACCAGAGAGAACAGAATTCTATAAAGAGATTTAAAGGTTGAATACAGGATGTGAAGGGGCAAAGGAGCTTCAGGGGTGGTCTCTAGTGAATAATCTTTAGTATTCATTATTGAAGATATGCTCTAAAATAGCATTTGAAGTGAGGGGCTGTTTTCTGATAATACCTAACAAAACATATTATTGTTGCAATATGAAGCAAATTTTTGCAAAGCAATATAAAGAGGAAGTGAGCTTTCTTCCCATTACTGCTTTAAATAATATTTTATCAAATACTTAGGTTTTATGTTGTCTGTTTATTAGTGTCCTGCAGGAGATTGGTGGAGCAGGACATCCAGCCCTTGAGTAAACATAAGATCTACAGCTTGACGGTTTAGTCATCTCTGTGGCTTGGAGATTGAAAATGTGCTTTAACTGTCACATCTTATTCCTGGATCACTTTCATCAGTGTCATTTCTAAGCTGTAATAAACATTAAATAGCATGAGGACGCACTGCTGCCAGCACTTGGAACACAGTCTATTTGTTAGTCCAGAAGCCCAACCCAATGTTCTGGAATTTCATATATTGAGGATGACTCATGTCATCCAAACAGATTCCCAGAAGGAAGCTGAAATGAGGCAAGCTTTTAGCAAGATGAATAGAACCCACTGGAACACAAATTCAAATGATATAGTCAGCCATACACTGCTGGTGAGAACTGCTGACCAGCTAACTTGGAAATTAACACTTAGGGACAGAGGATCCTTTTATGAGCAAAGGCATCAACCAGCAATGTGATGTAAGACTCAAGAGCTACATGTAAACAACTCTGAAGACTGCAGAAACACAAACCTTCAATTATAGACAGTGATTTTAAAAAATCAGGCAAAATTTGGGAAAGAATGTAAGAGGGTTTGTTAATGTGAATACCATATCTTTTGATATCTGCACTATGGATAGCATATTTTTGTGATTTTTTTTTCTGATTGTGAAATAATACATGATTACTGTAAATAATTTGGGAACTATACAGATATAATCACCTAAAATCTGTTTGGCACATGTCCTTCAAGTCAATACATAGATGTTTTTAAAACATAATTCAGCTTCATACTGCACAATGTGTATTATAACTAATAGCATGACCTAGACCCAAAGAATTTTAAGCATTAAAAATCACTTAATCTAACCTTCTAAAATTGGAGGAGATATTTGAACCAGAGTGGCAGAAGATGGAAACGTAAAAGCAATTATATACATATGTGTCAACAAATAAGGGCCAAATCAAATAAAAGAGTACAACAAGGGATTTCAGGGATGCTGAGGTGAAACTGCTAATAGTAACCCTAAACCTAATTGTGAGCATGCTGTGGAAGTCTTTTAGAGTACAGCATTCTGCAACTACATTTAATCCAAGTGATACAACTGATTTGGCACAGCTGCTCGAACAGATCTCCAAACAAATGTTGTTCCTGGCACAGGCTTCTTCTAAGCAGTTCTTTCACACTGCTGATGTTGGATTTTTATCTTCCATTCCCCTATGCATTAAAACCTATCAAGCCTATAATTTATTGCTTTAAAAGTTTAACTCATTTTAAAGTATAGTGTGAGGAGAAGACTTCAGTTAAAGGTAGCAGAGTGAAGAAAATTTTACTCTTCCCTTCTCCTTTGAAACTCACTAAAAATAAGAAGACAGGAAAATAGAAAAGAAGTCCATCATTAGAGAAATGAGGCATAAGGCTAAGCCCCAAAATACAAACAATGAAACATAATTTGCTGGGACTTCCCTGGTGGTCCATTAGTTAAGACTGCACTTCTAATGCAGGGGGCCCGGGTTTGATCCCTGGTCAGGGAACTAGAGCCCGCATGCTGCAACTAAAAGGGCCCGCATGCCGCAAGGAAGATCCTGCATGCGGCAACAGATATCCTGTGTGCCACAACTAAGACCCGGCGCAGACAGATAGATAGACAGACAAATAAATAAATAATTTTAAAAGGAAAGAAACATACTGTAAATACTATAAAATCTAGACCACATGCAGGAGGATGTCTGAATCCCTCCTTGGAATCCCAAGCAATATACTGATTTCGCTAAAAGTAAGTGTTGTAATACTTTAAAGGTCTAACCAGTGAGCCTTTATTGGAGTTGTGACATGTCATTGTTCATAGACTCAAAGAAATTATACGTATGATCTGTAACAAAATACAGTAACAATTTTTTAAAACCTCACCAACACAAATGTTAAGAGATATTAGGACAATAGAAGGAGATGAAATATCAGTGGGTAAACCTCAGGAAAGAAGTATAAGAGAAAAGGAAAAGCATTAGAAAAATGAAAATCATATTAGAAATTTTAAGAGAGAGTAAATGTAGTCAGAGACATGGCTGAAAGGCTTGAAGAAATTTAATAACGTTAAATAAGAAAATATAAGATAAAAATTATAGATGATAAGGGAAAATAAAGGAGATCTAACATCTATATGGAGTCAGCAAACTTATTCTGTAAAGAGACAGTAAATATTTTAGGCCTCTGTGGTCAGTACAGCTTCTGTTGCAGCCATTCAGCTCTGTCTCTTATAGTGCAAAAGAAGCCATAGATGCTACGTATGGCTTTGTTCCAATAAAAAATTATATACAGAAACAAGTGGTAGGCTGGATCTTGCCTGCTCTGTTTGCCAACCTCTGTTCTTAATGAAAACAACAAATGGAACTGACAAAATATTTAGAACTATAATAGAAGAAAAATTTTCCTGAAATAATCAAAACCTTGAATCAAAATGACTACCCTTTGGCCTGGGAATAATTAATATAGGTAAGCTGATATCAAGGCATGTGTTGGCCAAATTACTGAACTTGAAGAATAAAGAAAGAGTTCTGTGGACATCTAGATAGTGGGGTGGGGGACAGAACTTTAGCTTTTTCTTCAACAAGAAACAATGTTAGAAAACAGCAGGGGAATGTCTACCATGTCCTGAGGTTTATCTAGTATTTTTCAACCAGCCAAATACTTTAAGCATGACTACAACACATAAATGTACTCTAGCATGGAAAAGCTCAACAAACATAATACCCATAAGACCTTTTTAAAACAAATTATAGGACTTCCCTGGTAGTGCAGTGGTTAAGAATCTGCCTGCCAATGCAGGGGACATGGGTTCAAGCACTGGTCCAGGAAGATCCCACATGCTGCAGAGCGACTAAGCCTGTGTGCCACAACTACTGAGCCTGCGCTCTAGAGCCCGCAAGCCACAACTACTGAGCCCATGTGCCACAACTACTGAAGCCCACGTGCCTAGAGCCCATGCTCTGCAACAAGAGAAGCCACCTCAATGAGAAGCCCGCACACCACAATGAAGAGTAGCCCCCACTCGTCGCAACTAGAAAAAGCCCACTAACAGCAATGAAGACCCAACACAGCCAAAAATAAATAAATAAATTTATTTTAAAAATTTTAAAAATAAAAAAATTATATCATAATAAAATACGATATAATCAAAAGATGAATCAAAATATTCAGAAATAAACCATGACGAAATAGTGTAACAGTGAGAAATTGAATTCATTTCATTACAGAACTTATATCCCTCAGTGGAAATTATACTTTTAGAATAGATTATAAATTTATAAACTGTAATATTATAAAAATAATAAAATTAACAAATCAGGTGGGGAAGGGGGATAAAAGGAAGTATAAATGTGCTCCTTTCTTCATCTTTCATAGCATGTAATCAATAAATACTCCTTAAAATTGAACATAGGTAAAAAATTGCTCTGGGCTCTTAATATTTTTCATAATTTTTTTCTTTAATCTAGAGGGATCTTTTAAGCATGTCATATGATGCAGCACTCATTAGCAATTCTTCAATTTTACATCAGATCCTTTTTCTTCAGATGATTCAATGAAAACTTTTATGTACTCTAAGAATAACATTTAAGAATGTGTTGGAAGGGGCTGAAAATAAGAATTCATTTGGTTGTATAGTAGAGTTTTTAGTAGTCATTTAAATAAAATGAAATTTCCTCTCGCTTCCTGTACTTCAGTCACTGGAAAGTATTCCATTTGGTGTGTGCTTTCGAGTAGCTAATACAGGATATAATTATAAGGCATAACCTAAGGCATAAACTGGTGAAGTTACTGAGCTTCATTATAAAAAGTCTTCTGAGAAACCAGGCAAACAAGCAAGTCCATATAAGCAGGATGAGGAGTTGGTAGCATAATGTCATAATTTAAATAGCTGAATTTAACAGTTTGATTAACAAAAAGTGTTATGCAGCAAACTTTTTGTCAATCTTTTTTTTTTTTCTATTGCTTTTCATTGCTGTGAATTTATAGTTACTTATTGGACTTGGTTTCCTTCATACTCCTCCCCTGGCATACACTCTAAAATCCATCTAATCCAGAAGGATTCAGAAAATAGTGTTTGGTTGGTTCTCTCCTTATAACCTCTATTACTCTGTTGCCTTGTATATATACATTTCAAATAACATGATTATGTAAGTAAGTTTTTACTTTGGAGGGTAGAATCTCCTCAGGTATGTTTGTTTCTTACCTTTCTACCTGGCAGCATTTACACAATACAGTAATAGAACCCTATAGTCTTAGCTAGTTTCATCTCATCACATACCCTTTCCCTGCAGAGTGCCAATATTATTTGGTTTTATTGACCTTACCACCTTCTTTTTTTAATATATAAATTTATTTATTTATTTATTTATTTATGGGTATGGCTGCATTGGGTCTTCATTGCTGCATGCGGTCTTTCTCTAGCTGCGGCGAGTGGGGGCTACTCTTTGTTGCGGTGCACGGGCTTCTCATTGCAGTGGCTTCTCTTGTTGCGGAGCACGGGCTCTAGGTGCATGGGCTTCAGTAGTCGTGGCTCATGGGCTCAGTAGTTGTGGCTCACGGGCTCTAGAGTGCAGGCTCAGTAGTTTTGGTGCAGGGGCTTAGTTGCTCTGCGGCATGTGGGATCTTCCCAGACCAGGGCTCAAACCCGTGTCCCCTGCATTGGCAGGAGGATTCTTAATCACTTCCACCAGGGAAGTCCCAGCCTTACCACCTTCTTGATAGTAGCCTGAGGTATGCTGGCTTGCTAATACTTTATAAGGAAACCTAATGTTATTTTATTTTGGATAAGCATTTGAATCTGTTCTTTAGGTGTTGCTTCCAGCGGCCAATGGCCTTGGTATTAGAATTATTATTGTCTTTAACATGACAGTTACTAAGTGGCTACTATAAATTAGTATTAAGAGAAGTACATGACACTGTTTTCAAAGGGCTTGCAATCTATTTGGGAAAAGTATTATAAATGTTAGTAAAAGCTGGAAGTATCTTATTTTGTATTAATAAAGTGATAGAGGGAGAGTAGTGGAGACTTAGTGAACTTTAGTGACCCAGAGGACTCTGAAATGTTATTCCCAAAGGAAATTAACGTTTACTGAGTGCCTTGCATGTACTAAGTACTTCAAAAATTCAATCAGGTAGTAATTCTAATCTCTAAATGTGGATAATATTTTGACTTGTTTTATTCTTTTAGAATTATTTAAAATGGAAAATAGCTGTTTGAAAATAGGCAAAATCAACAGTGTTCAGCTTCCTTCTTGGAAAGGAATTAGATGATAGGGTGATAATAGAGTAGAAAACCTAAAAGACTTAAACAGCTTATAATTGAACAACTGTTCTAGCTGTATTATAGGATTGAAAACATGTGATTTTGAATGTAAAGTTTCACTTGGTAATATAGGTCTTTGTCCTCTTCTGTGACTTTTCAGAGTTTCGTGTGCTTCAAATGTAGAATGATTAATGGGAGGGGTGGACTTAGTGTGAGCAAGTCATGATTGGTCTGTTGTGGTAATAATGATGTTCACAGTGGTTTTACTAACTTACTCTATGAAATTAAAACAGAAGGTACTGTTCAGAGAAGCCACTTAAGTTTCCTTTGGCCTTCCTGACTTCTGTGATTATTTCTATTTTAGAACCTTGAACTCCTTTAACACACCCTGATTAAAGAATCAA
The DNA here is from genome assembly GCF_005190385.1 of Monodon monoceros. Lineage (NCBI taxonomy): Eukaryota > Metazoa > Chordata > Mammalia > Artiodactyla > Monodontidae > Monodon > Monodon monoceros. Next base: position 23,051,119 of record NW_021703781.1, read on the forward strand.
CTAGCTTCTATTTATTGCAATTGTTACTGAAGATCAACTATTGAATTATTTAGTAGTGTTGAATTAAAAGAGAGAGAATTTAATATTGTGGCCATCCTCAAAGAGCTTGTGTTGTCAAGGCATGTAAAGACAGCATTGACTCAGAGCATTGTTTAAATGATGCTATTCAGTGACATTAAACATATTGGCACTGGATGTTCTTATACACTGGAAATAAAAATAACTTTTAGGGCTTCCCTGGTGACGCAGGGGTTGAGAGTCCGCCTGTTGATGCAGGAGATGCGGGTTTGTGCCCCGGTCCGGGAAGATCTAGGCCCGTGAGCCATGGTCGCTGAGCCTGCACGTCCGGAGCCTGTGCTCCGCAACGGGAGAGGCCACAACAGTGAGAGGCCTGCGTACCACAAAAAAAAAAAAAAAGATCAGGTCAGGTATGTATGTATGTATTTATTGGCTGTGTCAGGTCTTAGTTGCAGCACACGGGATCTTTTGTTTGCGGCGTACGGGCTTATCTCTAGTTGCAGCACACAGGCTCTTTTGTTGTGGCGCATGGGCTCAGTAGTTGCAGCGCACAGGCTTAGTTGCCCCGTGGCATGCAGGATCTTAGTTCCCTGACCAGGGATCGAACCCGCGTCCCCTGCGATGCAAAACAGGTTCTTAACCACTGAACCACCAGGGAGTCCCAGAAGTAACTTTTAACTCTTAATGCTCTTACTCCTCCTTTTATAAGAACATTAATTCAATATATAAACAGATGTCAGTTTTGATTGTTGTATATCTAAAATACTTTCTTCTGCTCCGTATGATAGGAAAAGATTTGAGATATTGAGTGCCATTTGAAAATTTGGTGGGTGAACCTCAGAGAATGGTTTCTGGATCCTAACCAGCATCTCTAAAAATCAATAGCCAAGAGAGATTTAGGTCAATTTTTATTAGTTTGACAAATTGGGGTGAACCAGGATAGGCCTTATAACTTGCATAGTTCAACTGAAAAGCTGCTTTGAGGAAATAGCTTTCAGTGCAAGTCCAACATTTTGATGAGAAGGGAGAATGGCAATAGAGAAAGAAAAGAGAGGAGAAAACATGTTTGCATGTTTATTTAATGAAAGACGGGCTTTAGGGATTGACACTGCATTTCATATAGAAGCACTAAAGGAGGTATTACTGAGACCCTCCCATTGGAGAGTAGTGAGGGCAGAGGTAAATCTCCTGAACCACTGCCAGTCTGTCACCATTAGACCTCCATTTAGATATTGCAAAGTGTTTTTGACTAACAAAATAGCGCATCATGACTGTAGCAGCTCCTATTTATTTGACTTCTTAATAGAGGAATTTATTACCTTCCTTCTCTTCTGCTTAGATTAGCTTTGGGATATTGAAGATCTTAATCTGTCCTAAAATTAAGAGTATTTTTTTAGGCAAGGCTTTCAAGGAAGAACTAAGACACACATGTATGCACATGCACAAACACACAATGTTAAGGCAAGTTGTTAGTCCTTTCATCACTTGTTGCTACTCCTATTTCCCACTGTTTGCTTCACCCCAACATGTTAAATACTCATCAGGAAGTTTAGATATCAGCACACTAAGTTTAAAATATCAAGATAAATATAAGAAGCAGTCAGAGAAAAAAGTTTTTTCATTCAAGGAGCTTAGAATAGTATAAGTATTTAGTACTTGCAATTCTCTTGTCTATAATAACCTATCAGCCTTTGCACTTGTGGATTTTTAGTAAATGCTTTCCTTTTTAACTTTTTATGTAGAAAAATTTTAAATCTACAGAAAAGTTGAAAGAATAGTATAGTGGACATCTAAATTCCTTTTATATAGATTCACTAATTGTTAACATTTTGCCAAATTATGATATTCTTCCCCTACTGAGCCTTTTGAGACATCATTAACACTTCATCCATAAAAAAGTGCAGCCTGTGTTCTCCAAGAATAAGAACATTTTTCTGTGTAACCATAATGTAATTATTACTCAAGAAATTTAACATTGAAACAATGCTATTAACTAATAGACAGTGTATTGAAACATATCATAATTAGATGGTATTGTTGACTTAAGGAAACATGTTTTTTCTGCCCACCTCAAAGATAAATACATTTTCCCCCTTGAAAATCAGTTTGGGGACTTGCCTGGTGGCACAGTGGTTAAGAATCTGCCTGCCCATGCAGGCAACACGGGTTCCAGGAAGATCCCACGTGCTCCAGAGCAACTAAGCCCGTGCGCCACAGCTACTGAGCCTGCACTCTAGAGCCCACGAGCCACAACTGCTGAGCCCATGTGCCACAACTACTGAAGCCTGTGCGCCTAGAGCCTGTGCTCCGCAACAAGAGAAGCCACTGTGATAAGAAGCCCGCGCATTGCAATGAAGAGTAGTCCCTCGCCGCCACAACTAGAGAAAGCCCGCACACATCAACTAAGACCCAACACAGCCAAAAATAAATAAATAAATTTTAAAATTTTTAAAATTTTATTTATTTATTTATACAGCAGGCTCTTATTAGTCATCCATTTTATACACATCAGTGTTTACATGTCAATCCCAATCTCCCAATTCATCACACCACCACCCCCACCTCCCGCTGCTTTCCCCCCTTGGTGTCCATACGTTTGTCCTCTACATCTGTGTCTCAATTTCTGCCCTGCAAACAGGTTCATCTGTACCATTTTTCTAGGTTCCACATATATGTGTTAATATTCAATATTTGTTTTTCTCTTTCTGACTTACTTCACTCTGTATGACAGTCTCTAGATCCATCCACGTCTCTACAAATCACCCAAGTTCGTTCCTTTTTATGGCTGAGTAATATTCCATTGTATATATGTACCACAACTTCTTTATCCATTCGTCTGTCTGTGGGCATTTAGGTTGCTTCCATGTCCTGGATATTGTAAATAGTGCTGCAATGAACATTGGGGTGCATGTGTCTTTTTGAATTATGGTTTTCTCTGGGTATATGCCCAGTAGTGGGATTGGTGGGTCATATGGTAATTCTATTTTTAGTTTTTTAAGAAACCTCCATAGTGTTCTCCATAGTGGCTGTATCAATTAATATTCCCACCAACAGTGCAAGAGGGTTCCCTTTTCTCCACACCCACTCCAGCATTTGTTGTTTGTAGATTTTCTGATGATGCCCATTCTAACCGGTGTGAGGTGATACTTCATTGTAGTTTTGATTTGCATTTCTCTAATAGTGATTTTGAGCAGCTTTTCATGTGCTTCTTGGCCATCTGTATGTCTTCTTTGGAGAAATGTCTATTTAGGTCTTCTGCCCATTTTTGGATTGGGTTGTTTGTTTTTTTAATATTGAGCTGCATGAGCTGTTTATATATTTTGGAGATTAATCCTTTGTCAGTTGCTTCATTTGCAAATATTTTCTCACATTCTGAGGGTTGTCTTTTGGTCTTGTTTATGGTTTCCTTTGCTGTGCAAAACCTTTTAAGTTTCATTAGGTCCCATTTGTTTATTTTTTTTTTTATTTCCATTACTCTAGGAAGTGGATCAAAAAAGATCTTTCTGTGATTTTTGTCAAAGACCATTCTGCCTATGTTTTCCGCTAAGAGTTTTATAGTGTCTGGTCTTACATTTAGGTCTCTAATCTATTTTGAGTTTATTTTTGTGTATAGTGTTAGGGAGTATTCTAATTTCATTCTTTTACAGGTAGCTGTCCAGTTTTCCCAGCAACACTTATTGAAGAGACTGTCTTTTCTCCACTGTATATCCTTGCCTCCTTTGTCACAGATTAGTTGACCATAGGTGCATGGGTTTATCTCTGTGCTTTCTATTCTGTTCCATTTATCTATATTTCTGTTCCTGTGCCAGTACCATACTGTCTTGATTACTGTAGCTTTGTAATATAGTCTGAAGTCAGGGAGTCTGATTCCTCCAGCTCCATTTTTTTCCCCCAAGACTTCTTTGGCTATTTGGGGTCTTTTGTGTCTCCATACAAATTTTAAGATTTTTTGTTCTAGTTCTGTAAAAACTGCCATTGGTAATTTGATAGGGATTGCATTGAATCTGAGATTGCTTTGAGTAGTATAGTCATTTTCACAATATTGATTCTTCCAATCCAGGAACATGGTATATCTCTCCATCTGTTGGTATCATCTTTAATTTCTCTCATCACTGTCTTATAGTTTTCTGCATACAGGTCTTTTGTCTCCCTAGGTATTTTTATTCCTAGGTATTTTATTCTTTTTTTTTGCAGTGGTAAATAGGAGTGTATCCTTAATTTCTCTTTCAGATTTTTCATCATTAGTGTATAGGAAAGCAAGAGATTTCTGTGATTTTGTATCCTGCAACTTTATCACATTCATTGATTAGCTCTAGTAGTTTTCTGGTGGCATCTTTAGGATTCTCTATGTACAGTATCATGTCATCTGCAAGCAGTGGCAATTTTATTTCTTCTTTTCCAATTTGTATTCCTTTTATTTCTTTTTCATCTCTGATTCCCGTGGCTAGGACTTCCAAAACTATGTTGAATAATAGTGGTGAGAGTGGACATCCTTGTCTCTTTCCTGATCTTAGAGGAAATGCTTTAAGTTTTTCACCATTGAGAATGATCTTTTGCTGTCGGTTTGTCATATATGGCCTTTATTATGTTGAGGTATGTTCTCTCTATGCCCACTTTCTGAAGAGTCTTTATCATAAATGGGTATTGAATTTTGTCAGAAGCTTTTTCTGCATCTAATGAGATGATCATATGGTTTTTGTTCTTCAATTTGTTAATATGGTGTATCACATTGATTGATTTCCATATATTAAAGAATCCTTGCATCCCTGGGATAAATCCCACTTGATCATGGTGTATGATCCTTTTAATGTGTTGTTGGATTCTGTTTGCTAGTATTTTGTTGAGGATTTTTGCATTTGTATTCATCAGTGTTATTGGTCTGTAATTTTCTTTCTTTGTAGTGTCTTTGTCTCGTTTTGGTATCAGGGTGATGGTGGCCTCATAGAATGAGTTTGGAAGTGCTCCTTCCTCTGCAATTTTTTGGAAGAGTTTGAGAAGGATGGGTGTTAGCTCTTCTCTAAATGTTTGATAGAATTCACCTGTGAAGCCATCTGGCCCTGGACTTTTGTTTGTTGGAAGATTTTTAATCACAGTTTCAATTTCATTGCTTGTGATTGGTCTGTTCATATTTTCTGTTTTTTCCTGGTTCAGTCTTGGAAGGTTATACCTTTCTAAGAATTTGTCCATTTCTTCCAGGTTGTCCATTTTATTGGCATAGAGTTGCTTGTAGTAGTCTTTTCGGATGCTTTCTATTTCTGCGACGTCTGTTGTAACTTCTCCTTTTTCACTTCTAATTTTATTGATTTGAGTCCTCTCCCTCTTTTTCTTGATGAGTCTGGCTAATGGTTTATCAATTTTGTTTATCTTCTCAAAGAACCAGCTTTTAGTTTTATTGATCTTTGCTATTGTTTTCTTTGTTTCTATTTCATTTATTTCTGCTCTGATCTTGATGATTTCTTTCACTCTGCTAACTTTGGGTTTTGTTTGTTCTTCTTTCTCTAGTTCCTTGAGGGGTAAGGTTAGATTATTTATTTGAGATTTTTCTTGTTTCTTGAGGTAGGCTTGTATAGCTATAAACTTCCCTCTTAGAACTGCTTTTGCTGCATCCCATAGGTTTTGGATCGTCGTGTTTTCATTATCATTTGTCTCTAGGTATTTTTTGATTTCTTCAGTGATCTCTTGGTTATTTAGTAACATATTGTTTAGCTCCATGTGTTTGTGTTTTTTACGTTTTTTTTCCCTGTGATTGATTTCTAATCTCATAGCATTGTGGTCAGGAAAGATGCTTAATATGATTTCAATTTTCTTAAATTTACTGAGGCTTGATTTATGACCCAAGATGTGATCTATCCTGGAGGATGTTCCATGCACACTTGAGAAGAAAGTGTAATCTGCTGTTTTTGGATGGAATGTCCTATAAATATCAATTAAATCTATCTGGTCTATTGTGTCATTTAAAGCTTCTGTTTCCTTATTAATTTTCTGTCCTGATAATCTGTCCATTGGTATAAGTGAGGTGTTAAAGTCCCCCACTATTATTGTGTTACTGTCGGTTTCCTCTTTTATAGCTGTTAGCAGTTGTGTTATGTATAGAGGTGCTCCTATGTTGGGTGCATATATATTTATAATTGTTATATCTTCTTCTTGGATTGATTCCTTGATCATTATGTAGTGTCTTTTCTTGTCTCTTGTAACATTCTTTATTTTAAAGTCTATTTTATCTGATATGAGTATTGCTTCTCTAGCTTTCTTTTGATTTCCATTTGCATGGAATATCTTTTTCCATCCCCTCACTTTCAGTCGGTATGTGTCCCTAGGTCTGAAGTGAGTCTCTTGTAGACAGCATATATATGGGTCTTGTTTTTTAATCCATTCAGCGAGCCTGTGTGTTTTGGTTGGAGCATTTAATCCATTCACGTTTAAGGTAATTATCGATATGTATGTTCCTATTACCATTTTCTTAATTGTTTTGGGTTTGTTTTTTCGGTCCTTTTCTTCTCTTGTGTTTCCCACTTAGAGAAGTTCCTTTAGCATTTGTTGTAGAGCTGGTTTGGTTGTGCCTAATTCTCTTAGCTTTTGCTTGTCTGTAAAGCTTTTGATGTCTCCATCGAATCTGAATGAGATCCTTGCTGGGTAGAGTAATCTTGGTTGTAGGTTCTTCCCTTTCATCACTTTAAGTATATCTTGCCACTCCCTTCTGGTTTGTAGAGGTTCTGCTGAGAAATCAGCTGTTAATCTTATGGGAGTTCCCTTGTATGTTATTTGTCGTTTTTCCCTTGCTGCCCTCAATAATTTTTCTTTGTCTTCAATTTTTGCTAATTTGATTACTATATGTTTCGGCATGTTTCTCCTTGGGTTTATCCTGTATGGGAGTCTCTGCGCTTCCTGGACTTGGGTGGCTCTTTCCTTTCCCATGTTAGGGAAGTTTTCGACTATAATCTCTTCAAATATTTTCTCGGGTCCTTTCTCCTCTCTTTTCCTTCTGGGACCCCTATAATGCGAATGTTGTTGCGTTTAATGTTGTCCCAGAGGTCTCTTAGGCTGTCTTCATTTCTTTTCATTCTTTTTTCTTTAGTCTGTTCTGCAGCAGTGAATTCCACCATTCTGTCTTCCTGGTCACTTATCCGTTCTTCTGCCTCAGTTATTCTGCTATTGATTCCTTCTAGTGTATTTTTCATTTCAGTTATTGTATTGTTCATCTCTGTTTTTTGTTCTTTAATTCTTCTAGATCATTGTTAAACATTTCTTGCATCTTCCTGATCTTTGCCTCCGTTTTTTTTCCGAGGTCCTGGATCATCTTCACTATCATTATTCTGAATTCTTTTTCTGGAAGGTTGCCTATCTCCACTTCATTTAGTTGTTTTTCTGGGGTTTTATCTTGTTCCTTCATCTGGTACATAGCCCTCTGCCTTTTCATCTTGTCTATCTTTCTGTGAATGTGGTTTTTGTTCCACAGGCTGCAGGATTGTAGTTCTTCTTGCTTCTGCTGTCTGCCTTCTGGTGGATGAGGCTATTTAAGAGGCAAGTTTCCTGATGGGAGGGACTGGTGGTGGATAGAGCTGGCTGTTGCTCTGGTGTGCAGAGCTCAGTAAAACTTTAATCCACTTGTGTGCTGATGGGTGGGGCTGGGTTCCCTCCCTGTTGGTTGTTTGGCCTGAGGGGACCCAACACTGGAGTCTACCTGGGCTCTTTGGTGGGGCTAATGGCAGACTCTGGGAGGGCTCATGCCAAGGAGTACTTCCCAGAACTTCTGCTGCCGGTGTCCTTGTCCTCATGGTGAGCCACAGCCACCCCCCGCCTCTGCAGGAGGCCCTCCAACACCAGCAGGTAGGTCTGGTTCAGTCTCCTATGGGGTCACTGCTCCTTCCCCTGGGTCCCGATGTACACAGTTCTTTGTGTGTGTCCTCCAAGAGTGGCGTCTCTGTTTCCCCCAGTCCTGTCGAAGTCCTGCAATCAAATCCCACTAGCCTTCAAAGTCTGTTTCTCTAGGAGTTCCTCCTCCCGTTGCCAGGCCCCCCAGTTTCAGAAGCCTGACGTGGAGCTCAGAACCTTCACTCCAGTGGGTGGAGTTCTGTGGTATAAGTGTTCTCCATTTTGAGTCACCCACCCAGCAGTTACGGGTTTTGATTTTATTGTGATTGCACCCCTCCTACCATCTCATTGTGGCTTCTCCTTTGTCTTTGAATGTGGGGTATCTTTTTTGATGAGTTCCAGTGTCTTCCTGTCGGTGATTTTTCAGCAGGTAGTTGTGATTCCAGTGTTCTTGTAAGAGGGAGTGAGAGCATGTCCTTCTACTCTGCCATCTTGAACCAGTCCCCCTAAATCAATAAATTTTTTAAAAATTATATTAAAAAAGAGAAAATCAGTTTGAAGGGAAAGTGTTTGCCATTTATTCTATGAATTTGAGTGGTATATATCCACTACAGTGCAGGAAGTAATAATTGTGCTTGAATTGGGCATCTTTCATCAGTGAAAATCTGTTGAAAGGCGCGATCCATTTGCCTTACATTTGTGCTTCAAAGAATATTTCATCTGTGCTGTGCATGTGTGTAATATATATTTACAAACCTTTTGTTTTTATTGCTATTGCTTGCTAACATTTGTAGAGAATTTCGTCAGTAAGAAATAAGATATTATGTGCCATGTATCATAAGGACTGTTAGATTTGATTCTTAATAATTTTTCTCATTCTCCTCTTAGACAAGCTATACTCATGAACTGCCCAGCTTCATTGTTGGAAGGAAATAAATATTTTTGGTATCTCGGTGCTGCTTTGCCTTCATGCTTATATTAGCTGGAGGGCAAACGATTAGCTGATTGTCACAATTACTCATGCTTTGCTTTGAAAGAGAGGCATAACAAGGAATTATTTGATATTTTACCGGCAAATGGTCAGGTAGATGTCTCCTTTTGGACTCCTTATTCATCCATTTGACAAGGATTTTTTTAATGGAATAATAACATGAAGTTTCACAGTGTTTTGGTCAGTAGTTATTCCCTACCACATCCTGTATGTGTTCTGTCTGTTTTTCCCCAAATGTTGACATGATACTAGATTCCACACAGTCATATGCTTTCAACTCAGTTTTGACACCAGGATTTGAACTTTGTACATCAAATTCTATTCCTCAATTCAGTGCCCATTCTGCCAACTGAAATTAATTTTTACTTCATCTCTAAAGCGTTGTCACATTTTAAACTTTCTAACTCCTTTGTGATCATTACTCCTGTCTAGGAGAAGCAATAGGCTTCTGTATTGCAGGAAAAAGACTAGAAAGGAAACAATGATCTGTGATGAAACTCAAAGAGCAAAAGTTTATAAGGGCTTAAAAAATTCTTTTTCATCAAAACATTTGGTCCCCAAAGCCTGCATGAAATACAAGATAGATATTTTCTTAATGAAGTGCTCCCTTCATGTAAAATATAGTGATCAACTAATTTTAAACTTCATCTGGTGTTTAAGTATTATCAGTTATATGTGATAAGCTTTTTGAAGAATGTATATTCTTTCTAGAAAACTGGTTTAAAAACCAATTAGTCATGTAGCTCTAAAGAGAAAAGCAACCAGTCCAACCTTTGCTTCCAGCCTCAATAAGATTAATGTGCATGCCTGGGTTCTTAACATGAAATCTATCTAATCATCAGAAGGAAACAGGCATGCTTTTCTGCTTGACTTTAACCCCACCGTGTTTAGGGAAGCAGTTTATTCTGTTTGGAAAGTTCCCCACAATAGTTTCTTGAAACAGCATGTTTCTTTGCAGCAGTAGAATTGCTTTCCAGTCAAGCAAGAAACAAAGTTAAGCCCTTTAATTATCACCAAAAATTGTCAGCTTTAACTCAGTGGTATTAAAAGCCTCTGGCAACACCACATCCAACAACTGTAGGTACTTGGCTATTTTCAAATGCACATTGAACGTTTTCCAAAATTGACCATAAGCTAGGCCATAAAACAAATCTTGGAAGACTAAACATTGTTTGATTGTCACTTCTCCCTAAATTGATCTATGTATCCAGTACACACCCCAGGAAAAATTTTTGTGAGAATTAATAAGCTGTTTTTAAAATGTATAAGGAAATGCAGAGGGCTAAGAATAGTCAAGACTATCATTAAGAAAACAAAATTGAAGGATTTACAATATCAGATATTAAGACTTAGTAAAGGGCTTCCCTGGTGGCGCAGTGGTTGAGAGTCCGCCTGCCGATTCAGGGGACGCGGGTTCGTGCCCCGGTCCGGGAAGATCCCACATGCCGCGGAGCGGCTGGGCTCGTGAGCCATGGCCGCTGGGGCTGTGCGTCCGGAGCCTGTGCTCCGCAACGGGAGAGGCCACAGCAGTGAGAGGCCCGCGTACCGCAAAAAAAAAAAAAGACTTAGTAAAGCTATAGTTAGTAAGATAATGTAGAACTGGCACAAGAATAGATGAATAGACAAATGGAACAAAGTAGAAAACACAAAGATAGATCCACACACCTGATTATGGCAAATCCTCCATCTCAATTCAGTGGAGAGAGGATGGTCTTTTCAATACATGGTGCTGGGTCAATTTGATGCCATATAGAAAAAATAAATTTAATCTTGGCTTCACCTCACAGCAGATAAAAAAAAACTTCCTGGTAAAATATAGATATAAATGTGAAAAGTAAAATAATAAAGCTTGTTAAAAAAAAGAATATCCTTATGAACTTGGAGTAGGAAAACATATCTTAAATAAGATACAAAAAGTACTAACGATAAAGGAAAAGATTGCTAATTGGATTAACATTAAAAATTTTTGTTCATCAAGATACCATTAAGAGAGAAGCAGCAAGCTACTGACTAAGATACTAACAATATGTGTATCTGACAAAGGGCTCATATCCCAACTATACTAAGAAATTTAATAATCAATAAGAAAAAAAGGTTATCTGACAAAAAACTGAGTGAGAGTCTTGAATGGATACTCACAAGAGGGTATCTAAGTGTTCACTAAATATGGGAAAAGGATCTCAACCTCATTAATCATCAAGGAGTAAAACTACTAGGAGATAACATACACACCTACCAGAATGGCCACAATTTAACAAAACTGACAGTACCAGGTATTCACAAGAATGTGGAGTTGGGCTTCCCTGGTGGCGCAGTGGTTAAGAATCTGCCTGCCAATGCAGGGGACATGGGTTCGAACCCTGGTCTGGAAAGATCCCACATGGCATGGAGCAACTAAGCCCGTTCGCCACCACTACTGAGCCTGCACTCTAGAGCCCGTGAGCCACAACTACTGAGCCCACATGCTGCAACTACTGAAGCCTGTATGCCTAGAGCCCGTGCTCCGCAACAAGAGAAGCCACCGCAATGAGAAGCCTGTGCATTGCAACAAAGAGTAGCCCCCGCTCACCACAACTAAAGAAAGCCTGCGCACAGCAACAAAGACCCAACACAGCCAAAAATAAATAAATAAATAAAATAAAAAAAAAAGAATATGGAATATCTGGAACGCTTTAACGCTAGTAGGTGTCTAAGTTGTTACCTGCTATTTTGCAAAACTGGCTATATCTGTTGAAACTGAACATATGCATATCCTGTGACTGAGCAATTCTACTCCTAGCTATATACCCAGACAGAGGATGTACATACATAAGTGCACCAAAAGACGTAAAGAATGTTCATCAGAGCATTATTAGCCAAATCTGGAAATAGCCTACATGTCCCTTTTGGAATATTCACACAATGGATTCATATAATGGATACATAGATATGCAACGATGAAAAAGAACTAACTACTGCTATACTCAACAACATGGATGAATCTAATACATATAATGTTGAAAACAAAAGCCAAATTCAAATTAATAAATTCTGTATGGTTCCATTAAAATAAAGTCCAGGCCTTTATCAGAAAACAAAATCTAACTTTTTTCTGGCTCCCATGGAAAGCCTAACTGGAGAAATGGTGTTTGTCAAAGACTGTTTAAAGGATAAACTGTTCTTTTTTTTTCTTTCTTTTTAATAATTTGGAAATTTTTAACACAGAAGATTATGGAGAATTATACAATAAAACTCACACTTAATCTAAATATTTATATTTTGATATATTTGTATCAGATCTTTTTTTAAAAAAATAAATTTATTTATTTTGTTTTTGGCTGTGTTGGGTCTTTGTTGCTGTATGTGGGCTTTTCTCTAGTTGCAGTGAGGTGGAGCTTCTCTGTTGCGGTGCGCAGGCTTCTCATTGCGGTGGCTTCTCTTGTTGTGGAGCACGGGCTCTAGGCACGAGGGCTTCAGTAGTTGTGGCACGTGGGCTCAGTAGTTGTGGCTCGCGGGCCCTAGAGCGCAGGCTCAGTAGTTGTGGCGCATGGGCTTAGTTGCTCCGTGGCATGTGGCATCTTCCCGGACCAGGGCTTGAACCCATGTCCCCTGCATTGGCAGGTGGATTGTTAACCACCGCGCCACCAGGGAAGCCCTGTATCAGATCTTTTTTACTAAGAAAATAAACAATAAATATACAGTACAATACAATAAAGTTAATGCTACCTTTGTTCCCATCCCCAATTCCAAAACCCTTTTTCCCCATAGAGTATTACCATAAAAATGATATCTTTCCCATTTATTTTAATAGTTAATATCTAAATATATTATTGTATATACTATATATAAATACATGTGAAAAGGAAAACAATAATATGTATGTATATATTTGTTTCTTTTAAACTTAACATACAGAGTGCTCTAATTTGCTTATCCTTCTATAATTTTTAAATCTTGAGATTTATCAACTTATAGATCTATTAATAGCTCTTAATTCTAAATGAATTTTACTATATGAATTATTGCACTTAATTGTCCATAATATTTTATGCTGTTCTAAATTATAATCTTTTGAAATCAAGCTGACTCTGCCAAAAAAAACAAACAACTTGATTTGTATTGTTTTACTCCCTCAAAGATTACCTTTACTCAATTGTATTTTAAGATGATGAAGATAGTCTCATCTTTTATCAAAAAGTGATATAAGAAACAACCTTGTGAAATTTCTTATTTAATATCCAGAATTTGGGGGGAATCCCTGTATCCACTATTATTACTCAGAGCTTACTATATCAAGCGCTGCATCAAAAATTTCTTTTAGAACTTTGTGCTAGAAAATATTTGCCTTTCCTGACAAATTGCTATGCTTTGTCCTTTCTATTAATGAGAATTATCACTGATTATGTCACCTTTTTGTCTTGGAGGCTAGGAGGCTGTAATAGTTTTTTATTGTTTCTCTAACAAATAACAACAAACTTTGTGACTTAAAACAACATAAATGTATTATCTTATATAGTTCAGTAGGTTAGAAGTCCAATACAAGTCTCACTGGGCTAAAACCAAGGTGTCAGCAAGTCTGTGTTCCTTTATGGAGGCTGTAAGGGAGACTCTGTTTACTTGCCTTTTCCAGCTTCCAGAGGCTACACCCTTGCCATGGCCTCTTCCTATAGCAACATTGAGGAGAGTCCTTGGTCTTTGTCACACTTAACATCTTTTTGGTTCTCTATAGCCACACCTTCCTCTATTTGAAGGTCCCTGTGATAACATTGGTCCTATCCAGATAATCTCCCTATTTTAAACTCAGTTTATTGGCAACCTTAATCCCATCTGCAGCCTTAATTTTCCCTTGCCAAAGTAACATGCCCACAAAATCCAGAGATCGGGACATGGACATCTTGTGGGGCGGTGGGGGGGGGCAGGGGAAGGGTGTTATTCTGGCTACTGCAGAGACTTAGAGCCAAGTATGGAACTTAATTTAGCCTTGTTGAAGGTTTTTGGTTTTGTTTTTTAATATTTATTTATTTATTTAGGCGCTCTGAGTCTTAGTTGCAGCACACAGGATCTTCGTTGAGGCATGCAGACTCTTAGTTGCAGCATGAGGACTTTTTTTTTTTTTTTTTGCGGTACACGGGCCTCTCACTGTTGTGGCCTCTCCCGTTGCGGAGCACAGGCTCCGGACGCGCAGGCTCAGTGGCCATGGCTCACGGCCCAGCCGCTCCGCGGCATGTGGGATCTTCCTGGACCAGGGCACGAACCCGTGTCCCCTGCATCGGCAGGCGGACTCTCAACCACTGCGCCACCAGGGAAGCCCCATGCGGACTTTTTAGTTGTGACATGCAAACTCTTAGTTGCAGCATGCACGTGGGATCTAGTTTCCCTACCAGGGATCGAACCCGGGCCCCCTGCATTGGGAGCATAGAGTCTTAACCACTGTGCCAGTGGGGAAGTCTTGACCTCGTTGAAGATTTTGATGGGCCACATCAAAACTTCTTTTCTAAAAAAAAAAAAACAAAACTTCTTTTCTCCCAATTTTTTTTTTCTAATATTTTTATTTTTATTGGTTCTGGTTTTTTAATTTCAATTTCAGAATTCTAAAAAAATTTACCACCATTTTATGGTGTGTTTATATTGTAGTTACCTCAAATTCTTTGTACAACAGATGAAGGATAAATAAAATAATTTGAAAACTTAGACCTCGTGCATGCTTAGAAGATGAAGATGATGGTAATGATAGTGGTAATGACCTCTCTCTGTACATAGATAAGGATCTGCTAGTCTCTCAATCTCAGTCTCAATTGCGTAAAGTTGTGACCAGAATTTTAGCTAAGACAGCACACTATTCACATGTTAGCCAAGACATGGAAACAACCTGAATGTCCATCAACAGAGGAATGGATAAAGAAAATGTGTTATTTGGGCTTCCCTGGTGGCTCCGTGGTTGAGAATCCCCCTGCAAATGTAAGGGATGCAGGTTCAAGCCCTGGTCCGGGAAGATCCCACATGCCACGGAGCAACTAAGCCTGTGTGCCACAACTACTGAGCCTGCGCTCTAGAGCCCATGAGCCACAACTACTGAGCCCGTGTGCTACAACTACTAAAGCCCACATGCCTAGAGCCCATGCTCTGCAACAAGAGAAGCCACTGCAATGAGAGGCCCGTACACTACAACAAAGAGCAGCCCCTGCACGCAGCAACAAAGACCCCACGCAGCCACACAGAAAAAAGATGTGGTATTTATATACAATGGAATATTACTTAGCCATTAAAAGGAATGGGGGCTTCCCTGGTGGCACAGTGGTTAAGAATCCACCTGCCAATGCAGGGGACACGGATTCGAGCCCTGGTCTGAGAAAATCCCACATGCCGCAGAGCAACTAAGCCAGTGCGCCACAATTACTGAGCCTGTGCTCTAGGACCCGCAAGCCACAACTACTGAAGCCCATGCACCTAGAGCCCGTGCTCTGCAACAAGACACTGTGATGAGAAGCCCTCACACCACAATGAATATAAGCCCCTGCTCGCCACCACTAGAGAAAGCCTGCCTGTAGCAACCAAGACCCAACCAAAAATTGAAAACATTTTAAAAATTAAAAATGAAATAATGCCATTTGCAGCAACATGGATGGACCTAGAGATTATCATACTAAGAGAAGTAAGTCAGAAATAGAAAGACAAATACCATATGATAGCGCTTATATGTGGAATCTAAAATACAACACAGATGAACATATCTGAGAAACAAAAACAGACTCACAGACATAGGGAACAGACTTGTGGTAGCCAAGGGGGAGGGGGGTGGGGCGGGAAGGATTGGGAGTTTGGGATTAGGATATACAAACTATTATACATAGGATGGATAAACAACACAGTCCTACTGTATAGCATAGGGAGCTTTTCAATATCCTGTGATAAACCATAATGGAAAAGAATATGAAAAAGAATATATATATGTATAACTGAGTCACTTTGCTGTGCAACAGAACTTAAACACAACATTGTAAATCAACTATACTTCAAAAAAATTTTTTTTAAAAGAAAGAAAAAAAAGAATTGTTAGGTAAGAGATTGGCCCCCATGTGATTCCTAAACAGATGGAGAGGTCAGCTGGAGTCAGAGTGGGCTGAGGAACATTCTGGGTTGAGTGTTTTCAGCTTTGAATTATATGAAAATCATCTTAACTATCATATTTGTTCTTACCCTTTGTACTTACTAAAACCTTTAATGACTATTATTCCTTTGTATTAATTTTAAGTAATGTATTTATTATCTGAAGGTACACCCTGGAACAGCTTTGTTAAGAATATTTTTAAAGATCAAACAAGTTAAAATAAATCCCCTTCACTAAAGATAGTAAAAGGAGGAAAGTTAACCAAAATCTGTGCATCTATATGAGGCCAGAGTGGTAAAGACAAATAAGACTTATGAATGTTTTAAAATTTCCAATTAGTTGAAGCTGGATTTGTTGTTCTTATGTTGTTCCTGTTGGATAAATTCTGGAAGGAATGAAGGAAGAACACCAGTCAGCTAGTACATGATTCTTTTGCTCGTATTCCAAATTGAGATTTACAATTACACAGGACAGTTAACGTTAGAAATGTAGGCAGCACGTTTATTTTGTTTTTAATTAGGTACAATAACTTACAAGAAATGAAAAAGGAATTCTGAAACAAAATAGCTACTTTCCCATTTTATGTTTTGCTCTTCTCATGGTATAAGTCTGTTACACTTACACAATACATGGGAGGGTAGAGAGTGATTTTTATAGCAGCTGTTGTGTCCCTCTCATTGCAGAGGAATAAAAAGAGCCTGTAGTTACTTATATTCGTGAGTGGTAACTATGTTCTTTTTCATTATTAGCTGAAGCTAGAGTGAAAATAAAAATCACAGAATGGGCTTCCCTGGTGGCACAGTGGTTGAGAGTCCGCCTGCCGATGCAGGGGACACGGGTTTGTGCCCCTGTCCGGGAGGATCCCACATGCCGCGGAGCAACTAGGCCCGTGAGCCATGGCCACTGAGCCTATGCGCCCGGAGCCTGTGCTCCGCAACAGGAGAGGCCACAGCAGTGAGAGGCCCGTGTAATGAAAAAAAAAAAAAAAAAAAAAAATCACAGAAGGCCTACTTTTGGCTTGAAATCATTTACTTCATTAATGTAAGGAAGATGTGACACAACTTCTCACTACCACTTCTTTCTCCCCTTTTATTTTATCCTAAGCTAATAAAAAATTAAGCAAGTCTGTAACTAAAAGACAAAATATAGAAGCAATATGGGAGTATAAGTTACTGAAATTTTATATGTAATGATTTTTTTTCCCCTTCCATCCTAGCTTTTCTCATGCATTTTAAAGGTTTCAGAAAAATAAATAAATCCACTATACTTTAAAAAAGAGAGAAGAATACAACAAGATATTTGGGGGTCAGTAAATATTATATTTATGTTAATTATTTTTCTTTCTCAACTTTTATTTGGAAAAAATTTCAAACCTACAGAAAAGTTGCACAGATTACAATATACAGTCTTACACCCTTTACCTAGATTCATCAATTATTAATACTTTGCCACATTTGCTTTATTTCTCTCTCTTTACACACACGTGTATATATGTATACAGGCATACTATTATTTATTATTTTCTGCTTTATTTGACAGTGTCAGACATCCTAATCCTTCAGCTCTAAATGCTTCAGCCATGTTTTTCCTAAGAACAAAAATATTCTGCTCTTGTTCAAAATACAGACTCTGATTTTACTTTTTCATGAATCCTGTCTATTACCAGTGTTTTATCAGCATTCAAGAACAAAGGAAGCAGTGAGGGGAATTATTAATAGCAGCCACCCACTTCCTAAGTTATTCACCACTATGCATCTTTCAGAAACCAAGTGTGAAAATGAAAGAGGTTGATTTTCAAACCTAAATAAATATAAAGTAATTGATGGACAAGGCCCCTGTAGCGTCACACACAGTTGAATCATTTCCGCAAATACCTATTAGTATTCATTTTCATATATTCATAGACTTTCAGAGTTGGAAGGGCCTTACAATGTATGTTGTATAACTCATTCATTTTACAGATGAGAAGAACTGAAGTTCAAGGTCACACACCAGAGATGAGATTAGAATCTGGCTTTTCAAACTTTTAATGCAATATTCTTTCTTTTATGTCATGTTGCCTCCCCATGAGCTCTTGTTGCTTGTGTTGGGGTCTTGATAAATGCGAAAGGTAAAATGTCTGAGACTACGACACCTAACTAACTAATGTATCCCTAATGTAATCTCATCTGGATGAACTACAGCCATGCTTCTCAGACTTTAATGTGCATGTGAATTTCCTAGTCATGTCGTTGAAATGCAAATAATGAATCAGTAAGTCTGAGATAGGGCCTGAGAATCTGCATTTCTGACACGTTCATCTGATGCTGATGCTGCAGATCCATGAACTACATGTTGAGTAGCAGTTACCTAGAACAAGCACAGAAATCTCATAGCCTCCGGACACTGGCAAAGTAGAAAAAACTACAAAATACGTAGTTTATATAAAGTATAGAGAATAATATAACTAATACATATTTACTCATCATCAAGCCAAGATAAAATACTTTTAAAAGTTCTTGTTTTCCTCAAATATCATATGTTAACGCATATATATGGAATCTAGAAAAAAGGTACAGATGAACTGGTTTGCAAGGCAGAAATAGAGACACAGATGCAGAGAACAAACGTATGGACACCAAGGGGGGAAAGCGGGGTTGGGGGTGGTGGTGGGATGATTTGGGAGATTGGGATTGACATATATACACTAATATGTATAAAATAGATAACTAATAAGAACCTGCAAAAGAAAATTTTTTTTTAGAGTTCTTGTTTTCCTAACTTTTATGTCACTTTAGAGAAGGGAGTTTTATCCCAATACATTAATTTATAGATGAAACTACCTATTTCCCCAATATTGTTATATACTGAGATTCCACAGACTTTAATGGTACTATGGAAGGAAATATTAATTCAGGTGATGAAAAGAACCATAGTCAAACTGAACTGTCAGTCAAAAAGCACAACCAATGAAGTTTGATTTTTACTCTCAATAAAAAGATCTTTTAAACCAGCTACCTTTATTCATTTAACAAATACTGAGAGTTCACACTCCCATGTAGTTTACATTCTGATTTCATTCCTTTATATCTAAGTCTGTATGCTGTTTTGAATTGTCTAAATGATTATTGAAAGGTACAAATGCTAGGTGTTAAGGATTTTGCATTTAGGTTTTTTGTTGTTTAAAAAAGAATAACTAGCAGTATACTTAGTGCCATCTCAATACAACATGGAATACATTTGTACCTGGAGCAACTAAAAATAAAAGACATTTCATATATATGAAGAAATTTGTTCTCTGAATATCTCCCAAAATGCTTATAGAAGTAATAATTACTTCATTGTTACTCAGAGTAGTTTTAGCAGTAAAATAACAAGGCAAAGTCATAAAACATGTCAAGGATAGTGAGGTATAAGGAGGAAGACAACTCAATTAGGTAATTAGGTAAATATTAGGTAATTAGGTAAATATTAGGTAAATATTAATTAAGCTTCTACTTTCTCCTAGTGTAGGGGGGTGGGGCACCTTGAAGGCAGTCTTCAAGGTGATCATTGCTCTGAAGGGGAGGCAGGCATCCAAACATAATTAGAATACAGTGTGACAAATGAAAACAGGTATGGACAAAATCTAGGAGCAGTGCAGGAAAGTTGCAGAGGAAATGGAGTTAGAGAATGTAATATATTTTTAAAATGATTAAAGAAACTACGAGAATTCAGAATTTCTATAAAAGAGAAGGATGGATAGATAACATGATAATATAGAGTCTAGGTGAAAGGTATAAAAGGGTGTTGACTATAAAATTCAACTTTGCTGTTTGTTTGAAGTTTCATAATAAAATGTTGGGTAAAATAATAGTTATAAAAAAACAGGTAGTATGATATAGAGTGGTCACAATTTTTACTTTTCTTGTGAGTGAGTGTAGGTTCTTAATAAATAGAAGGAAAGGAACAAAATAGAAGAGAACTTCCCAGTTCACAGTGGGGATGGCAGGTTGTCACTGAAATAAAGCAGAAATGCCTTACACTGGTATCTTTTTTTTTTTTTTTCCCGCGGTACGTGGGCCTCTCACTGTTGTGGCCTCTCCCGTTGCGGAGCACAGGCTCCGGACGCGCAGGCTCAGCGGCCATGGCTCATGGGCCCAGCCGCTCAGGGGCACGTGGGATCCTCCCGGACCGGGGCACGAACCCGTGTCCCCTGCATCGGCAGGCGGACTCCCAACCACTGCGCCACCAGGGAAGCCCTGCACTGGTATTTCTAATGTGTCTGTCCTGAGACCCAAGAGAGTAAAAGTGCATCCATTAAGGAAAATGTAGCAACCATCAGGGTGTGAGGACATTCCAAACGTAGGTGTAGAATTGCCTCAGACACTAGGGGTTTCGACTACACAATGAAATTTTAATAGATATTGGACTCTAGTTCTTATGCAGTATAAACGATAGGTTGTAATTTTGGGGTAATATCAAAATCTTAAATAGAAACATTGTTTATCAATGAATTTATACCAAATTAACTTAATAAGTAGTGATATACTAGAAATATTGGTAATATTTTCAATCTTAGAGCCTAGATATTGATTTCAAAACCTAATTTAAGAGAATTTGCTTTAATGAGCATTTCTTGATACTATTAAATGGATAGATATTTGTATTTACTTGGATTTTAAAATGACCTTTATGTCAATTTATATTATGTTAAATGATATGATATACAGCTAGTTGTGGTTAAGGTTTAAATGCTCTGATTATTTTAGTCTGTTGTTAGATCAGCAGTGAAGATTTTGTGGCTAAGGTCTTGGCTTTGTATGCTTTTATATACATGTATGCTATTATATACATATGTCTTTGTGTACGTTTGATCCTCAGAGCACTGTGAGTTGTTGAACAAGTATTACTTTTGAAATACCTTATTGATAATTTGGGAGCTAGATTTGATTTCCTAATTAGAAAACTGATATTGAAAGATACAATGAAAAGTCCTTCATATTGCCTTGTTTTGTAGATGTGAAATTCTCTTGGAAATCAAAGGTATATAAATTGAATCATGACTTCCATTATGAAGTAACAATATATTCTAAGGGGGAAATGTTGCCAATGTTATAATAAAATGTAGGAACCATTTAAAATAATATATTCAAGGAGAAAATAATTTTCCAATATTAAACTGTATTATATAATTTAACTCACAAAATATACCACTTTCACTTAAACTGTAACAGGAACTTTGTTTCCTTGGTGAGTTATTGAAAGAAGAATAAAATATGCCCTGTAGGTAGTCTAACCCTTTAAGTGTTTTTTACAGTGCTTTCTGAAGAGATTCTCGTTTAAACCTTCAGGTTTCTAACTTTAACATCACATGGTGTTTATATTGCATAATATCTCTTCGTTTAGAGATAGTTTTGGCTTTTGAAATGTGTTAAACTTACTAAATTCTTTTTAATAAGAGGCCCTTAAGGAGATTGATTTGTTTTGAGTTTTGGGGGTTTTTTTTTTGGCTGTGCCACGCGGCATGCAGGATCTTAGTTCCCAGACCAGGGATCAAACTCGTGCCCCCTGCAGTGGAAACCACTGGACCTCCAGGGAAGTCCCTGTTTTGAGTTTATATTTCTGAATATCTTAAATTTTGGTAGGATGTTGGTCATTCACATGTTGTCCCATTTATACTGTCACTTATCCTTAAATGAAATCAGCCTTGTGAAATAGTCAGTTTTGTTGTAATTGCTGTCTTTAATTTAACAGCTGGGGAAACTGAGACTTTGGGGTTGAAATTCAAGATTTCAGCTGGCCCCAGCTCTTCTAACTGCAAATCTCCTATATCTTGTGGGTTTGAAGTCACGGTGCTTATTTTAGTATATTTGTAGAGTTGAAGTAGTGAAAAATTATTGCCGATGTAATGCTTCAACAGTTTTATTACGTCAAGGGTACAGATAAAACTGATGCCAAATTGTAGAAGCTGTTATAGGTGTGTCTTGCTTTAGAACACCTGAAATAGTTTTAAACTGTTAATCCTAGTATGCTTGTAAGCACTGGATTCTAAAGGTAAGTTTGGCAAAGTTGTTGAAACCTGGGTACCCTGGTCTTAAAGAAGAGAAACTTTTGGAACATGTATTGAAAGGATCCATTCTCATAAGCATTCCTTGTTATACTATGGGAAATGTAATGGGAATATCATTTGACATCTAAACTCATGATATAGTAAGGCTATTTATAACAAGGTTTTAGCCATGGACAAGTATATATAATTATTCCGTCTAAAGCTTTTTGACATAATTAATGTAGTATTTTTTATACAGTTTAACATAGGTAACAGATATTTGTTTCCTAATAAAATTAGGTCCCAAGATTTTCGTAAATAAAGGGAACTGGGTTAATAAGGAAATACCTTTTTCCTCTTTCTTTTTTTCTCTATTTTTTTCTGTTTCCCCGCCTCTGGTTTAATGTCCAACTGGCTGTGAATATTTGCAGGGTATTGACAGGTTATTTAGACTTGACAGTCTTCCCAAGTTGCTGGCAGGAATACATTGCTGAGTTTGCTCTTCTGAACAGTGAATGGTGTGTGTAGGGGAAATTGCATAATTTATGATAGAACTAAAGGATTTTAAAGTTAGTTTTGACTTGAATTTAATAATTTGCTCTGGGGTCATGGAATGTCTTTTTATAATAATAAAGTTTGATTTTTAAAATTATCTTGAATCTTATGACTTGGGAAAATAAAGTTACAGTGCTTTGTACTCAGACTCTTAACTTGATAATGCTAGCATTTTTCTTCTCCTGGGGTTAAGATTTAAGGGTAATGGTTGTAATACCAGGGCAGTTGTTAATACTTTCCTTTACTTCACTCGAAGCCCTCTTTTTCCTAGAGGTTCTCAAGTTACTTATCAAAGATGTGGACTATCTCATACCAAAAGTATAAACTTGTATTTTCTTTTCAAGGGACTGAGTAGGCACCAAATCACCTTATTCAGTTGGCATTGATTGCCTAGAGGTTTACTCTTTCTCTGATGATTTCTGCTCATTCTGAATATTTACTTTCTTAACCTTAATCTTGTTCTCTGCCTATGAAGTTTAAATATGTGAATAATACATGCCATTTGCCTGAATGTTTTTCTTTTTTTACTTTCTTGACATATTTTTAAAACGTTCAGCATCAATTATTTATTAAACTCTTCCTATTTTCTTGTGATTTATTAAGAACATACAATTTAAACAACAAAATACATTTCAGTCTTGGAGAGTCATGGAATACAATTTAGAATGCCAGTGCCTCTTTGGTCTTGAACACTTATATTCCTTTCCTTATATTTTTTTGTCTTTGTTTTGCTTTTGTTTGTTGTTGTTATTGTTGCCATATTTCAAAGAAAAAAGGCAAGAGCAAAATCATTTTTGTTCCCATTGGCCTTATTAGACTATAGGCTATTAGAAGGGTTAAAGAAAGAAAAGGACCTATGTGTGTTTGTGGACACTTACTAAGTAATATTTTGTAATTGCCAATGTCATTGTAGAAGTGACTGGGAAGACTTTGGGAAAGTGGGAAAGTGAATTATCTCAAAACAACAGAGGGGTTCTACAGCAAAGATCAGCAAACATTTTCTTAAAGGGCCATATGGTAAATATTTCGGGCTTTGTGGGCCATATGGGCTCTGTTGCAGCTACTCAACTCTCCTGAAACTACACAGCTACTCAATTCTGCTGTTGTAGTGTCAAAGTAGATGAATGAGCTCTAGATAGTAAGTAAATAAATGAGTTTGTTTGTGTTCTAATAAAACTTCATTTACAAAAACTGGTGGCTGGCCTGCCAACCCATGTTCTATAGCATTCTAACAAATAATATTCATAAACAGCCATGTATTTATTTAGTTCTCTGCCCCAGATACACATCTTTTATTAATGTTGAGGATAATCTGTAAAATGATAGAGGACAGAGGATTTCCTGTTTTAAGATGGCCTAGTAGATGTATACTGAAATATTTTCAGGTAAAGCAATATGATGTTTGGAATTTCCTTTAAGATACTCTGTGGAAAAGACCTGGTTCATATAGATGAACCAGGTTTGACCAAATGTTGGTAAATATAGAAGCAGGTGATGGGTGAATGGAAGAAATTCATCACACTGTGTTCTCTACTTCTGTGTAAGTTTGAAAAAGTCCATATTAAAAAGTTACCACTTAAAGAAATAATGGCCCAGTAAAGGCAGCAGTTTCTTCCTTCTCTTGGAATCACTTTGAAATAGAAAGGAGAATAAGAAACAGAAATACAAGCTCCATCTTCAGTACAGCCAGAGAGATCTCTGCAATCCCAAAGCACAATACTGAAGAATGGCTGCCAGGGCTTCCCTGGTGGCGCAGTGGTTGGGAGTCCGCCTGCCGATGCAGGGGACACGGGTTCGTGCCCCGGTCCGGGAAGATCCCACATGCCGCGGAGCGGCTGGGCCCGTGGGCCATGGCCGCTGAGTCTGCACGTCCGGAGCCTGTGCTCCGCAGCAGGAGAGGCCACAACAGTGAGAGGCCCGCGTACCAAAAAAAAAAAAAAAAAAAAGAATGGCTGCCAGATCTAGTAAAGGGAGTGTGTGAGAAGACCCCAAAAGAGGATGCCTATGATATGGTTGCAGATCCCCAGCAAAGCTCAGAGAGCTTGGTTCTCCAAAATAAGTGGCTGGCCTCAGACTTCTCCACAGCAGCAATCAACACTAACACTTTACCCACGAAGTCCTCAAGGAAAGATTAATTTAGGAATCTTGTGCCAAGCCAAATAATCATTCAATATAAAGGCAAAGACAAACATTTTTTAACATGCCAAGCTTTAGGGAATTTAGCTCTCATGAGTCCTACCTCTATAAGATGAAGTTCAGCCAACCAAGAAATGAAAGGAAAAACGACAGTTAAAGTATTGGTAGTAAGCCTAGAGTCCATAAATCTATAAAATTAAGATTAAAACAAATGTGAAGATTAGGTTTTGCAGAGCAGAGTATGAATGTTTAAAATTTTGACAATGTTGACAGTTTTCTAACGAAAGTTGGAAGGGTGCAGGACAAATGATGTAAAGTGGTAGAAACCCCAGTTTTTTAACACGCTGTCAAAATATGTCATCTAAAATCAATAAATTCAATAAAAGAACTATGTGGGGTTGGGGGGAGGTATATAGATAGATAGATAAACACCAAGAAAAGTTACATAATAAATAAATAAAATAAACTGGATAGTAGAAGGGAGGGAAAAAGATACATAAGTTCATCATTGCTCATAATAAGAGATGGAAAAAATATATATATACATATATATATCAGGAGTACCAACTGATGGAATTGCCATTTTTAATTGGGTTGGGTAGAGTAGACCTCACTCAGAAAGTGAAATGTGAACGAAGATTTGAAGGAAGTGAGGGAGCTTGATAGTTTTCTGGAGAAATAATATTCTAAGTAAAGGTAATAGCTATTGCAAAGGTTCTGGAACAAGAGTATAGCTGGTCCATACAAAAACCAGAAAAGAGCCTAGGGGCTAAAGCAGAATGATTGAGAGGCAGAATGGTAGGAGGTGAAGTCAGAGAGATAACAGGGTATCAGATAATATTGGGCCTTAAAGGCAGTTCAGAGAACTTAGATCTTACTCTAAAATGACTACTAATACAAAAAATAAATAAATAAACTTTCCATATTAATATTAGAAGTACATGTTTAACTAAAACAAAGCAAACATAGACCATTTAGTAAACTATTTTTAAGAAGAAAGAGCAGCAATAAAAACAAAAAACAAAAATTTTATAGCATAAAATTTGATGACTGAAAGGACATTAAATATACATTATATTAATAAATATAAACAGGCTAGACTTTTCTGTTAAAAGAATCCCAGATTAGATCACAAAGAAAACTATAGAGTCATTCCTAAAACAAAGAAACTCAGGAAAAATAATAAAATTAAAGGACAGGCAGAGCATTAACAGGCATTTGCAAACTAAAAGGAAAAATTCAGGGGTCATGATCCTAGTATTGGACAAGACTTAGTACAAAAAGAATTACATTAGATTAAAGGGGACGTATAAGATCTGAATAAAGAAAACCTTAAAATGCTTCTCAGGAACACAAAGACTAAAATAGAAAGGCTTACAAGGTTCTTGATTAAGAAAGACTCAAAAATCACAGAGATGTCAGTTTCCTTACGTTAATCCATTGAGTTAATAAGATCTCAACTTCAAAACAAACAAACAAACAAAAAAACTAACATTTATTGAATACTTATTCTATGCCAGGCACTGTTCTAAGTGCTTTATGTGTATTCATCATTTAGTCCTCACAGCAACTTTATGTGGTAGGTGCTAGTATTACGTTTTGTCCATTTTTCAGTGAAGAAACTTGAGGCACAAAGAGGCTAATGAACTTGCAAAGATTGCAGTTAGAGTAAGTTACAGAATCAGAATCTGAACTCAGGAGTGATTATAGATTCTATGCTCTTAATCACAGTGCTGTGTTATTTTTGAAGCTGATTGTGTGTGTGTGTGTGTGTATCTGTGTGTAACTGGAAATACTGACTCTGAAGTTCATATGGAGATACAAATAAGCAAAAATAGGCAGGAAAATTCTTAAAGGAAAGTAATAAGGGAAACTATCCCACCCTGCCAGATGTAAAAATATAAAGCTAGGATATTTAAAACAGTGTGGCTACTACGACATGAGCATATAGATCATTGGACAGAAAAAGATCCAAATTCATATAGGTATTTGGAAAATTATCAAGGTAGCATTTCAAATAAGAGGGAAAATGAATTATTAAATATAACGGATAGCTGTGTTATCATTAGAGGTTAGTTGGATTGCTGCTTCTTAACTGACTAAAATTAATTCCTAATAAATCAAAGATTTAAACTTGAAAAATCAAACTAGAAGCCATGGAAGAATTTTATAGTATTCTCGAAGTAGGGAAAGCTGCTGATATATGACACAGGACCGTTAAACCACACAGAAAAGATTGAAAAGTTTGACTCTTAAAACATGAAAATTGTGTGCATACAAAAACACCATTAACAAAGTAAAAATAAAAACAGGGAAATTTTTATGACATATTTCGTTGACCAAGGGATAATTTTCTTAATATTTAAAGAACTTCTACAAAATAATATTCAAAGACCAAGATCCAAATTTTAAAAATGGCAAAAGATGTAAATACTCAGTGCATAGAAAAGCAAATACAAGTAACTCAGATTAAAACATGTATAGATTATCACTCTTAGTACAAAAAATGCAAATTACAATTATGGTGAAATACTGGTTTATCTTGAAATAAACCAAAATGTTCATCACCATCATCTTAGGATGATAGGAGTTTGAGAGACTTTTCTTTTATCTGTATTTTTAAATTTTTCTAGAAAGAATACATACTATTTAAATAATTAAAAAGCTATTATTTATTATATACATACACATGTGCATATAACATTTGTTGTTGTGTACTGACAATGGATGTGTCTTTATGTATTTTCTAGGTGCACCAGAGGCTCTCTTCTTGGCCTAGCGGAGTTGTTTATTGCAGTACTGTTGTGCCCTCTGATGGTGAGTTTTGGCAAGTCCATTTTTATGTCCAATGCTTTTTTTTCTTTAACTGTTTCCCATTCTCAAACTGACATATAGATTTATAAACCATACTCTTTCACTTGAGTTGGGCTTGGAGTCAGAGGGAGAAGGTGTTGGGGGGGACTAAAGAAGAGAAATAAAATTTGAATGAGGATATAGTAAATTTAGAAGAGAAATCAGGAAGAAAAATTAATAGACTTAAGTTTTCATAGATCATGGAATAATACTGTCTACTCTTTCCACTTATGTTTTAAAACTGGGAACATAGTTAATGTGAAGATCGCAGAAGGACCACCTTTGGAATTTCCTAACCATTGAGTCTTCATACTATGGATAATGATCAAACACTCCAGCTCCTTCAGGGTATCAGAGGCTAGACAGAAGCAATTCAAAGTCTGAAACCTCCTGTCCTTTTTTGTCTTTTTCTTCCCTTACGCTCAGGGCTGTAATACTCTTCTCTGTTGTGAGAAAAAATTGAAAAAAGATGCTTGGGGACCACAGTCCTTTGGAAAAGTCCATGATGATACAAATTGGCAAGAGGATCTAAGCTTTGATTTTATTTACAGTAGTGGAGGAGATAAGTTTACAACTCTTCTTGTCATTTCTTTTACCCAGCATTACACATTTACAGTTTAGACTGTTTGCTTAGGGTTGACTGTTAAATATATTTTCTCTTTGTAAAGTTTAGTGTGATAGAACTCTAACTTCAACCTTATAAACATTAATTCATAGGCATAGCAACCATTGAAAGAGCATCCTGCAAATTTACAAGGACACCTGAAGTTGAAGAAACCTCAGATGAACCATTTGAAACTCCTAGGATCCCCTGTATTTAATCAGTGTAGCTATTTGCAATGTTATCAGAACCCGTCCCAAAGCTGTTTAGTTATTGGAATACACAGACAGTGTGCTCATATTCCCTAAACTTGGAGGAAGTATCCATTTTTGATTACTCATTTGTAGTATGGAAAGGTTAAAAGGAAAAACAGGCCAGAATCAAAACAATGAAAAATGGTAGCTGGCTTTCTTTTTCCTATCTCTTAGAGACATAGAGAGTTGATAAAGTGATATTAGTATATAAATTAAAAAGCAGTAGGTGGGTATCACTCTTGCCCTTAGAACTGTCTTGGCCCATTAAACAGCCAAATGGGGGCTGTCCACATCTATACCAGCACCACTCCAAGGTCTTATTACTGTCCTCCATTGCCACTGCAGGATTACATCATTGGATAGTTTCAATAAAGAGAGAATTTCTCCAATATAAAAATATTGTTCATAGTGCTAAATCCTCTCAGCTTTTGCTGAACTAGCAGCAATTCATTTAAAAATTTCTTGTTTTTATAATGTTGTCAAAAACTGTTAAATATTCAGTGTCAGTATTTATATATATTCATTAAGTTATATATATTCAGTGGCAACTAAGTCACACTACAACAGGACACTTGTGCCAGTAGTTGTTATTACATTCAGTGGCAAATAATTTGAACTAATGAATTCATACTGAAATTTTTATTATGAATTTTACCATGTAATACAGTTACTATTATCCTAATAACAATCTGTATAGAAGCCTTTCAGTAATGTAACAATGTACAGTTGTACTGGGGTTTCTGGCTGAATGTTATCCCAGGACAAAAATGCTACTATGTTGCCTTTATGTTGTGTGAGGGGTTGAAGACAATATTTTTACAGAGGTAAAAGGATACATACTTAAAAAAGAAAAAAAAGAAAGATGCTCCCAAAATTCCTACCAATACTATTGCCCTTCTTAAGAAAATCAACTCGTGTTCATCATCAAGAAACAGAAGCAGAAAGTGATTTGATTTAATGCAACTCAGTGTCCTTACTACTCCCAAATTATCTACCTTTCTTATGTTGTACTTCTAAATTAATCTTACCTTAGGCTGGTATAACATATATGAAAACTCTGCTTAATACACAGCTACTTCAACAGAATTTAGCCACCAGTAGTAAACATCTCTACCATCATTCATTGCTTCTTGTTATGACTACTGGGTCATATTCTATAGCAAGTGAGAGCTTGACCCTTTTTTTTTAAAAATACAAAATCTAAAATACCACATTATATAATTGTGATATTTACATACCTAGTATATAATATATATACCTAATATATACTGCCTCTCGATACTTGCTTGTTAGTTTTGTTGTTTGACAAAATCTTCTAGATATGACTGATATCCGATATGTAAAATATATAGGTTATCTTAAAAGTTTAACCTCCCTACCAAAGCAATCTAAAAGGTTCTTAATTTTTCTTGTGTCATAAATATTTTTGAGGATCTGGTGAAAGCTCTAGATTCTCTCTCTCGAAAAAATATTTTTATATACACATAGGAAATGTTATATGTAATTTCTTAATGATACAGGCTCTCAAACCAGCTCATGGAATCCCTAGTCTCATGAACCTCAACTCAAGAACTGCTTTGGCTACACTGCACACAGGTGCACACGCACATCCCTGTACCCATGCCCGTGTTCCCTTTCATGAGAGGCATTAGGCTTAGAGGTTAAGTGTCAAGCTTTGGAATCAAGGTTTGCAGCCCAATTCCACAACTTAACCACCTTTTAACCTTAGGCAAAGTAATGAACTTCTTAAAACCTCCTTCCTCACGTGTGAAACGGAGATAGTAATAATTACCACCTCCAAGAGAAAAATGTACTTTGCCTACAGAAATAGTACTTACCTATCAGAAGCTCTTATTCTTTTCTTTTTTAATATATATATTTATTTATTTATTTTATTTATTTATTTGGTTGCACCGGGTCTTAGTTGCAGTAGGCGGGCTTCTTAGTTGCAGCTTGCCAGCTCCTTTAGTTGCAGCACATGTGCTTCTTAGTTGCAGCACATGGGCTCCTTAGTTGAGGCCGGTGGGCTCCTTAGTTGCAGCTCACCGGCTCTTTTAGTTGCGGCACGTGTGCTCCTTAGCTGCGGCTCGTGGGCTCCTTAGTTGTGGCATGCATACTCTTAGTTGCGATATGCATGTGGGATCTAGTTCCCTGACCAGGGATCAAACCCAGGCCCCCTGCATTGGGAGCTCGGAGTCTTAACTGCAGCTCTACCAGGGAAGTTCCCAGAAACTCTTATTCTATAAAAAGTGCTATGGTAGTGTTAAAGACCCCTAATCAAAAAAATGTGGTTTGGGGCTTCTTGTTTTAATTTTTCTGTGCCCCATATCCTCAATTGTAAAATGACTAACTGAAATTTTTATGATTGTATGGCTTGTAGCTTATTTAAGGTCTTTCAAATCTTTCAGGAGTTCCCCTTCATGGTAATGAAAATTAAGGATTAATGAAAGTAATTCTGTTATAGACAGGTTGACTGTATAATTTCTCACTCAACCCAGGACACTTTTGAGAGTAAAAGGAGGACACCCAGAGTTGTCCTGACAATTTTAAATATCGTAAACCAGGACACGTCTTCACTGTAGGTAAGCTAGAGTAAGAGCAAGAAAAATAGTCTCTCTGGTTGCCTTCATTTCTCTATCCAGAAATGTAACGTTACTCAATTAGCCTTGTATTGGGAATTGCGGTAGAAAGCTGTGTCTTTTGTGTAGTTAACAAAAAATGTAAGATTTCCTTACAAAAATTGTTTGAGGACAAATAATTTTAGCATTGAACAGTTATTGAAATTCCTCTTTAATAATAAACAATCATCTGTTTAACTAACCCAAATATAGATAATATATATAAATTCTTAACCTAAGTAAAGTCTGCGGATGGTTTGGGGAACTGGATATATGCCCCAGTTTTTCCTTTGGTTTTTGTCCCATTTCTTTTTTAAAAAACTTTATTGATGTATATTTTATATATCATAAAATTCACCTATCATCATGCAAGCATAATAACAATCCAGCTTTAGACTATTTCCTTCACCCCTAAAAGTTCTCTTGTTCCTGTTATACAGCCAATTCCTGCTCCTACCCTAAACCTGAGGCAAACGCTAGTCTGCTTTTTCTCTCTGTAGTTAAACCTTTTCTAAAAATGTCATATAAATGACTCATTCAATATGTAGTCTTTTGCATCTAGCTTCTTTTACATATCCTGTATGGATATATGTTTTCATATCTCTTGGGTAGATGCTTAGGAGTAGAATGACTGAGTCATACGGTAAGTATGTGCATAATATTTTTTAATTGAAGTACAGTTGATTTATAATGTTTCAGGTGTACAACAAAGTGATTCAGTTTACACACTATATATATTCTTTTTCAGATTTTTTTCCCATTATATATTATTACAAGATATTTAATATAGTTCCCTGTGCTATACAGTAGGTCCTTGTTTTTTAACTATATGATATACAATAGTGTGTATCTCTTAATACCAAATTCCCAATTTATCCTTACCCCCCTTTTCCTTTGGGTAACCATAAGTTTGTTCTCTATGTCTGTGAGTCTATTTCTGTTTTGTAAATAAGTTCATTTGTATTTTTTTTTTAGATTCCACATATGAATGATATCATATAATATTTGTCTCTCTGTCTGACTTACTTCACTTAGTATGATAATGTCTAGGTCCATCCATATTGCTGCAAATGGCATTATTTCCATTGTATATATATACCACTTCTTTATCCATTCATCTGTCGATGAACATTTAGATTGGTTCCATGTCTTGGCTATTGTAAATAGTGCTGCTGTGAACATTGGGATGCATGTATCTTTTCAAATTAGAGTTTTTGTCTTTTCCATATATATGCCCAGGAGTGGGATTGCTGGATCATATGGTAACTCTATCTTTAGTTTTTTAAGGAACCTCCATACTTTTCTCCGTAGTGACTACATCAATTTACATTTCCACCAACAGTGTAGGAGGGTTCCCTTTTCTCCACACCCTTTCCAGCATTTATTATTTGTAGACTTTTTGATGATGGCCATTCTGACTGGTGTTAGGTGGTACCTCATTGTAGTTTTGATTTGCATTTCTCTAATAATTAGTGATGTTGAACATCTTTCCATGTGCCTCTTGGCCATCTGTACGTCTCCTTTGGAGAAATGTCTATTTAGGTCTTCTGCCCATTTTTTTTATTGGGTTGGGTTTTTTTTAGTATTGAGCTGTACAAACTGTATATTTTGGAAAGTAAGCCCTTGTTGGTCAATTCATTTGCAAATATTTTCTCCCATTCTGTATGTTATCTTTTCATTTTGTTTATGGTTTCCTTTGCTGTGCAAAACCTTTTAAGTTTAATTAGGTCCCATTTGTTTATTTTTGCTTTTGTTTCTATTACTCTAGGAGACAGAGCCAAAAATTATTGTTGTGATTTATGTCAAAGAGTGTTCTGCTTATGTTTTCCTCTAGGAGTTTTATAGTATCCAGTCTCACATTTAGGTTTTTAATCCATTTTTAGTTTATTTTTGTATATGGTGTTGGAGAATCTTCTGATTTCATTCTTTTACATGTAGCTGCCCAGTTTTCCCAGCACCACTTATTGAAGAGACTTTCTTTTCTCCATTGTATTCTTGCCTTTTTTTTTTTTTTTTTTTGCGGTACACGGGCCTCTCACTGTTATGGCCTCTCCCGTTGTGGAGCACAGGCTCCGTACGCACAGGCTCAGCAGCCATGGCTCACGGGCCCAGCCACTCCGTGGCATGTGGGATCTTCCTGGACTGGGGCACAAACCCGTGTCCCCTGCATCGGCAGGCAGACTCTCAACCACTGTGCCACCAGAGAAGCCCTTGCCTCCTTTGTCATAGATTAATTGACCATAAGTGCGTGGGTTTATTTCTGGGCCTTCTGTCCTGTTCCATTGATCTATGTGTCTGTTTTTGTGCCAGTACCATACTGTTTTGATGACTGTAGCTTCGTAGTATGGTCTGAAGTCAGGGAGCATGACTCCTCCAGCTCCGTTCTTCTTTCTCAAGATTGTTTTGGCTATTCAGGGTCTTTTGTGTTTCCATAAAAACTTAAAAAAAATTTTGTTCCAGTTCTGTGAAAAATGCCATTGGTAATTTGACAGGGGTTGCATTAAATCTGTACACAGCCTTGAGTAGTGTGGTCATTTTAACAATATTGATTCTTCCAATCCAAGAACACAGTATATCTTTCCAACTGTTTGTGTGGTCTTCAGTTTCTTTCATCATGTGCTTAACTTTTTAAGAAACTGCAGAATTGTTTTCCAAAGTGGCTGTCCCACTTTGCATTCCTACCAGCAGTGTTTAAGTGTTCCAGTTTCCCCGTATCCTCCCCAACACTTGGTATGGTCAGTCTTCTTGATTATAGACATTGTAGTGGATTTGTAGTATTATTTCATTGTGGTTTTAATTTGCATTTCACTGATGACCAAGATGTTGGGCATCTGTTAATGTACTCATTAACCATTCAAATATTTTCTTTGATGAAGTGCCCAAACTTTTTGCCCATTTAAAAAAATGAACTGTCTTTTTAGTATTGATTTGTAAGGGTTCTTTTTATTCTAGAATTTTTCCTGTTACTTTTAAAATAATTTTGTGGGAAAGGGTGGACTTTTTAAATCATGTTTTATTATTAATGGCTGCTCATATACAGTTGGAGATTCTATATTTATTGTCATCACTATATTGAGGACATAAACATACCCCACCACTGTCTTTCATTCCAACTTTTAAAAGCTTGACACCAAAAAAGAAATGAAAGTAATGAAATCATGAAAAATGATAGAAGAGAAAGCCACAGTGTTTTAATGTGGGCAGAGTTCTCATCAACCCAAATGTGAAGTTGGGAAAGCTGAAACACCATTTTATTTTTCCATTTTAAAAATATATCCTACAGTTTGAATTTTTTTTGTAAGTAGAAGTTTCATATTTTGAAAATACCAAAATATGGTTGAACATGTTCCATCACAAAAGTCTTTTTTTGAAGGCTTGTATAAAATTGGCTTTCACATTGCTAAGAAAAACAGCCACATGAACATGGAAAGACGTTTAAGCTTTATGTGCTGACAGTATTTAAACTGGCTTAGTGTGGAGCAGAAGTAAATTTATGTCAAATTTCAGATGATATTATCCATTCTAGGATTGCTGTCATTTGTTTCAATATTTTGAAGTAAGTTTTGAGGGAATTTGGAAACTATCCAGTTTCGTCCAGAGTGCATGTGACTTCATGAAACTACTGATATTGCTCTAAGGAGTTAGTTTCTAGTTTTTGTCTGTTAATATGCATGTTGATACAAAGAAAAATCCCGAATATGTGACTTCTGGTGGAAATTAGAAAAGCTGTTAACATTAATGGCTATCACCATCTTTGAAATAGTGTTAAATTTCTTTTCCAAAATAACTACCAGGAGAAAATTTTTTTTTTTACTCTAAGGAAGATCTTGGTACTCGACGAACAGATGGCACATCTTCCAAACTTAGAGCCATGCATACTTATATGGCCTCAGAGAAGAAAGGAGCTCTACCCATTGCAATAATACATTGGTTTTTTTCATTGGCACATACTGGCAGTGAAGACTTCGAACAGCCCTAAAAGAAGGCCTGCCTGCTACCACAGAAGTAATCACTGTTATGAGAACAAGATTTTATGAGAAAAAGAATCAAAATAGAAATTTTTCCTTTGCTAGATTAAACTTTGGACAGGAGTTTGCTTTTTAAGAGAAGAGAAAATTTATCACAAGGAAGTGTTTAGTTATGCCTTGATTTACTTGGGGATATTTGGGCCTTTATGAATGAGCATAATCTTCCAATTCAAGACCTTACAGTCATTATTATGGATTTGGTAGAAAAATCATGAACCCTTTCAACCAAGCTGTAGCTCTGAAGTAGGTAGAAATAGACAACCTTGTGAATTTTCCAGCTGCTGGATGAAGTTTCTCTCTAGGCTAGTCACGAATGGAGAGGTTTGTCAGTTTCTCTACAAGAATTAGAAAAACCTTAGAGCTCTTGAAGATTACCTCCACTCAGAAACCTTAAAACTAGAACTCGGATTTCCAATCGTTTCACTATTGATATTGCATCAAAACAGTGAGTGATATGAATTCAATTTTAAGAGTCTTAGAGAAATCTTTGGTTCCTTGCATATGCCTAGCCAAGCATCATCTGGTGAAGTGAACTATGAGAGCTGTGATTATGTTTGTTACCACATACCTTTCCCAGTGTCTCAGAGTTTTTACAACTTCTTTTCGTCAAAACAGAAAGGTACAACCTTTTTAGATATCAAAGATAATGTCCAAGTTATCATGTTCCAAAACCAGGCCATTATGTGACTTTTTTTTTTTTTTTTTTTTTTAATTGTGGTACGGGGGCATCTCACTGTTGTGGCCTCTCCCGTTGCGGAGCACAGGCTCCGGACGCACAGGCCCAGCGGCCATGGCTCACGGGCCCAGCTGCTCCACGGCATGTGGGATCTTCCCGGACCGGGGCATGAACCCGTGTCCCCTGCATCGGCAGGCGGACTCTCAACCACTGCGCCACCAGGGAAGCCCTATGTGACTTCTTTATTCAAGCCAAACAATAGCAGCCTTGTAATTGAAATGTTCTTTTATATAGAATTAAAGTTTATTTTCTGTTTTAATTTGTAAATTTTTGTTTTATTTCTTAAAAAAAAAAACAGAAAATGGCTGTTAATTTTGATTTAAAATGAGGTAAAATGCTTCAGTTTTTGTAAACATTTATTTTTAAAATACTTCAATGCAGTAGTCTGCTCATAACAAAATACTGTAGACTGGGTGGCTTAAATAACAAAATTTTATTTTCTCACAGTTTTCGAGACTAGAAGTCCAAGATCAGGGTGCCAGCATGGTTAGGCTCTGGTAAGAACTATTCCTAGCTTGCAGATGACCACCTTCTCACTGTGTCCCCACATGGTGGGGGCTGGGGAAAGCTCTTACTCTTCATGTAAAGCCATTGTCCTATCAGATTAGAGCCCCACCCTTATCTTCTCCTTTAACCCTAATTACCTCTTAAAGACACTATCTCCAGATAGTCACATGGGGAATTCGAGCTTCAAAATACAATTTTGGGAGATCAAAATTCAGTCCATAGCAGGTAATATGAAGGAAATCATTTTCCAATGCAACAAAATGATTGTATCTAAAATTTTTATGTATAAATCGTTTTGAATTTTTTCAGGAAGTAGGTCTAAGAAGGGAATCCATACCTTCTTCAGGTTCTCAAGGAGGAGGTCTATTATCCAAAAATACCTAGGCACATGGAATTTGTTTGTATAACTTAAGCTTTTCTTCCCCTTGTTGCCCTCAGTGGAACAAGTCATTTTTGTTCTCTTGGGGTTTAAAGGCATGATTGGAAATTTTCTCACGGGAACTTATATGATTTTAGGCTTTGGGTTTTAAGACTGTAGATTTTAGAAAAAGCAAGAAAAACTATTAAGGCAAGCGTTTTTCCATATTCTCATTGAATCTCCTAAGCAGCCTTCTGAGGTATTAGACTCTCTGCATTATAGGTAAGGAAACGGAGGTAAAGTTATATTCAGTAATGGGCTCATGTATTCAAGCTGTCTCCTGTGGTAGAACTTCAGTACTACTAAATCTGAGATTCCAAAATCCATCATTCTTCTACTGCACTTCACTCTCTGTACTTTAGGATTATATTCAACTTTTTACCACCCAGAAATTAAAGTGGACCAAGGGTCAAGGTTTAATGAAGTTACTTTCAAAGCAGCACCATAAAAAGCATTATTCTTTTTTGTTTGTTTAAATATTATTTATTTATTTATTTTGGCTGCATTGCGTCTTCATTGCCAAGTGCAGGTTTTCTGTAGTTGTAGTGAGTGGGGGGCTATTCTTCATTGCGGTGCATGGGCTTCTCATTGTGGTGGCTTCTCTTGCTGCGGAGCACGGGTTCTAGCCATGCGGGCTTCAGTAGTTGTGGCACTCAGGCTCAGTAGTTGTGGCTCGTGGGCTCTAGAGCGCAGTCTCAGTAGTTGTGACATATGGGCTTAGTTGCTCTGCGGCATATGGGATCTTCCCAGACCAGGGCTCGAACCCATGTCCCCTGTATTGGCAGGCAGATTCTTACCCACTGCACCACCAGGGAAGTCCCAAAAGCATTATTCATAGAAAGAAAAATATGTTAGAGCACTATATTAGGACAGGATTTTATTTTTACAAAAGCAAAATAAAATAGTTAATTCTCAGTAGAATGAGTAGATGAACGGAAGGAAGGAAGAGGATGACCTTTTACTTAGCACAAATGCTTTTGACATTTATGAGAGATTAATTATCTTCATAAACAGATTTTAAAAGAACCAGATTTAATGAAAGGTACATAGGTTGTACTACTATTTAACATAAAACCAATAACACCATGCATTTTAAAAAGATTTATAACTTTAAGTCTTTTCACAACTTTTATCATTTAAGCCTCGTAATAACTTCATACAAATGTTTTTACATAGTTCTACAGAGAGAGGTTCAGTTGTACAAATACTAATCCACCTTAGGTTCACAATGAAATATATAGCTGATTTCACTAAGTTCATTTATACTACCAGTTGGAAGGGCCCAAATGACTGGATTTATCAAACTACTAAAGTTATGATTCTATAATTGGGCTTTCTTACACTGATATAAAAAGATATTTTTTACATAAATATTTACCTGCTTTTCAAAATGAGTGTTCTTCAAATGATAGTATGTGACAGATTTAGCATTTTTAATATACTATGAATAATTTAAAGAAATTTTAAATCATCTATTTTACACATCTAAGTAAATTTGAGGATGTTTTTGCCCTAATGTATAAGGAAGGGCCTTACTATCACCTAAATAATATTTAATTTATTCTATTAAAATGATAATCTTATGTTTTGTCTAATATATCATAATTTAATGAAAAAGGATATAGACTTTTAGAATTATATTTATGAACAGAGAAGTGAATATTAAAAATAAATTATTTGAAAGTATCTATGAGTGAAAACTAATTAAAAAATCTGTAAAGCATTTATTGAGAAGAATAAACTTTATTGAAGGACCTAAAAAAAGATAGAAATAAATGCAGAGTTATAATATGTTAATGAATATGAGGACAACATTGTAACAATTGTCAGTTTCCCTCACATAAATTTATAAACTCACTACAGTGCTAATATGAACCTCAATAGGAGCTGATGAACCTATTCAAAAATTCATATGAAAGACTAAAACTATACAAATACTTAACATAAATTTGGAGTAGAAACGGGGGGAAAGGTTTACCTAAACCACATATTAAGATGTACTTTTAAAACCATAATACTCAAAACAGTGGAGTATCGGTACAGGAAAGATTGTAGGATCAGACTAGAGAAACCTTGCGTATATGGAAATTTGACATGTGATAGAATTAGCTTTGAAAATCAGGAGAAGGGGCAGAGTCAATGGTGCTGTTACAATTGATTTTTTATTTCACAAAAGTATATTTCAGATGGCATAAGGAGTAAAATGTGAAACAGCTCTAAAAGAAAAAAAAAGTTAGCCTAATTTATATCAGAAACTAAAACATGCCTCCAGAAAGCTATTAGAACTAATAAATGAATTCAGTTAAATTTCAGGGTACAAAACTAATATATAGAAATCTCTTGCAGGAATTCTCTGATGGTCCAGTGGTTAGGACTCTGCACTTCCACTGTGGGGGCACGGGTTTGATCCCTGGTTGGGGAACTAAGATCCTGGAAGGCGCATGGTGCAGCCAAAAAAAAAAAAAAAAAAACTTATGTTTCGATAAACTAACAATGAACTATCAGGAAGAGAAATTAAGAGAACAATCTCATTTACAATTGTATCAAAAACAATAAAATACCTAGGAATAAATCTAACCAAGGAGGTAAATACTTGTACTTAGACAACTGTAAGACATTGATGAAAGAAATCCAAGATGACACGAACAAATGGAAAGATATACCATGCTCATGTATTGGAAGAATTAATCTTGTTAAAATGATCATACTCCCCAAGGCAATCTATAAATTCAGCACAATCCCTATCAAAATACCAACGGCATTTTTCACAGAACTGGAACAAATAACCCCAAACTTTGTATGGAAACACAAAAGACCCCGAATAGCCAAAAGAATCTTGAGAAGGAAGAACAAAGCTGGAGGTATTGTATTCCCTGGTTTCAGACTATACTACAAAGCTACCATATCAAAATAGTGTGGTACTGG
Organism: Monodon monoceros; assembly: GCF_005190385.1. NCBI lineage: Eukaryota > Metazoa > Chordata > Mammalia > Artiodactyla > Monodontidae > Monodon > Monodon monoceros. Next base: position 23,090,668 of record NW_021703781.1, read on the forward strand.
CACAAAAACAGACACATTGATCAATGGACCAGAATAGAGATTGCAGAAATAAACCCACACTTACATGGTCAATTAATCTAAAACAAAGGAGGCAAGAATATACAATGGGGAAAAGACAGCCTCTTCAATAAATGATGTTGGAAAAACTGGACAGCTACATGCCAGAGAATCAAAATGGGCTACTTTCTCACACCATATACAAAAATAAACTCAAAATGGGTTAAAGACTTAAATATAAGACCCGAAACCATAAAACTCCTAGGAGAAAACATAGGCAGTACACTCTTTGACATAGGTCTTAGCAATATTTTTTGGATACATCTCAGGCAAGGTAAACAAAAGCAAAAATAAACAGATGGGGCCACATCAAACTAAAAAGCTTTTGCACAGCAAAGGAAACTATCAACAAAATGAAAAGGCACCCTATTGAATAGGAGAAGGTATTTGCAAATGATATATCTGATAAGAGGTTAACGTCCAAATTATATAAAGAACTCATACAACTCAACATCAAAGAAACAAACAACCTGATTGAAAAATGGGCAAAGGACCTGAAGAGACATTTTTGCAAAGAAGACAAACAGATGGCCAACAGACACATGAAGATATGCTCAATATCACTAATCATCAGGAAAGTTTAAATCAAAACTACAATGAGATATCACTTACACCTGTCAGAATGGCTATTATCAAAAAGACTAGAAATAACAAGTTTTGGGGAGGATGTGAAGAAAAGGGAAACCTCATGCACTGTTGGTGGGAATGTATTGATAAACTGGTGTAGCCACTATGGAAAACAGTATGGAGGTGCCTCAAAAAATTAAAAATAGAACTACTATATGATTAAGCAATTCTACTTCCAGGTATTTTTCCCTGTGTTCATTGTAGCATTATTTACAATATCCAAGATATTGACACAACCTACATGTCCATAGGTAGATGAATGGATAAACAAGAGGTGGTATATATGTACAAGAGCATATTACTCAGCTGTATAAAAGGAGGACGTCTTGCCATTTGGGACAACATGGGTGGATCTTAGGAACTTCATCTAACCTTGCTGGACTTTATTGTTCTTAGCTGTAGAAGAAGGGCTTAGTCTGTATGATTTCTCTGACCCTTCCAATACTAAAATTCTATTATTGTATTTCACATTCTTGATGCAGAATAGAACAGAAAAGGGAAAGAAAAGAAACAGATGATGGCAAGATCATAAACCACTGGAATCATCCATCATATAATATAAAGTTCAGTTCAAAGTGTCTCTGCAGAAAACACCCTAAATGTGCTTCCTTATTGTACCAGTTACCGTTCATAATAAGTCCTTAAGAGATATACAGTCATGTTGAAACCAAGCAGGACCCTGTGGGGCTCCTGGGTACAAGTCCTTTCTGTGTCCCTGTTTCTTGTTTGTAGAAAATGGGCTTCATTCAGCCTCAGCCTTCCCTGAGTTCCAAAGGGCTGATTCAAACAGTTGCTAATCAGGGAGGGGAGGGAATGCAGAAACAAGGGAGGAACAGTTAAGAAGCAATAGTGCAGCCTTGGGGCAGGGTCCTGGTTCCTCCTCAAGGAATACACATGATAGTATCTTTGAGTTCTTCTGCAGGAACTAAGACCCTGACCCAGGTGGAAGATGGTAACTTCAGGCTGGGCACATGATTCCTGGGGCACCGCCCTGTTACCTCACCACCAACCAATCAGAAGAAAGTCACAAACCCTGCAGCCCTCACACCAAACTTTGCCTATAAAAATTTCTCCCCCAAAACCATTGGGGAGTTTGGGATTTTTGAGCACAAGCCACCCATTCTCCTTGACTGGCCCTGCAATAAACCTTTCTCTGCTTCATACTCTGACGTTTCGGTTTGTTTGGCCTCACTGTGCATCAGGCACACGAATTTGTGTTCAGTAACAGTGTTCATAAAATGATATATTTTAGAGGAGATTTTACTAATTATTTTGAGCACCAACTAATTTTCCTACTATGAATTTTTAACAGTTGGCTAAATAACAAGCATTTGTATTATATGACTTTTTCTACACCTAATGCTCCAAAGCTTTTTTTTTTTTTTTTTAATATATTACTTCTTAAACCGCATGTGTCTGCTGTCCTTGCACTTCTCTTCTTATTCTGGAAAATTCCTTGTCTTTACTTTTTATTCCTAAATCAGTTGTCATATTCTGTCTCTCAGTATTTGTATGGGATACCCCATAATTTCTAGGTTTCTTTGAACCACACTGCTATAGAACATACTTAGATTATTTCTTACTTATTGAAATGGAAATCAAAGCAAAAGATTTTTTTTAACCAACCAAAAAGTTACTTGATGCAATTTACACTTAAAAAGAGTATTTATCTCTAGAGAATAGTAGCTGACAGCTGTCATTAGCTTGTAAATTCCCATTGTGACTTCACTACAACCAACAGCAATTTTTTATATTGTTAAACTTGAGGAACTATGGTAATTGTTATTCTTTGGTTGCAAAACAAGAAATCTAACATTTGCATTACAATCTAGTGTGTGGGAAAGAAGGAGACCTGGGGATTTATTTCAAAAGCAGTATTGTAATAAAGGTTTGTCAGTTCTGAAATGTGCTATCCATGCAGAGTTTCTCAAAGCTTTCATATTTAATTCCTTTTAAAGGCTTCATAATCTTTAAAGAAAAAAGTTAAACTGAGTGATAAAGACCTTAATTTTATCTGTTGACTTTGTCTCAGTTATTTAAAAACAGTAACCCCTAAGCACTTTCCTGTGAAACTGATGTATTAGTGAAATCTCCCATACTTTATGTGTTTAAGATTCACAGATTCCTATCTTTTATTTAAATCCAACTCTGTCTACTTCTTGAAATCTGTGTGTGAATATTTTTGCATATATCAATAGAAAGAAGACTGGATTGGAGGGAAGAAAGCACCAGGTAGACAAGTTAATCACCTAATTTTATGACCCCATCATCATTACTGCTTATAGAACAAATAGGGATATTTATGTTGCTGGCTCTGACTTTACGGAAACAATGGATTGCTAAGGATTCTTTTAAAAGTGAGAAAGAAAATGAAAAAAATTTCAAGTTACTTTAGATATTGAAAACTTTAGGTGGTACATGCTATGTATAAAGTTTATATTACTATTTTTGGCCTCTTTTTCCTTAGGAAACTCAGACTCTCCTTTTGGAAGGAATAAACAGAGATTTCTGACTTTGCTTCTTTTTAGTTTTTATGTAAAAATTCAAATCATGTATCCACAAAGGATTAAGTGCTGTGGGAATTGCTGTCCTGCTGTCAACAGCTAGAACACCAGATAGAATACATGAAAATACTGTTTCTAAACATTGGACAGTAGGCAAGACAGGACTTTGATCTCTGAGAAAAGAGAAACAAATGAAATTAACCTTACATTACTTCAGCTTGTAGCCTGAGGGTTTGGTTAAATTCTAAACCACAAGGCCAGGCTATAACAACTTCCAAGGAAATAGCAACTACCAGAAGCTGTAAAATGAATAACTCTTAGTGCTCACTCAGGGCCAGAAATCATTTGACTTCCCAGCAGCTAGAGAGGAGAGACATCACTGAATACATGAACATACAGCAGAGACTCCCAGAAGAACCATAACTTGGAAGTGGGGCCAAATTGGCCCTAGAATAAAGGATTCTCTAGATCTGTCTTAAAAGACCTGAGAGGATCAAGCTAATATGCAAGCAACTTAACTATACAACAAGATCCGGTATTCAGCAATGTAAAAGTCACAATGTCTAATCTCCCATCAAAAATTACTAGGCATGTGAAGAAGCTGCAGGGTGGGGGGTGGGGGTGCCAGAATCAGTCAATAGAACCAGATCTACAAATGACAGAAATGATGGAATTAACAGAGGATTTTAAAATAGTTATTATAAATGTGACCCTTATATTCAGAGAGAGAGAAGAAAACATAAGCATAATATGAAGAAAAATAGAACAATAAACAAAGGGAACTTCTAGAGGTGAAAAATATATCTGAAATGAAAACCAATATAAATGGAATTAATAGCAGATTAAACACTACAGAGGAAAAGATCAGTGACATTGACATACATAGCAATTAAAACTATCCAAAATGAATCTGAGAGGGAAAAACTAAAATAATATGAACAGAGTTTTAGTGCCCTGTGTGACAGTACCACATGGTCTAATATAAGTGTAATTGGAATCCCATAAGGAGAGGGGTGGGAGACATAAAAAATATTTGAATAGTGGCCAAAATTTTTCCAAATTTGATGAGAACGATGAGCCCCCAGAGCTAAGAAATTTAACAATTCCCAAACAGAATAATCATAAAGAAAACCATAGAAAGGAACATTATAATCAGATTGCTGAAAACCAATGATAAAGAGAAAATATTAAAAGCAGCCAGAGGGAAAAAGACATATCACATACAAAGGAACAAAGATAAGAATGTACATAAATTTATCATATACTGTGCAAACCAGAAGGGAATTTCTTTAGAGCACTAAAAGGAAAAAAAAAAAGCCAACCTAGAATATTTTACATAGCAAAAATGTCTTTCAAAATTGAAGATGAAATAAAGACTTTTTCTCACTTTACCAAAACTGAGAGAACTTATTGTCAGCATATCTACACAACAAGAAATGTTTAAGGAAGCTCTTGAGACAAAAGGAAGATGATACCAAATGGAAATGTGGATCTATACCAGAAACAATGAGGAACACCAGAGGGTAAATACGTGTATAAATATAAAAGGAATTTTTCTCATTTTAAAATTTCTTTAAAGTATAATCAGTTATCAAAGTAAAAATAATGTGTGGTTTATAACATATAGAAATAAAATATAGAACAATACAGGGGGAATGGAAGTATATTGTTGTAAGGTTCTCTACACTATACCTAAAGTGGTATGATATTACTTGAAGGTTAACTGTGATAAGTTAAAGATGTATATTGTAAACCCTTGAGTAGGGTTCAGCAAACCCAATAGGCCAAGTCCAGTGCATTCCTTATTTTTGTAAATAAAGTTTGTTGAAACAGCCATGCATATTCGTTTACATATTGCCTAGGGCTGCTTTTGCACCACAGTGCAGAGTCTAAAGTAGCAGCAGAGATCTTATGGCCTACAAAGCCTAAAGTATTTAATGTCTGTCTAACCCTTAACAGAAAAAATTTGGCAATACCTGCTATAGAGTAACTCCAAAACATGAAAAGGTACAGTTAATAAGCCAATAGTAGAGATTAAATGTAATAAAAAAAATAGTTAATCTAAAAGAGGGCATGAATCAAAGAAAAGTGGAAGAAAGAAGAGTTGAGTCAAGAAAAGTAGCAAGGTGGCAGACATAACAATATTTATAATTTATTAAATGCTAATGATATACACACTTTAATTAAAAGACAGATTGTCAGATTGGATAAAATAGGAAGACTCAACCATATGCTGCCTGCAGGAAACCCACTTGAAATATAGAAACGTGGGTAGGTTAAACGTAAAAGGATGAGAAAAGGTATACCATATGTCCACACAAAGACTTGTGAGTAAATAATCATAAAAGGTTTACTCATAGTAGTCCAAAACTGGAAACAATCCACATGTCAATCAACAGGTGAATGGTTGAACAAATTGTGGTGTATCCACAATTTTAAATGCTACTCAGCAATAAAAACAAATTAACTACTAATGCATGCAGCAACACTGGTGAATCTCAGAATCATTATGCTGAAAGAAAGAAGCCAGATACAAAAGAGTACATGCTGTATGATTCCAGTAGTATAAAACTCTAGAAAAACTAAATATAATCTGTGGTGAAAAAATCCAATCAGTAGTTGCCCAGGGTTAACTTGAATCGGATCAAGAGAATTTGGGGGGGCTAGTGGAAATGTTCTTTATCTTGATTATTATGTCAAAATTCATCAAATGTTCATTTAAAATAAGAGTGTACATTGTTATTTATAAACTATGCTTCAATAAGGGTTACTTTTAAAATTTAAGTCACGGAACAATGTAGTGTGAGGCTTTTGTATTCATTGTAGGCATTATAATTTACTAGACCAGGCGAGGAAATAAGATGTAAATGACTACAACTATGAAAAGTTTGATGCATTTAGAACCTCCAGAACATTATTATTCTATGTATATTTCCTCTCGGCTCTTCAATTTTGAGGGATACGAATCCTTAAAAACTTTATAGAGTGTATCTTTTGAGTCTTAAAAAAAACTAATAAAGAAACATTATTAGGGACTTGGTGGCACAGTGGTTAAGAATCCGCCTGCCAACACAGGGGACAAGGGTTTGAGCCCTGGTCTGGGAAGATCCCACATGCCGCAGAGCAACCAGGCCCGTGTGCCACAACTACTGAGCCTGCGCTCTAGAGCCCATGAGCCACAACTACTGAAGCCCGGGTGCCTAGAGCCTGTGCTCCGCAACAAGAGAAGCCACCGCAATGAGCAGGCTGCACACCACAACGAAGAGTAGCCCCCGCTCACTGCAACTAGAGAAAGCCCACGTGCTGCAAGGAAGACCCAACGCAGCCAAAAATTAATTAATTAAATTTTAAAATATTTTTAAAAAAGAAACATCACTCATCTTAAAGCAGTATGCTAAGTGGGGTTTTTTAATTTATTTATTTATTATTTTTGGCTGGATTCCATACCAGATTTGATTTCAAACCCTGTTTTCCTTTCACAGACTAGTGATAAATTATCATCTTTATTTTTTTTAATATTTATTTATTTATTTGGCTGCACCAGGTCTTAGTTGTGGCAGGTGGGCTCCTTAATTGCAGAACGTGGGCTCCTTAGTTGTGGCATGTGAACTTTTAGTTGCAGCATGCATGTGGGATCTAGCTCCCTGACCAGGGATTGAACCCAGGCCCCCTGCATTGGGAGCACGAAGTCTTATCCACTGTGCCGTCAGGGAAATCCCTAAATTATCATCTTTAAATGCTTGGTTGCTTGTGTAAAAAATTATGGTTCAAAATTTATTTATTAAAGATTCATTTGAAAATTTTTTTGAAAGAGTTATTCTGGCATTTGTTTTAGGGACTAAGGTTCAATAAATCAAGACTGTTAAGGAACAAGATAAGGAAATAAGGAATTCTGTGCCATTCTGTTGTAGAAAATCCTTTCAGTTGTGTAGCTTATGATAATGTTTCCCTTAATAACGTTTTGTTAGTAAATCCCAAAAGTTGAGCTTTGGCCTCTTGCTAACCTCAGGAAAATGTTCAAGAGAACTTAAAAGGAATTGTTTTTTATTATATCATAATATGTCCAAGTTGTATAAGAGAATGCTTACTTATCAAGCACTTGGATATAATATTATACGTACTACAGAAATATGAGTTGATTGTCCTTGAGTAAGTCTCACTTATTAGTGTACTTTCACATGTCATTCCCCACAGATTCTTAAAAAAGCTCTGGCTCCCGAGAGCCACCTCCTACAGGGTATAGAATTTGGCCCAGCAATCTCTGGCTACTTAGTAAAAGTTTACTAAATGGATTCAGGATTTGTATTCACCAATACCAAGAACTTTACCTTAAATTCCTGGGAAAGCCTCTCCTTGACCCACTTAAAAGATAATCCTTTGCATATTTTCTTTTTTCTGCAAGGTGTTGTGTGATAGATATGATCTTCCATAAGCCATTTCCTGGAATAACCTTCAACTAAAGCTAAAGGGCATATTCTTGAACCTTAGAAAACATTTTAAGCCACACTAATAATAATAAACCCCCATTTAAGAAGATTAATAATGTCACTTTAACTTATAATGAAATCTAATTATCATATGGTTATGGGTCTTTTTCATTCAGATGTGACAGTGGTGTATCAAAATGGGTTACCTGTGATATCTGTGAGGCTACCATCCCGGCGTGAACGCTGCCAATTCACACTCAAACCTATCTCAGACTCTGTTGGTGTGTTTTTACGACAACTACAAGAAGAGGATCGGGGAATTGACAGAGTTGCAATCTATTCACCAGGTATAGTCACCTTCATTATTTTTTTTAAATTTTTATTGGAGCCTAGTTGCTTTACAATGTTGTGTTAGTTTCTGCTCTACGGCAAAGTGAATCAGTTATACATTTACATATATCCACTCTTTTTTAGGTTCTTTTCCCACATAGGCCATTAAATAGACATTTCACCAAGGAAGACATACAGATGGCCAAGAGGCACATGAAAATATGCTCGACATCACTAATCATTAGAGAAATGCAAGTCAAAACTACAATGAGGTATCACCTCACACCAGTCAGAATCGCCATTATAAAAAAATCAAGAAACAATAAATGCTGGAGAGGGTGTGGAGAAAAGGGAACCCTCCCATGCTGTTGGTGGGAATATAAATTGATGCAGCCACTATGGAGAACAGTATGGAGGTTCCTTAAAAAACTAAAAATAGAACTACCATACCACCCAGCAATCCCACTACTGGGCATACACCTTCATTATTAATTCCCACCCACCCATCATTTCACTCCAAATTGTTTTTACACACACACACACACACACACACCACTGCAAAAGAATCCCATGCTCTTAACTTTAGGACACAATCTTTTGCTTAGCAAATGTCAAGAGAGACAGTGATTTCTCTCCCAATTTTCAGAATATGATTGCTCAGTTTTAGCAAGGGTATATACACAGGGATCTCATTCAAAAGCACCTCACATATAATGCCATGGGCAAAGATGAACCATCAATCTCATTTATACTTTTGAGACCTTTTGTCATTACCTTAGGTGTAGAATAAACTTTTCTAGTAGTTGAGCCATCATCTCTGAAGATATGAAATATTACGCCTTCTTTTTAAATCTTCTTAGGTCTTTCACATAAATGTTTACAAAATAAAGACATATGGTTTGAAAACAATATAAAATAAGGCACTAAAAATTCCCATTTGACATGATATCCATTTCATTTATTTATTTTTTAAGTGCCTTACATCTTTCCCACTTTCACTTTGAAAAATTTTAAACCTACAGAAAACGTAAAAGCCTAGTACAGTAAGTACCTATTTACCCTTGGATTTACTAATTTGTTGCTAATTTACTAAATGTTGCTAATTTGCCACATTTCTGTAGTTTAAATATTTTAAATAGTCTTAATTCTCAACTCATCTTGTAATGTAATTAATAGATCAGCTTGGTGTACTTTGCTAACCCTAGCATCTGCCCCTCCTGGATTATTGGCAACTAATCAGTAACTATACTGCAAAGTACCATATATTAGAAAACATTGGGTGTTTTACTCAACCAACTTCCATCATAGACATCCATGCACCTCTCCCAGTGACCCTAGATTTCCAGCTGACACCTATACATCTATGTAATTATTTCACTTGTTCATAAAGTTCTTCCAGAAAAACACGTTAAATCTTCACCAAGAAGATTGCCATGAAAACAAAAAGCCTCAGACAGTATAAGCTTTGTTTAGCATAGAATTTAGGGATAAGGCAAAAAGTTAACTGAAATTTAAAAAAGAAGACATAATTTTAAAATCTATTTTGAGGATTGCTTTTTTCCTGACCATTCTTGAATAATTATGGACATATGACCTTAAAATTTTCACATTTAAATTTTCACAGATGGCGTTCGAGTTGCTGCCTCAACAGGAATAGACCTCCTCCTCCTTGACGACTTTAAACTGGTCATTAATGACTTAACATATCATGTACGACCACCAAAGAGAGGTAACAAGTAACCTTGATAAGGTCAGAGAAATGTGAGAATGGCTTTTGGAAAGAACTTTCTTTCCCCTGGGTAAAGTTGAGAAACAGACAGTATTCAAAGAGCAGTCAAAGTTTTACATATAGGTAGCACTTCGCTAGTACACTGACTAAAACATAGACACCAGAATGCTTTATTATCGGCTCTTGTCACTGTTTCACATAAATGAGTGTTCTACATAACTTAAACTCCTTCCTTCCATACAAGCTAAAAGTCATATTATTTTAATAACGTTACAGGGGGAATATTTTTTTTTTTTTTGCGGTACGCGGGCCTCTCACTGTTGTGGCCTCTCCCGTTGCGGAGCACAGGCTCCGGACACGCAGGCTCAGCGGCCATGGCTCACGGGACCAACTGCTCTGCAGCATGCGGGATCCTCCCGGACCGGGGCACGAACCTGCGTCCGCTGCATCGGCAGGCACACTCTCAACCACTGTGCCACCAGGGAAGCCCACTGGGGAAATCTTTTTTAAAAATTATGGAATTCCCTGTCCTCTTAAACATTTGTAACAGGAATTAACCCCTTTTTTTGATGGCTCAAGGTTAGCAGTTTGAAAGTCAACTATTGTACAATAATAGTCCTTGGGAACTTCGGACAAGAATATGCTTTTATGCGAAAAAATGGGATATTTGCCTCCAGTGCCAGAAAACTCAGTAATCAAATATTTTCATGAACTACTTTTAAAAACCAAAGTTAATGCAAAAAATCGATGATAAACAAAATATCAAAAATTTAAATAAAGACAAAGTTAGTTTTACTGATTTTTCTTTTCACCCCACACTCCGATATGGCTTTGCACAGTACTGATGCTATTAAATAGCCCTCTAAAATAACATTTTGAAGTGTGTTTCTTTTGGTCATCTTTCTCTCTTTGCCCTTGATGTTCATTGTCACTCACTGCTGTCGTTAATTCCCCTTCCACCACCACCACCCCCTCCATCAGCTTCCTAGGACATTTGTTATTTTCCATTCTGCTTTTGAGAATTGTGTCTAATGTAGAAAAAGTTCTAAGTAAAAGCCTAAGTATTGAATGCCTCCAAAATCTGGTCCACATCTACCTTTAAAGTTTTTCTCTTTTCCTCTTAAAAGATTCCTACTTTTCCTCCACCTTCTAGTTCCTTTGCTCTTTCCTTTACCATCTCAGTGTTTTCTTACCTTTCCTCTAAGATGCCTTTTTCTTTTATTCCTAACCTCCTATTTCCTCAGGTCAAAATCATCAATGTCAGCTCTTCCATGATCCCATTCTTTCTTTTTCTTACTCCCAGCCAACCAGAAGTGATTATTCTCTTCTCTGAATTCTTCATTCCTTTTCTTTTCAAATGATCAGAGGGAAGGCACTGTGATTTTTGTATACCCCATTGACTTAGGTAGTCATCCTATATTGAGCGAGTTAAATGAGTTAAAGAATCCTTTAAATAGTAAGACATTACTGAATCAGATTTTATTAAGTTGGAATAATTGAACATGTAGACTAAGGATTGTTAGCTATATATTAGCTATACTAATATGTTTTTCTTCATTCCCTGATTCTTGGACTAGATGTTCTCTTTAAAATAACAGAAGTACAGGCCTTATTTTACTCAGTTTTTTTTGTTGTTGTTGTTCTTTAAATTTGCTCTTTATTTTTTTCTGGCTTTATTGACATATAATTGACCTATATCACTGTGTAGTTTAAAGTATACAGTGTGACGATTTGATACACTTATATGTTGAGAAATGATTACCACAACAGGATTAGTTAATACCTCCATCATCTCACATAATTACCATTTCTTTTTGATGAGAACACTTGAGATCTACTTTCTTAGCCACTTTCAAGTGTACATTACAGTTTTGTTAACTATAGTCACCATGCTGTACATTAGATCCCCAGAACTTATTCATCTTATAATTGGAAGATTGGTACCCTTTGACCAACATAGAACTACTGTATGATCCAGCAATTCCACTTTGGTGTATATATCCAAAGGAAATGAAATCAGAATCTCAAAGAGATATCTACACTCCCATGTTCATTGCAGCATTATTCACAATAGCCAAGCTATGGAAACAACCTAAGTGTCCATCTACAGATGAATGGATAAAGAAGATGTAGTGTTTGTGTGTGTGTGTGTGTGTGTGTATCTAAAATATTATTCAGCCATGAGAGAGAAGGAAACCCTGCCATTTGCAACAACATGGATAGACCTTATGTGTGTATGTGAATTTCCTAGGGAGTTCATTCTATTTTGATTTTCTGCTGCATTAGTAAAATATTAAAAGTTGACTAATATATTCTTATATAAAGTATAACAATCAGGAAAGTAAAGATTTATGTTGTCAAAAACTAGAGGTATTTTAATCAATGAATAATTCTAACCATCTTGTCTAATACTGTGTTCTTAAAAGAGAAATGAAAGTTTTAATTTTTTAAATAAGGCTATTCTCAAGTTGAATAAGGAAAGTAAAGGTAGAAACTGAAAAGGGGAGAAATTATATTTGATTCTCTGGTAATCAGTTTGGCAGCCTTACAACTCTTTGTTTTATCTGTATCTCAGAACTGTGGGATATCTGTCCACCTTCCCTAGAAGTCAATTAGAATGTGAAGTTTGCAAGGGTCAGAAGTCTATAATTCATGGGATAATTGTAATTTGAAGTATGAAATTTGGTAAGCTCAATAGTAGCATTAGTATAAAACTTTAAAAGACCATTTTAATATTTAAATTTAGACATCAAATCTCTCTCAGCTCTGTTATTATTAGTCAATGAGCGATTATGTCATTATATACTTTTTTCACAGAAGCTTAAATAATACTGTTTTAAGTTCATAAACACTTTTCCCTCAATTTTTAAAACATAGTAAAAAAATCTTTTTTTCTTTTGAAATAAACGTAAGATAGGTTTTCATTTTGTTTCCATCATATTATCTTCCTCCAAGTCACCACTGTTTGTCAGCTGCGGTAAGAGAACAGTTGAATTTCTGTATTTGAGAGGGATGCCGATCATACAGATGAGTAAACATATTCCTCTTCCCCACATTGTAACTGTTTTTAGTGAAAAAGCTAAATGGAGAAAAGAAGTTGGAGGCACTAGGTTTTGGGTATTAGACAATGAGAAGAACACTAGGATTTTATATATACATGAAGCAGATGGAACAAATATACTTTATCTAATAAAAGTTAAAATAGTTAATGAAGGAAAACTTTTCCAGAATAGTTTTAAGTTTTGACACAGTTTTTTTCTACTCATTCCTTACGCCCCTTTAATTTTCGCTTTTCTCTCCTATTTTTCTTTTCCCTGTGCATGGATAGCACTTTAGAGCTAAAAATGCTCTATGAATGTTGTGCACCAGTAAACCTTAACTTCACATACTTCACCAGGCACTGAGGATAGAGGGCTTATTCATATAGGATCTAAAATAGCCATGTTTGATGTTTATGTGGGATTGGTAGTCATAGGTATTACGAATACCTAAGTACTGACAACCCTTGTACCTAATGCCAAAATTGGAGGGAAGAGGCAGGAAAAAACTGAAATGGAACAAGGGGGCAGGTCATAGCAAGGCTAGTTGCAAGTTCCATTGCATTCTTTTGGTTACCAAAGCTGTATATGGCTGGGTTCCCCTGTGACCACTGGTCGTTGAAAGTTTTTGTGCTAAGGAAACTCATCTTGATTGGCAACACTAAGCCCTTTCCCCCATTTATCCATCCAGAGGATATTGGAGACCTTGCTTCTCTCCTAATAATGTAAGTAATTGAGAGAAAATGTTGAACAGGCAAACCAAATACCAACTATAATGAATACCTTATCAGAGACTCAGATAGCCAGAATCCTTCCCAAACCATTATAGTAGCTGAAAAGACTTTTTAATCCCCATTATTTGTGCACATCTTCCTGTCTTTGTGTACCTTAATTATCCTGGCACTGATGGCATGTGAAGAAACATTAATAAACATCTTAATTGCATTTTTAGGGAAGCATACACGGATCATCCAGAAGTGTTTTTGTTAAGCCATTAGCAGATTTACCTTCTCTCTTCCTATAATTTCATCTCCAAATAGGTGGGCAGATTTTTCAGGGTCAAGAGTTTGAGGTGGTTGTCTTCCTCCACCATGACAATACCTTGGAAGCATATTCTTCCTGTCAAGAAAATCTAACAAAATAAAGCTAAGTCTCTTGAGTTTGCCAGGGCTTTACTGATCCGAAAGATAACAACTCTGTGTTCAGCCAGGTCTAGAATTGGACATCTGTGAGATTGATCTCCTATGAATTATCATTTTATAGTCTTTTCATTGCTGTTTGAATGTATGTTGTAGCACATTAAATTTTATATGTTTTGAATGATAATGTATTCACAATGTTCAACTCCCAAAGTCAAAGAACATATGGGAAAAGATTTTCTCATCCCTGTTTCACAGCCACCCTTTTCTCCTCTTACCAGCAAGCATTGTTCTTAGTTTCTTGTTTCCTATCAGAGAGTCAGTGCATTCGTAAGAAAATGTGAATGCATAATCTTTTTTCCCTTTTTATGCAAATAATAGCATATCATACATATACTGTTCATGTCGGTCAGGGTTCAATTGGGGAAGCAGAAGCATGTGAATAAAGTGGAATAAAAGATTATAGGAATGAGACTTTGTACAGTTGTAGATGAAGGTAAAGAAGTAAGAGTCTGTAAAGGGGAGCTTGGAAGATCAGAGAAAAGTTACTAAGTTTGAAGTGATGGCACATGTGGACAAATCAGAGCTTGCCAGGGAACCTGGAAATTCAAGTGCATCCAACTACTAGGATAAGAAGAATTAACAAAGGAGGGCTGGTAGAGAGATCCCTAGGACAGTGTTATCAAATAGAACTTTCTGTGACAATGAAAATGTTCCATTTCTGCACTGTCCAATGAGGTAGCCATCAGTCACATGTGCCTGTTGAGCACTTGAAATGTGGCTAGTATGGCTGAGAAACTGAATTTTAAATTCTTTTTCATTTTAATTAATTTAAATAGCCACACACAGCAAACAGTTACTGTTTTGGACAGCACAGCTTTAGAAAGCTGCATCTGGCTGTGGGTGTGGATTTGCTGTTAATCATCAGAGGTGGCAGTTGAGAAAAAAGAGCTGGATGCAGAGCCAGGGAGAGCAGGCACACACTGGCATCTCCAGGCACCTCTGCATCTGTCTCTCACTACTAACAACAACCTTCAGAGCATGATGGCTTCTGCTTCACTTCTGCCTTCTAAAACCTCACTTGAATCTCTCTTTTGGCTAACTCTAATTCAGAACCACACAGGGAATTTGGGGGAATTTGGGATATATGGGGAAACATAATTCCAGTTTAACTAGATGTCAAGGTATAAAACCACCAAACTGCTTTTCTTACCTAACAGTGTATTCTGAAGATCTTAAAATACCAGAACATAAAGAATTCCTTATTCTTTTTCACAGCTGCTATGTATTACGTTGTATGAATGCATATTATCATTCACTTAGCTGCTTATTTTATAATTTATCATAGTGAAAAAAATCAAAAGAGAAATAGTTTTAAAAATTTGGAGTGAGAAATATGTTTCTACCTATAACATAAAACACAGAAGAAGCCATGAGAGAAAAGACTGATATAAAAAATAAATTTTCTACACAGGAGAACCTGTAATATGAATATTAATTTTAAAAGAATAAGTCTTCGATGAATGACGTTCTAATAGAAGCTCTTTTATAAAACAAATACCAAGCCTGAGTTCAGATTTTATAGATTTTCAGGTTATGATTGTCTATACATATTTGAACATTAACATGTGTGTGCTTCATTAGGAAAAGGAAGAGGAGAGGGTCTGTTTAGTTTGTTTGCTTGCTTCCTTCTTTCCTCCCTTCCCCCCTCCTTTTCTCCCTCCTTGGATTTCTAAGCAAATACAGTGTAATTATGGTATTGAAAGTGGAAATGGAAAAAGAAAGGACATGGAATAGAAAAGTCATTGGACTACCAGTCAGAAGATCTTTTCCCACTCCCTGCTAGCCATGCAGCTTTGTGAATATCATTATTAGACCTCATTAAGGAGAGAAACCACCTCATATTTGATTTATTTCCCCTCTCTAGTGAATAGATCAGTACCTAATACAAAAATGTTTGTTCATCTTATCTCTCTAGGACTCAAAATTCCTCATTTATAAATTGTGGATTATATGCTGCCATGAGGATAAATATGGGATAATATATGTGAGAGGATTTTGTTTACCATAGATAATTTATACCTACCTAAAAAATTATCTTTTTGAAAGAGGACTGAGGACTTCCCTGGTGGCGCAGTGGTCAAGAATCTGCCTGCCAATGCAGGGGACACAGCTTTGAGCCCTGGTCCGGGAAGATCCCACATGCTGCGGAGCAACTACGCCTGTGCACCACAACTACTGAGCCTGCGCTCTAGAGCCCGTGAGCCACAACTACTGAAGCCGGCGCCCCTAGAGCCTGTGCTCCACAACAAGAGAAGCCACCGCAGTGAGAAGCCTGTGCACCACAACAAAGAGTAGCTCCCGCTCACTGCAACCAGAGAAAGCCCGCGTGCAGCAACAGAGACCCAACGCAGCAAAAAATAAAATAAATAATAAAAAAAGAAAGAAAGAGGACTGAGCTTGCAGGAGAAATATTAATATTGATATAGTAAAAGCCTCATAACTCAGTTCCAGGCCTGGGGGGTCAGGAGGCATGGACTCTACCACTTCACTATGATATTCTAGAGTGCAGTTTTCTCTTTTTGTAACTTTGGAAAGTGTAGAACCATATGTGAATGTGAGCTGCAACTTTAGTGCAAAGCAGACTCTGTTGACATAGACGACTTCTAGAACTCAAAGTGTTCTTGCTTTTATCTGTTCCCATTAATGCAGCACACATTCATTAAAGCATGCAAGATACTATGCTAGGTGCTATATCCCATTTTACTATATCAGCTCTTCTCTAATCCAATTTGCTACCCTTATTTGAATTTTTTTATTGATTGAATTTCTGTGATAACTGTACTAAAGGACATCCTTGAAGAATATTTGAAATACACACATGACTAATTCTGACTGTGGCTTATTTTGACTTAGAAAAAGGCTGACCTTCTGCTGTAGCTAACAAAATGTCACATTTAAGGCTAATAAGATTCTAAAACAAAAGCTTTACTTCTGGTGCTTTTTAAAAAGTTATTTGACAGCTGAGATCAGCTGACTTTTTATTAAATTTTCAAAACATAATTTTTAGATTTCTAGAAGCACATGCTACTCACAGAAGAGGATATTGAATCAAAGAATTATTTAATCTTTTACCTTTTTAGTTATTCTCATTACTTCATGCCCTTTCAAGCTTGATATTGAGACCCATACAGCTATTCTATGTCTTTGCCCAACGGGAATAAATAAAAATTGATATGCTAGGGGGAAGGTATATAGGGGCTAAGATTATTAGGATAATGGTATTTTTATTTATACCCTTGTATTTGCAAATTTGAAATACTGTATATTTTTTCCTTAAGTGTTAGTTACTAAAGGGAAAAATGACCACTTAAAATGGCAAGACCACAGATAAATTATAGATCTGAATTTTAATAAGCATGATAATCAGATTAATTGTAAGCCTCTCTACTAGTTTTTGATATATTACTTTAAATTTTTTGTCTTTATCTAATGAAGATTATTATTACTTGTAGCCTCATTTGTAGCACTTATACTTCCAAGAATATAATGGTGGATGTTGGCTTCAGAATTTTCAAGTTGCCCAAATATGAGCTTACTTTGTAGGATTTATAGACTCTTCCTTTTTAAAAAGGAACTATCCCTTTCCTTCAGTTTAACATTGAAGGTGGGACCCCTGTAGTGGATGAATCTGCCTTGTTCTTATCACTAATAGCCCTAAGAATAGCAACTCTTCATTTAAGGCATATATATTTTTTTAAATGTAATCTTTTTCTTTCAGACCTCTTAAGCTATGAAAACGCAGCAACACTGAACGATGTAAAGACACTGGTCCAGCAGTTATACACTACTTTGTGCATCGAGCAGCACCAGTTAAACAAGGAAAGGGAGCTTATCGAAAGATTAGAAGATCTCAAAGAACAACTGGCGCCCCTGGAAAAGGTGCAGATTCAAATTTCACACTTTTCTCTTCACCAGTATTTTTTTCAGAGCATATATGTTTGCTTTTTTCCCCTCCGAGTTTTGTGTGATTGCATTGTGTCAATCAAACTAGTCTACTAGTTTTGGGAACTGAATCATAAAAAGCTTCTGATTAAAGCTAAGAAAGGACTTGAAAAGGAATAGTCTGGAGCCTTGATAATGGACATAGAGCTTTGAGATCTAAATATACTGCCCTTAACCAGACTTACTACTTTTACAACAAAGATTGGAATAATTGCTGATCAAGAAGGGTTCTAAGTGAGATGGATAATCATTTTAGCCAACTTAAGAATTAATATTATATGGAATATTATGCAACTGTTAAAAACAATCATGTAGATCTAATATTCTATAGAAAACACTTCATGATATTTTATGAAAAGTAAATTACAAAATGTGTATATTAGTGTATACTATGATCCAGTTTTTAAGTGTATTATGCATATAGCCATACACACACACACACACACACACACACACATACACATATATACAAAGAAAAAAATTAGAGGAAACATATTCCTAAATTCTAATAGAATAGTAGGATTATGAATGATTTTTCTTCTTTATACTTTCCTAGTAAGTGTTTTACAGTGAACGTGTGTCATCCTTTTTTTTTTTTTAATAAAAATACAAGTATTTCCATTTTAAGAAACCAGACTATATTAGAGATTAAGGAAGGGAACAAATACTCTTAATACTGTGCTTTTTCTGATTTCTTTAAAAGTAAGGAACACATATCTCAAGGTTGTTTTCATTAAATTTAAGACCATTAGAAATGTTGGATAAATTAAATTTGAGGAACTGTTGTGAAGGGGGATGAAATTTAAATCTGGTATTTTCAAAATGTAAAGCATTTTTTAATGTACCTACTATAGCAAAATAATTATCATCCCTTACTGAATATTTACTATGTGCTAGGAATTATCCTAAGTATTTTACTTGTATTCTCTTATTTAATCCTCAGAACAACTCATTAATGAAGTTATGGTAATGTGCAGATCAGGGCCTAAACTCAGCCGTTCTGAATCCAGAGTCCGTGCTCTGACCCACTGTGCTGTTTTGCCCCTAGTAGACCTTTTGAGTAAAAAACTAATGATAGATTAAATCTTGTACACTACAGTGAGAGAACATTGGCATGTTTTTATTTCTCTCTTTCAAAGAAAGCAATCTTGTGGTTGGATAAAGACCTGCTGAAACTAACTTACTCACTCCCATAATTTCACCATATTTTCAGCTACTTCTAGGATGAAACATAAAACACAAGTGTATCAAAAATGTTATGCCTATAAAATAGTACTCAGTAAAAACTACAGATATTATTTAGGAAGACAAACTATATTTCCTAGAATTGAGACTAAATTATATCTTGATTACGAGCCCTGTTTCTTTAGTGAACATTGAACAGTTTAAATAAGAGTTTAAAATTGGTTCTATGTCAAAATGCTTTACAGTTGACCAGTCGTGTGTGCCCTGTAGGTACGAATTGAGATTAGCAGAAAAGCTGAGAAGAGGACCACTTTGGTGCTATGGGGTGGACTTGCCTACATGGCCACACAGTTTGGCATTTTGGCCCGGCTTACCTGGTGGGAATATTCCTGGGACATCATGGAGCCAGTTACCTACTTCATCACTTATGGAAGTGCCATGGCAATGTATGCATATTTTGTAATGACACGCCAGGTAAGAATTCCTCTTCAAGTAACTTTCCATGAGATAGTACAATGTTGGTTGTCAAAGTAGTTCTCTTTTCTCTCATATTCTTTCTAAGGCCAGTTCCCTTGAAGTAATCATTTATCCTTTATACATACTCACTCATACAAACACACATATGTGCACATGCACGTGCATGCCAATTATGTATCAGGCACTAGTCTAGGTGCTAGAGATAGAGAGATAGATATGACATGGCTTTGGCCCCCATGGAGCAAACAGACTATTAAGAGAGCCATATAAACCATTAAATTCATAAAACTATTATAGTAAGATACAGAATGAGAAGGCAAAGGAGAAGAGTGGTCAGCTGTAGGATAACTTGCTCAGTTGGCTTGTCTTTTTATGTACTGTGTAATTAATTTAGCAGTCAGATGGTGTAGTCCCAAGCTTCTGGGTTTTTTGTTGTTGTTGTTTTGTTTTTTAATTTTATTTATTTATTTATCTGTTTGTGCCCGGTCTTAGTTGCGGAATGCATGTGGGATCTAGTTCCCTGCCCAGGGATTGAACCCGGGCCCCCTGCATTGGGAACGCATAGCCTTATCCACTGCACCACCAGGGAAGTCCCAAGCTTTTGGTTTTTATTGAATGTTTGGAATGGAGAATTGGTGATAACTAATCAAATAGTTAAACTAAACTCTGGGCTACTTCTAAATATATTAGGAGTATAGGTGTGTGTTGTTGTTTTTACTTCATGGAAGAGAGGTGAAAACTAGGTATCTAATCACTATTCTATTCTTTATCATCCAAGGTTCATATTTTAAATATCAGTGTCTAGAACTAATTTTTATTGTTAGTGCTGTATTTTTAGTAGCTTGGAAATCCATAATGGTCACTTTAGGAAGTATGAAGGATTTATTATCACTTATTTATTACTGCCATGTGTGATACAACCACAGATCCAGGCTCCCTTGAATAAAAAGTATTTGAGGGCTTCCCTGGTGGCACAGTGGTTGAGAGTCCACCTGCCGATGCAGGGGACACGGGTTCGTGCCCTGGTCCAGGAAGATCCCACATGCTGTGGAGCGGCTGGGCCTGTGAGCCATGGCTGCTGAGCCTGTGCGTCCGGAGCCTGTGCTCCACAACGGGAGAGGCCACAACAGTAAGAGGACCGCGTACCGCAGAAAAAAAAAATTATTTGAAATAGCTGAAAGATATGAGAAACCTCTTCTATTTTCTTAGGTATCAGAAGAAAGCTGAGAGTTGCTTCTCTTATATTTTTATATGGCCGCTGTTGAACATAGGCATTTTGTTTCTGTTGTCATTAGACCAATGGTCATAGGCCTATTTTTGTGCGGGAAAATGAAAGCCCAAGGGTGTTATTTAACCTTTCTGGGCCTCCCAAATATGTCTAGTGGAGAAGAGACAGTAAACTGTTCGTGTCCTGCTATTGTTTGCCCAGTGTCTCTAGCACCTAATCCCTTGTCTGGCTCATGTTCGTCACTCTACCTGAACAGAGCTGACAGCCAAATCAATCTTATCTAACCACACCTCTGGACATGGCTTGCATATGTGTATATGTCTGTCTGTGTTTCTTTCCCTCTTCCTCTGCCCTGTCACTGTCCCTCATATACCCCTTTAATGGATTCTTTTTATCGACTGAAATCCAGACTCCTTAGCCCAATATTCATAACTGGTTGCTGTCCTTTCCAAATGTCTCTCAGCTCCTCTGTGTATGTACTAGGTATTTTAAACACATCAAATTACAGGTGAGCCTTGAACAATGGGGGTTAGGGGCGTCAACCCTCTGTGAAGTAAAAAAATCCATGTATAACTTAAAGTCAGCCCTCCATATCATGGTTCCTCTGTATCCATAGTTTTTCCATATCCATGATTCCACATCTGGGGATTCACCCAACTGCAGATCGTGTAGTGCTGTAGTATTTACTATTGAAAAAAATCCGCATATAAGTGGACCTCTGCAGTTCAAACCCATGTTGTTCAAGGGGCAACTGTGTAGTCTGTATTTCCCCAAAAATGCCCTGAGTTTTTCACCACTTCCTTCCTTACTTCATATCATTCTAGTAACTGGGAAGGTTTTCCCTGTAGATCGCTACCTGTCATATTTCAAGGTTTACTTAAATGCTTACTTTTCATGAACCTTTGACTACTTCCCTGCAGCCAACTTTGATCTATCCCTCTTCTGAATACCTATAGCACATTGTGCCTCTCATTTCACTTATCCTATGCCATCTTGTATTATAATTATTCATGTTCAATGTCTTTTCCCCTTTACTAGACTATGATATCTTTTGAGGCAAGGCGTTCGGGTGATTTTTTCAATTTTTATTTCCTTACCATGCCTAATACAGTGCCTATCTGTCCTACTGTTTAAATGCTGTCCTACTTCTGTGATTCCTCAACGTTTTTGCTGCCCCCAAGTGACAAGTTGTAAAATAGCAGTAGTAAACAATTTAGTCTTTTGTGAATAGGAAAACATTGACCAAATAAAATGTAAATAGTTTCTCATGTTAAATATTCTTCCCCATATCAGTATCCATAATTAACACCCATGAAACAAAATGCCTGTTCAACAGCATTTAAACTGTTCAATGAGCATTTATTAGCAACCTAAATATATTCCAAAAGTATATTAAGTTCCAAAGAATTTTCAAAAGATAAGTTCCTTGACATCATAAAATCAAGTGAAATATTGAATTTTACTGACTAATATTTCAGTGAGACCTGAGTACCATTTTCTATCATGTGAAAAAGGAGCCTGACAATAAGAATTGCCATTCAGCAAAGTTACTTCCACGGGCATGTGAACCACCATTCAGCCCCCTAGCCCAGGAGTTTTCTGCAAAGGGGAGGTCACCCTCAAGTGTGTGAAAATTGGTTCTGGGGGAGTAAAACATTTTAGATATTACAACAGATAAACAGATACACAGTATATTTGTGGTGTTAAAACTTCTTTGAGGGACTTCCCTGGTGGTCCAGTGGGTAAGACTACACGCTCCCAATGCAGGGGGCCCGTGTTCGATCCCTGGTGGGGGAACTAGATCCTACATGCATGCTGCAACTAAAAAGCCCGCATGCCACAACAAAGATCCCACGTGCTGCAGCTAAGACCTGGCACAACCTAAATAAATAAATAAATATTTAAATATTTTTTTTAAAAAAACTTCTTTGGGGAGGAGGGGCAATTAAGGAAAATATATCTAAAAAGGCAACTTAAGGGAACAATGATGAATAAAGGTTAAGAAACACTGACCTAGCCTTTAATACCTTTGTCATCTCAATTCCAACATCCAGCATTTATATTCTACTCCAGCAAACTACTTCAGTGGCCATTCAGGACCTACTTAGAATAAAAATTAGCATGCCTAATAATTTAGTATGCCTAAACCTTTAGGCTCCTGACATCTCTCAACTTTTTTCCTTCCTTCCTCGTGTGTTGCTTCCTTTTCTGTCGAAATTAGACCATATTGTCATTCTGTTCAATCTCTGCTCCATTGTCTTTCCACCATATATACTCTATAAACTCCTAATCTTGGATAAATTTAGCCATTTATCCTATATCCAGGCTACTGAACATTGCTAGAGAAAAATCATGTAATAGTGTGGATTGGACCACTGCTTGTGTTTCTAATTAGATTTTATTCCCCCATAACCCTCTCATTAGTTATTCTAAGACTTCACATCAGGCTCCTCATCCCACATTTAACTTTGCCTCCTACCTCTCCTGGAAAATTGAGCTTAACAGATACAAGCTTGCAAATTCCTAAACCCTGTGAGTTTAATAGTATCCATACCTACTTTCACACTATTTCCTTAAATTCAAGTAAGAGGTGGCATTTTCCTGCTCAGGGCTAGCTCTTTCACCTGTTCTTAATCCCATTACCCCCTTCCAGAATCTTATGCTAGTATATTTTTTGTGTTCCCTGTGTTATCAAACTCTCCCTCTCTGACTCTCTTTCCTTCATAACCAAGCTCTATGTGTATCTCTTCTCACTTATTATCAAATTACCAAATTTCTAGAAGAGAGTCTAGCATGTAGTTGCTTAGTAAATGCTTGTTGCCCAAAAGAGGAAGCATAGACTATATCTGAATAAATTGAATTAGTGTGTACATTTACATCCTCAGCAAAGATAGGTAAGTGGCCTAGTAATAGCAACTTAGATGAAACCTAGAGGGCTTTCTCTCAAGTTTTTAATCCAACAGTTATCCCTTAGGTCAGTATTACTTGATTCAGACCACGATTCTATCCATTTTTTAAAAGCTTCCACAGTCCCTTCAACCACTATTTGTTCATTATCTGTCATCATCAATAATTAAATATTTACTTCTGTTTCTAGTTATGGCATCCTAGGTAATCAGAACAATGCTCCCACTAGGAAATGTTAAAATAGTTAGACAAAACATAAAACACATCTGCCTGTAGACTCTAGAGAGCTAACAAGATAGCAAAAATTACCAGGCAAGAACCAGAAGAAGAGAAGTCCCAGGAAGGAGAAGCCGGTGTTTAGATGTGCTTTTTCCTCTGGGGATTTGTATTGATTAAAGAGGGTAAGGCTGAGAGGCCAAGAAGCTGAGCTATACTTGATAAACTAGAAAGACCAAAGCCATAGAGATTCATGTCCAGGGATTGCTAAAGTAGGTTGAAACATTTTTGCTTTGGTTTGGAATTTTAAAGGCCACTACTGTAGAACAGAAGAACCTGTTGTAGGCTCTCTCAGAGACTGTAGCTCATCTTTCAATCATCCCAATCTTGTAAATTGGATTGAGGTAGTCCTAGAATGCTGGTGATCCCAGAGTGCTGATATCACTGGTTCCAGGCCAAAGAAAACATTAATCATCCCTGGGAGGAGATAACATTATCCTAAACCTTACATTATTTCTACAAATAATTTTGCAAATACAAAGTTAGTCATACAATAAAAAATAAGCAGACACACAGGAAAACACCTACAGAAACAGTAGACATTTGAAACAGACACAGATAGGAGATCTAGTTACTGGATTTATCAGACATAGCCTTTAAAATAATTATACTTGCTAGATTCATGGAGATAAAAGGTAAGGTTGAGAGTACTGGCAGATAACTTGATTTTTTAAAAAACAAATGAAAATTTTAGAAATAAAATTTAATGGATGGATTTAACTGCAGATTAGACAGAAGAGAGATAGATTGACCTGGAAATAAATCAGAAGAAACCATTCAAAATAAAGTATGGAAAGACAAAAAGAAGTAAAATATAGGAGAGGGTGAGAGATACAGAGGATAGAGTGAAAAGGCCTAATATATTTTTAATTTTATTAGTATCTCAGAAGGAGAGGAGGGAGAGAATGGGAAGAAACAATATTTGCAGAGATGGTGGCTGAGAATTTTCCAAAATGATGAAAGACATTAATTTATAGATTTAAGAATTCCATCAAATACAACCAATATAAAGGAAAAGAAATCCACATCTAGACACATCAATAGTAAAACTGCAAAAGACAAAGACAAAGAAGAAATCTTAAAAGTAGCCAAAGAAGAAGAAGAAAGGCTTGCCTTCAAAGGAGTCACTGTTAGATAGCTGACTTCTCAACAGCAGAAATGAAAGCCAGAAGGTAATGGAATGGTACCTTCGATGTGTTGAAAGAAAATAACTGTCAACTTAGAACTCTATACTCAGCAAAAATATCCTTCCAAAATAAAGGTGAAATAAAGATACTTCCAGACAAACGAATAGAGAACTTGTCACCAGTAGATCTGTACAAAAGGAAATACTAGAGAGTGTTCTTTGTGCAGAAAGATTATCACAAGTGGAAAGTAAAAAAAAAGCAGGAAGGAATGAAGAGCAATGAAAATGGTAAATCTGTGAGTGAATCTAAATGAATATTAAATGTATAAAATAATTATAATAAACTCTTATGGAATTTAAAATACAGAAAAAAATAAAACATATGACAATAGCATATACGTCTGGAGCAGGTAAGTGAAGTTGAAATGTTCTAATGTTCCTTCATTGTCTGGGAAGAGGGTAAAAGTACCACTTCCATTCAACTTTGAATGAGAAGTCCTAGCCAGTACAGAAGGCAAGAAAAAGATACAGAGGATGAAAATATTGGAAAGAAAAACAACTGGCATGATTCATAGATTTTGTACATAGAAAAATTTTAAAAGCATATATAGATAATTAGTTAGAATTCATAAGTGAGTTTTATAAGTTTACTAGATACAAGGTCAATATATATAAATGAATTGCATATCTATATGCCAGCTACAAATAGTTAGAAAATGAAACTTTTTAAGAGATGCAACTCAAAATGACTTTTAAAAATAAATCATGCAAGAGATAGCTTCAAGAAGGCAGAGGAGTAAGTCATAGAGATCACCTTCTCAGCTTCAAGAAGGCAGAGAAGTAAGACGTAGAGAGCACCTTCCTCCCCACAAATACATCAAAAATACATCTACATGAGGAACAGCTCCTACAGAACACCTACTGAATGCTGGCAGAAGACCTCAGACCTCCCAAAAGGCAAAAAACTCCCCACGTACATGGGTAGGGCAAAAGAAAAAAGAGACAAAACAATAGGGATGGGACCTGCACCTCTGGGAGGGAGCTGTGAAGGAGGAAAAGTTTCCACACGCGGGGAAGCCCCTTCACTGGTGGAGGTGGCGAGTGGGCAGGGGAGAAGCTTCAGAGCCATGGAGGAGAGCGCAGCAACAGGGGTGCACAGGGCATAGCAGAGAGATTCCCACACAGAGGATCACTGACAGCCAGCACTCACCAGCCTGAGAGGCTTTGCTCACCCACCGGGGCAGGTGGGGTCTGAGAGCTGAGGCTCGGGCTTCGGAGGTCAGATCCCAGGGAGAGGACTGGGGTTGGCTGTGTGAACACAGCCTGAAGGGATAGTGTGCCATAGCTTCCTGGAAGGAGTCCGGGAAAAAGTCTGGAACTGCCTAAGAGGTGAGAGACCATTTTTTTGGGGTGCGCGAGGAGAGGGGATTCAGAGCACCACCTAAATGAGCTCCAGGGACAGGTGCGAGCCGCAGCTATCAGTGCAGACCCCAGAGATGGGCATGAAATGCTAAGGCTGCTGCTGCAGCCACCAAGAAGCCTGTGTGCAAGCACAGGTCACTATCCACACCTCTCCTCCCGGGAGCCTTTGCAGCCCACCACTGCCAGGGTCCCGTGATCCAGGGACAACTTCCCAGGGAGAACACACGTTGTGCCTCAGACTGTTGCAACGTCACGCTGGCCTCTGCCGCTACAGGCTCACCCCGCATTCCCTTCCCCTCCCTCCCCCTGGCCTGAGTGAGCCAGAGCCCCCTAATCAGCTGCTACTTTAACCCTGTCCTATCTGGGCGGGGAACAGATGCCCTTAGGTGACCTACACGGAGGCGGGGCCAAATCCACAGCTAAACCCCAGGAGCTGTGCGAACAAAGAAGAGAAGGGAAATCTCTCCATGCAGCCTCAGGAGCAGAGGATTAAATCTCCACAATCAACTTGATGTACCCTGAATCTGTGGAATACCTGAATAGACAACGAATCATCCCAAAATTGAGGCAGTGGACTTCGGGAGCAACTATAGACTTGGAGTTTCCTTTCTACATCTAATTTGTTTCTGGTTTTATGTTTATCTTAGTTTAGTATTTAGAGCTTATTACCATTGGTAGATTTGTTTATGATTTGCTTGCTCTCTTCCTTTTTTTTTTTTTAATATATATATTTTTTTCCTTTTTCTCCTTTTGTGGATGTGTGTGTGTATGCTTCTTTGTGTGATTTTGTCTGTATAGCTTTGCTTTTACCATTTGTCCTAGGGTTATATCTGTCCATTTTTGTGTGTTTCTTTTTTTGTTTTCTTTTTTAGTATAGTTTTCAGCGCTTGTTATCATTGGTGGATTTGTTTTTAGGTTTGATTGCTCTCTTCTTTCTTTTTTAATGTTTTTTTATTTTTTTATGTTTAATAATATATTTTTTATTTTTATAACTTTTAAATTTTATTTTCATTTAATTTAATTTTAGTTTAGTTTAGTTTTCTTTCTTTCTTTTTCTCCCTTTTCCTCTGAGCTGTGTGGCTGACAGGGTCTTGGTGCTCTGGCCGGGAGTCAGGCCTGAGCCTCTGAGGTGGGAGAGCCGAGTTCAGGACATTGGTCCACCAGAGACATCCTGGTCCCACATAATATCAAACGGCGAAAGCTCTCTTAGAGATCTCCATCTCAACACGAAGACCCAGCTCAACTCAATGACCAGCAAGATACAGTGCTGGGCACCCTATGCCAAACAACTAGCAAGACAGGAACACAACCCCACCCATTACCAGAGAGGCTGCCTAAAATCATAATAAGGTCACAGACACCCCAAAATACACCACCAGACATGGTCCTGCCCACCAGAAAGACAAGATCCAGCCTCACCCACCAGAACACAGGCACCAGTCCCCTCCACCAGGAAGCCTACACAACCCACTGAACCAACCTTAGCCACTGGGGGAAGACACCAAAAACAACAGGAACTATGAACCTGCAGCCTGCAAAAAGGAGACCCCCAAACACAGTAAGTGAAGCAAAATGAGAAGACAGAGAAATACACAGCAGATGAAGGAGCAAGGTAAAAACCCACCAGACCAAACAAATGAAAATGAAATAGGCAGTCTACCTGAAAAAGAATGCAGAGTAATGATAGTAAAGATGATCCAAAATCTTGGAAATAGAATGGAGAAAATACAAGAAATGTTTAACAAGGACCTAGAAGAACTAAAGAGCAAACAAACAATGATGAACAACATAATAAATGAATTTAAAAATTCTCTAGAAGTAATCAATAGCATAATAACTGAGGCAGAAGAATGGATAAGTGACCTGGAAGAAAAAATAGTGGAAATAACTACCACAGAGCAGAATAAAGAAAAAAGAATGAAAAAAATTGAGGACAGTCTCATAGACCTCTGAGACAACATTAAACGCACCAACATTCGAACTATAGGGGTCCCAGAAGAAGAAGAGTAAAAAAAAGGGACTGAGAAAATATTTGAAGAGATTATAGTTGAAAACTACCCTAATATGGGAAAGGAAATAGTCAGTCAAGCCCAGGAAGCACAGAGAGTCCCATACAGGATAAATCCAAGGAGAAACATGCCAAGACACATATTAATCAAACTATCAAAAATTAAAGAAAAAATATTAAAAGCAGCAAGGGAAAAACAACAAATAACATACAAGGGAATCCCCATAAGGTTAACATCTGATTTTTCAGCAGAAACTCTGCAATCCAGAAGGGAGTGACAGGACATATTTAAAGTGATAAAAGGGAAAAACCTACAACCAAGATTACTCTACCCAGCAAGGATCTCATTCAGACTTGATGGAGAAATTAAAACCTTTACAGACAAGCAAAAACTAAGAGAATTCAGCACCACCAAACCACCTTTCCAACAAATGCTAAAGGAACTTCTCTAGGCAGGAAACACAAGAGAAGGAAAAGACCTGCAATAACAAACCCAAAACAATTAAGAAAATGATAATACGAACACACATATTGATAACTACCTTAAATGTAAATGGATTAAACACTACAACCAAAAGACATAGACTGGCTGAATGGATACAAAAACAATACCCATATATATGCTGTCCACAAGAGACCCACTTCAGACCTAGGGGCACATACAGACTGAAAGTGAGGGGATGGAAAAAGATATTCCATGCAAATGGAAATCAGAAGAAAGCTGAAGTAGCAATTCTCATATCAAACAAAATAGACTAAAATAAAGACTATTACAGGGACAAAGAAGGACACTACATAATGATCAAGGGATCAATCCAAGAAGAAGATATAACAATTGTAAATATTTATGCACCCAGCATAGGAGCACCTCAATACAAAAGGCAAATGCTAACAGCCATAAAAGGGGAAATCGACAGTAACACAATAATACTAGGGGACCTTAACACCCCACTTTCACCAATGGACAGATGATCCAAGCAGAAAATAAATAAGTAAACACAAGCTTTAAATGATACATTAAACAAGATGGACTTAATTGATATTTATAGGACATTCCATCCAAAAACAACAGAATATACTTTCTTCTCAAGTGCTCATGGAACATTCTCCAGTATAGATCATAACTTTGGTCACAAATCAAGCCTCTGTAAATTTAAGAAAATTGAAATCATATCAAGTATCTTTTCCAACTAAAATGCTATGAAACTAGATATCAGTTACAGGGAAAAAATCTGTGAAAAATACAAACACATGGAGGCTAAACAGTACACTACTAAATAACTAAGAGATCACTGAAGAAATCAAAGAGGAAATTAAAAAATACCTAGAAACAAATGACAATGAAAACATGACAACCCAAAACCTATGGGATGCAGCTAAAGCAGTTCTAAGAGGGAAGTTTATAGCAATACAATCCTACCTCAAGAAACAAGAAACATCTCAAATAAACAATCTAATCTTACACCTAAAGCAATTAGAGAAAGAAGAACAATTAGACCCCAAAGTTAGCAGAAGGAAAGAAACCATAAAGATCAGATCAGGAATAAATAAAAAAGAAATGAAGAAAACAATAGCTAAGATCAATAAAACTAAAAGCTCGTTCTTTGAGAAGATAAACAAAATTGATAAACCACCAGCCAGACTCATCAAGAAAAAAAGGGAGAAGACTCAAATCAATAGAATTAGAAATGAAAAAGGAGAAGTAACAACTGACACTGCAGAAATACAAAGGATCATGAGAGATTACTACAAGCAACTATATGCCAATGAAATGGACAACCTGGAAGAAATGGACAAATTCTTAGAAATGCACAACCTTCTGAGACTGAACCAGGAAGAAATAGAAAATATAAACAGACCAATCACAAGCACTGAAATTGAAATTGTGGTTAAAAATCTTCCAACAAACAAAAGCCCAGGACCAGATGGCTTCACAGGCGAATTCTATCAAACATTTAGAGAAGAGGTAACACCTATCCTTCTCAAACTCTTCCAAAATATAGCAGAAGGAGGAACATTCCCAAACTCCCTCTACAAGGCCACAATCACCCTCATACCAAAACCAGACAAAAGTGTCACAAAAACTGAAAACTACAGACTAATATCACTGATGAACATAGATGCAAATATCCTCAACAAAATAATAGCAAACAGAATCCAACAGCACATTAAAAGGATCATACACCATGATCCAGTGGGTTTATCCCAGGAATGCAAGGATTCTTCAATATACGCAAATCAATAAATGTGATAAACCATGTTAACAAATTGTAGGAGAAAAACCATATGATCATCTCAATAGATGCAGAAGAAGCGTTCAACAAAATTCAACACCCATTTATGATAAAAACTCTCCAGAACATAGGCATAGAGGGAACTTACATCAACATAGTAAAGACCATATATGACAAACCCACAGTCAACATTGTTCTCAATGGTGAAAAACTGAAACCATTTCCACTAAGATCACGAACAAGACAAGGTTGCCCACCCTCACCACTATCATTCAACTTAGTTTTAGACGTCTTAGCCACAGCAATCAGAGAAGAAAAAGAAATAAAAGGAATCCAAATCGGAAAAGAAGTAAAACTGTCATGTTTGCAGATGACATGATACTATACCTAGAGAATCCGAAAGATGCTACCAGAAAACTATTAGAGCTAATCAATGAATGTGGTAAAGTAGCAGGATATAAAATTAATGCACAGAACTCTCTTGCATTCCTATACACGAATGATGAAAAATCTGAAAGAGAAATTAAGGAAACACTCCCATTTACCATTGCAACATAAAGAATAAAATACCTAAGAATAACCTACCTAAGGAGACAAAAGACCTGTATGCAGGAAATTATAAGACACTGATGAAAGAAATTAAAGTTGATACAAACAGATGGAGAGATATACAATGTTCTTGGATTAGAAGAATCAACATTGTGAAAATGACTATACTACCCAAAGCAATCTGCGGATTCAGTGCAATCCCTATCCAACTACCAATGGCATTTTTCACAGAACTAGAACAAAAAATTTCACAATTTGTATGGAAACACAAAAGACTCCGAATAGCCAAAGCAATCTTGAGAAAGAAAAACAGAGCTGGAGGAATCAGGCTCCCTGACTTCAGACTACACTACAAAGCTACAGTAATGAAGACAGTATGGTACTGGCACAAAAACAGAAATATAGATCAGTGGAACAGGATAGAGAGCCCAGAGATAAACCCACTCACGTATGGTCACCTTATATTTGATAAAGGAGGGGAAAATATACAATGGAGAGAAGATTGCCTCTTCAATAAGTGGTGCTGGGGAAACTGGACAGCTACATGTAAAAGAATGAAATTAGAACACTTCTTAACACCATACACAAAAATAAACTCAAAATGGATTAAAGACCTAAATGTAAGGCCAGACACTATAAAACTCTTAGAGGAAAACAGGCACAACACTCTATGACATACATCACAGCAAGATCCTTTTTGACCCACCTCCTAGAGAAATGGAAATAAAAACAAAAATAAACAAATGGAACCTAATGAAACTTAAAGGCTTTTGCACAGCAAAGGAAATCATAAACAAGCCCAAAAGACAGCCCTCAGAATGGGAGAAAGTATTTGCAAATGCAGCAACTGACAAAGGATTAATCTCCAAAATTTACAAGCAGCTCATGCAGCTCAATATCAAAAAAACAAACAACTCAATCCAAAAATGGGCAGTTGACCTAAATAGACATTTCTCCAAAGAAGATATACAGATTGCCAACAAACACATGGATGGATGCTCAACATTGCTAATCATTAGAGAAATGCAAACCAAAACTACAATAAGGTATCACCTCACACCAGTCAGAATGGCCATCATCAAAAAATCTACAAACAATAAATGCTGGTGGGAATGTAAATTGATACAGCCACTATGGAGAACAGTATGGAGGTTCCTTAAAGAACTAAAAGTAGAACTACCATATGACCCAGCAATCCCACTACTGGGCATATACCCTGAGAAAACCAAAATTCAAAAAGAGTCATGTACCACAATGTTCATTGCAGCTCTAATTACAATATCCAGGACATGGAAGCAATCTAACTGTCCATCAACAGATGAATGGATAAAGAAGATGTGGCCCATATATACAATGGAATATTAGTCAGCCATAAAAAGAAACGAAATTGAGTTATTTGTAATGAGGTGGATGGACCTAGAGACTGTCGTACAGAATGAAGTAAGTCAGAAAGAGAATAATGCCGTATGATAACACATATGTATTGAATCTAAAAAAAAATGGTTCTGAAGAACTTAGTGGCAGGACAGGAATAAAGACGCTGACCTAGAGAATGGACTTTAGGACATGGGGAAGGGGAAACTGGGATGAAGTGAGAGAGTGGCATGGACATATGTACACTACCAAATGTAAAATAGCTAGTGGGAAGCAGCCACATAGCACAGGGAGATCAGCTCAGTGCTTTGTGTCCACCGAGAGGGGAGGAATAGGGAGGGTGGGAGGGAGATGTAAGAGGGAAGACATATGGGGATATATGTTTATGTATAGCTGATTCACTCTGTTATAAAGCAGAAACTAACACACCGTTGTAAAGCAATTATACTCCAATAAAGATGTTAAAAAATAAATAAGTAACCAAATAAATAAATAAATCATGCAAAAGATGTACAAGACCTCTATGTAGAGAAACATAAAATTATAGGAGAGTTAATAAATGTAATGATATAGCGTGTTCATGGACTAGAAAAGTAAATAGTGCAAAAATGTTGGTTTTATCCACACTGATCTGTTAGATTCAGTGCAGGCCCAGTCAGAATCCCAACAGATTTGGAGTTGGGGGAAGATATTTTAATAAACTGATTCTAAAATGTATATTGAAATACAGAGGACTAAGAAAAGTAATAAACACTTGAAGAAAAACTAGGTAAGAGGATTTACTCTCAGATATGAAGACTGCAGCTTTAGTTACAATACTGCAGTGATTAAGACAGTGACACAGGGATGGACAAATAGTCCAGTGGAATAGAAGAGAGAAGTAGAAATAGACCTAGTATAAATGAACTTTTGATTTTAAAAAAATGGCACTGCAGGGAAAGAGTTTTTTGATAAATGGTGCTAGGACAATTGAATATCCATATAGAAAAAAAGAAATGACCCCATCCTTACACTATAAACAAAAATTAATTCCAGACAGATTGTTGATCTAAATATAAAAGGTAACACGATGAAGCTCCTGGAAGATAATATAGAATATCTTAATTACTGTGGAATAGGGAATGACTTTTTACACAGAATGAAAAATGTTAACCATAAAGAATAGGAATGATAAATTAGGCTATATTAACATTAAGGACATCTATTTATTAAAGAGCACCATGAAGAGGGAGAGTGGGCTGGGAGGAGATGTTTCCAGTATGTATATCCAACAAAGGATCCATATCCATAATATATTAACAAATCCTACAAATCAGTAAGAAAAAGACACACAATCCAGTAGGAAAAAAATGGCAAGAGGTTTGTACAGGCACTTCTAAAAGAGGATATGCAAATGGCCAATAATATAAAAGAGGATATGAAAAGGCCTCAGCCTCATGAGTGATCAGGAAAATGCTATATCTCTTCAAGAGAAATAAAAACGTGTCCACACAAAAATTTGTACACAAATGTTCATAGCAAGATTATTCATAATAGCCAAAAAGTGGAAAAAACCCAAATGTCTATCAATTGACAAATAGATAAATAAAATGTAGCACAGTGGTCCCCAACCTTTTTGGCACCAGGGGCCGGTTTTGTGGAAGATGATTTTTTCCTGGGGGAGGGGATGGCAGGGGATGGTTCAGGCGGTAATGCGAGTGATGGGGAGCGGCAGATGAAGCTTTGCTGGCTCGCCCACTGCTCACCTCCTGCTGTGCGTCCCAGTTCCTATCAGGCCGCGGACCGCTACCAGTCCGCAGCCGGGAGGTTGGGGACCCCTGATGTAGCATATTCCATTTAATGGAATATTATTTGTCAGTAAAAAGAAATAATGTACTGATACATGCTACAAATAGATGAGCCTTGAAAGAAGCCAGACACAAAAGGCTTTTTTATGATTCCACTTGTGAAATATCCAGAAAAGGCAAATCTATAGAGACAGAAAGGCTAGTAGTTAACTTAGAACTGGAAGTATGGAGGGAAATAGGAAGTGATGTTAAAGGGTATGGGGTTTCTTTGGGGGATGATGAAAATATTCTAAAAATTATTGTAGTAATGGTTGTACAATTCTGACTATGCTAAAAAGCATTGACTATTATACTTTAAATGGGTAAATTGTATGGTATCTCAAGTAAAGTTGTTTTTAAAATGTAGTAATATAAATAATATAAATTAGGAGTTTGGGATTAACATATACAAACTATATAAAATAGATAACCAACAAGGACCTATAGTATAGCACAGGGAACTATACTCAATATTTTGTAATAACCTGTAAGGGAACAGAACCTGAGGTAGTATTTCTGCCTAACTCGTTTTTTAACTGACAATACCAAGTATTGGCAAGTAGGTGAAGTGATGGCAACTCATGTCCTGCTTATGGGAGTATAACTGGTACAACCATTTTGATATCACTCCTTAAATTTGAACACAAGCATACGCTATGGTCCAGAATTTCCATTCGTAGGTTTATACCCAACAGAAGATAAGTCCAGAGATGATCTTGACAGCATTATTTACAACAGCTAAAACCTAGAAACAACCCAAAAATCTATCAGTAGTACAACAGATAAATTAATTGTGATGTAGCCACACAATAGAATATAACATATCAGTGGAAATGAACAGACTACAGCTACATGCAAAAGATGAATATCACAAACATGATATTGAGTGAAAGTAGCCATACACAATGCATACTATCTGACTCCATTTTTATAAATTTCAAAAAACAGGTAAAACTCAGCTGTAGAGCTCAGGGGAATGTATGCTTAAGTAAGAAAGCTGTAAAGAGAGCAGGAAAACAGTTACCATAAAAGTCAAGATAGTGATTACTTTGGTGGGGAAGGAGGGGTTAGTAATTGGAAAGGGGCAGGAAGGGGGCTTGTGAGTTACTGGTGGTATTCTATTTTCTCTGGGGATGATTAACATTTATTACGTGATGATGATTCTTTATGATGTACATTTTTTGTGTGTGTACTCTTCTGTGTGTGTTGTGCAATAAAAAATGTTTAAGAGGGCTTCCCTGGTGACGCAGTGGTTGAGAGTCCGCCTGTCGATGCAGGGGACACGGGTTTGTGCCCCGGTCCGGGAAGATCCCACATGCCGCGGAGTGGCTGGGCCCGTGAGCCATGGCCGCTGAGCCTGCGCGTCCGGAGCCTGTGGTCTGCAACGGGAGAGGCCACGGCAGTGAGAGGCCCGTGTACCGCAAAAACGAAAACAAAAAACAAAACAAAAAAATGTTTAAGAAATAAATACTTAATACAGCACATGTCAGTAGTATATCTTTATATATGCTCATGTGTATTGAATCTAATCAACAGTAAATGCTTATTTTGTGAAGATAGTGTGCTAAGGAGTATAATTTAATTTCTTCTTTATTTTTGTAGGAATATGTTTATCCAGAAGCCAGAGACAGACAATACTTATTATTTTTCCATAAAGGAGCCAAAAAATCACGTTTTGACCTAGAGAAATACAATCAACTCAAAGATGCAATTGCTCAGGTAAGTTTTACAAAAATTAAAGTAAATCCCAGCCTCATCTTGTATGGCATTATCATCATCGTCTACAGTCAAGTACTTAGATGGGTAAACTCTGAAAGAATGATCCAATCCTCTTCTTCCTATGTAAATTATTCCTCAGTTGATAAAAATGACTATTTTAGCATGGTCAACACTCCAGAAAGTTTTATAACACAAGCAGATGAAAAGATAATGAGTCCTATCTATCCTTTTATCACTAGCATATTGAAACTTTTAAACCTATTTTTATATTTTTCATTTTGTTTCTTTAGAGAGGTCTGTTTTTACTTTTCTCTCTTTTTTTATTCTTTCTGCAATTGACCCAAAGATCTCTCACCTGAGATGTGTGGTAGCAAGGGAGCCAAAATAAAATCCAGGTCAGAGAGAGACTACTAGAAATGTTTGCTAGGTGCAGGTGAGAGATTATTGAGCTAGAAATGCTTTTTTTAAAGACTGATATCTTATTTTTCATAACAGCTACCTCTTTCACATTTCTGATTGTGCCTCCCCCTCACTCTGATATCTTTCATTTTGGTGAAGAAATCCTCATTTCTTTTCTCTGCAGTCTTTCATGACTTTAGAGACTTTTTTTAAAACCTCTGGAAGCCCTTCCATTCTCTTTAATGTTTAATTACTCTTCTCTGGACCTTCTCCGCCTTCTCTGTCCCTTTTTGGTGACGGGGTTGTGCTTTGAATAGGCTTAATTCATCTCCCTGCCTTGGCCTAAGTGAATTCTTACCTTCTGTTGCTCTGTGTGGTGGTTCTCAACTGGAGGGAATGCGTCACAGTCATCTCTGGAGCTATTAAAAATACAGGTGCTTCAGCCACCCCCCCAAACCTATTAATCCAACTCCTCGGGGTGAGGCCCAAACACGTGTGAGTTTTGAAAGTGCTGCAGTTGACTGCACATCCCTGTTTTAAAAGTTCCTGATAAGTGAAAAACTTAAACAACTACTAGACAAATAACTAAAGTCTTGAGGAGCATAAATTTGAATTCTGGCTCCAGGCAAAAAGTTTGTAAAAGGGCTTCTCTCTGGAGAAATGCCATCAAGGTGCATCAGATGCTCCCACATTCTTGAGCCCCTGAGTCCTGCCCTGTTGATTGCACAGTCTTTTCTGGAGGCTCTGTTGATAGCTGAAACTGCCAGGACGGACTTCTGTTTCTGTCCTGCTTTGTTGTCCTGTGCCTTTAACATTCTTTGCCTCTGAGGCACTCTTACTTTGAGAGTGATTGAGATGATTTCTCTGACTCATAGTGACGGAGGAAAGACAGTTTCCTCTTCTCAGGAGATAGTAATATCATTGAAAGCTTGGCTAGCCAGTTTTCTCACCTTTTGTTTCTATTTTAGGCAGAAATGGACCTTAAGAGACTGAGAGACCCATTACAAGTACATCTGCCCCTCCGACAGATTGGTGAGGAAGATTGATCTGCAGAGAGCCTCTGAATCCCAGCAGAAAGAACACCTGTTTATAACTATGGCCTTTTTAATTAAAGCATTGCAGGTGGAAGCTGGGAGCCATGTCTGGGTAGAGGGTTTTTAACTTTAATTAAAAAACAAAAACAAAAAGATCTTAGGGAAGAAAGGAACGTTAAAATCTGACCATCAGGCTTTGTGGAATATAAGCTCAAAGGGCTTAGTGAATATTGTCTTAATCAAGAATCTCAGTTTCTGGATGAAAATGATGTATTATTATTATAGTTGAGAGAAAGTGATGCTAGGGGTGTTGTTTCTTGCATCTTCTTTTCAGGGTCAGCAAAATAGTAACACACCAGCACCCCACTCAGCTCTAAATTTTTTTTTAATTTAACTTTTCTTATTTTTGACATAGCAGTAAATAAATATACCAGAAAAGCAAACCCTCGAGATATGTGGGTGGCAAACAGAGTCTGAGCCCATGTCATTAGCATTTATTTTAGATTGGACACAGTCTCTGCAAAGTTACCAGGAATCTCTCCCGTTTGTGCCCCATTTCTGACCACCCACACCTGTTGGTACACTAATTTTATCCATATGATAATTGGAACCAACTTATGACTGTTTGATAATTGACACTTTGGATTATCCCTTAATACCTTCTTAAATGTCTCAATATTCCAGTTCTCTGGATCACTGTCTAGAAATAATTGGCAACAATGCATGAGGTTTTTTTGTTTTGTTTTGTTTTTTGCTAATTAATCTTTAAGAGGAGGACAGATTTCCCTCCTTTATTTAACTATCCCATTGATACTCCCCTCTTCCTCCACAGCTAAAGCCAGAGGCGGAGTGTTCAGCTGTATTACCAAATCAGGAAGATGTAAGGTTTACAAAATGGCTAAAAATCATGGCTCTGTAGCCGTTTCAGAACCAGAATAGTTTCACTGCTGTTAATCTGTTTGTGTGACAGCATTCCAGGCCACCCAGATGGCACTACCTTGTCTGGAGGCCTTGTTAATCTCGAAGGACACACACTCCCACACTGTTTGTGAGCCCTCCCACCTCCACCACTTCAGTAGTTGTAAATCAAGTGTGTGGATCTCAAAGGGTGCAATTTATCTTTGTACAGGAATACATTTCTATGGCTTCTTTCAGCCTACCCTCTTCACCCTATTTTTTCTTATCTTAAATTGAGAGAAAAAGGAGTTAATCTTATACTCTATCAAAATATTTTCTACCATATTTCCAGATGACATCACACTTGAAGAGTCAAAGGAATCTGTGTCTACTATCCTGCTTTTAACTACTGCGGGGGCAGGATGGAAAGGATGATGGGGCTTGCCGCACAGCTGATTGATTGGCTTTTTTCTTTCACGTGATTGATCCCTCTTCATTGTGGCAAGGGGTTTCTTTCTCTTTTTCTTCCTCCTTTGGGATCATTGTGTATGAAGAGAAACACTTTAAACGACAAACCCAGACTGCAGGTGCCTTGCAGAGGTTGAAGGCCAGCCAGGATTGCTGCTGCTCCTCCAGCCACCACCCCTTCCACCGGCATGACGGAATGAAAGGATGCATGTCTCCACTTCTCATCCCTCCTCCCACTTCCTTCCCCACCCACCCCCCCAGTCGTTCAACCCCCTTCCCTCATTTATTTCTGTTAAGTTGTGTGAATTATTTTTAAACCATTTATCCTGTTTGTACACAGGGTTTTTAAGAAGAAACAGCACAGTGCAATGAGCAAACCCTTTCAGGGTGTGTGGGAGGCAAGGGGAGGGAGAACGTGGAGAAAAGTCCTTTAAACAAATAGCAAAATATTGAACATGTGTAAAATCCTGTATCATTTATGAAATATGTATAAAAAGCAATGTACCTTCTGGAACAATAAATACTTATTCAATTTTTGAACTATAGCATCTCATTCTTTAAAGCAAAACAACCAAGATCAGAAACAAAAACAAGCTTATTCTGATTCAAGGTGGAAAAGTTTTTACCTCTAAAATTAATTTTTATAAAAATACCATTTTGAAATTAAGTTTTGTTCCTGGAGCCTATATTTTTACAAGGCATTTCATGAATTCTTCCTGAACTTAAGATGGTCAATATTTTCCTAGTTTTCCAGAGCCACTAGAGGTTCGGTGACCTCTGCAACTGTGATAGAGCCAAGGACAGCACTGACACTAATATCCTTATCTCCTGATTAACAGGAAGTAACTGCATTATATCAGATCATCAGATTGCCCAGTGTGGTCTCCTGGACTCCAGAAACTTGTTCAAGGATGAACTAAGATCAAATACTCATTATTTTAAGAGTTTGTATCAAATTTATAATGATCACCAAATGGGAAAATATCACATGCCACCTAGCCCATCGAAGGCATATCAAAAAGCATGTATTAAATGTCTGCATTAAGTGCAGTGTGAGATGTACTAAGAGCCTCCACAGCTACGGTCCTGCCTCTCCTGGCAGCTCACAGCAACCGAACACAAACATCCCTAAGATATGTAAGATTTAAGAAGATAAGATTGAAAATATTAAGCCATTGTTTGCATTCAACAA
This sequence comes from Monodon monoceros, assembly GCF_005190385.1. Lineage (NCBI taxonomy): Eukaryota > Metazoa > Chordata > Mammalia > Artiodactyla > Monodontidae > Monodon > Monodon monoceros. The sequence goes on from NW_021703781.1 coordinate 23,130,845, forward strand.
ATAATAACTACACCCATGCACCTATGGTCAACTATGACAAAGGAGGCAAGGATATACAATGGAGAAAAGAGTCTCTTCAATAAGTGGTGCTGGGAAGACTGGACAGCTACATGTAAAAGAATGAAATTAGATCACTCCTTAACACCATACACAAAAATAAACTCAAAATGGATGAAAGACCTAAATGTAAGGCCGGATACTATAAAGCTCTTAAAGGAAAACATAAGCAGAACACTCTTTGACGTAAATCACAGCAATATCTTTTTTGATCCACCTCCTAGAGTAACAAAAATAAATGAGACCTAATTAAACTTGAAAGTTTTTGCACAACAAAGGAAACTATAAACAAAACGAAAAGACAACCCACAGAGTGGGAGAAAATATTTGCAAAGCAACCAACAAGGGATTAATCTCCAAAATATACAAACAGCTCACGCAGCTCAATGTCAAAAAAACAAACAATCCTATCAAAAAATGGGCAGATTTAAATAGACATTTCTCCAAAGAAGACATACAGATGGCCAAAAAGCACATGAAAAGATGCTCAACATCACTAATGATTAGAGAAATGCATATCAAAACTACAATGAGGTATCACCTCACACCAGTCAGAATGGCCATCATCAAAAAACCTACAAACAATAAATGCTGGAGAAGGTGTGGAGAAAAGGGAACCCTCCTACACTGTTGGTGGGAATGTAAATTGTTACAACCATTATGGAACAAAACAATATGGAGGTTCCTTAAAAACTAAATATAGAACTACCATATGATCCAGCAATCCTACTCCTAGGCATATATCTGGAGAAAACCATAATTTAAAAAGACACATGCACCCCAATGTGCACTGCAGCACTATTTACAATAGCCAAGACGTGGAAGCAACCTAAATGTCCATCAACAGAGGAATGGGTAAAGAAGATGTGGTACATATATACAGTGGAATATTACTCAGCCATAAAAAAGAATGAAATAACACCATTTGCAGCAACATGGATGGACCTAGAGATTATCATACTAAGTGAAGTAAGTCAGACAGAGAAAGACAAATATCATATGATATCACTTATATGTGGAATCTAATAAAAAAGTGATACAAATGAACTTATTTACAAAACAGAAACAGACTCACAGATCTCAAAATCAAACTTATGGTTGCCAGAGGGGAAACGTGGGTGGAAGTGATAAATTAGGAGTTTGGGATTAACATATACACACTAATATATATATTATAGATAACTACTAAGGACCTACTGTATAGCACAGGGAACTCTACTCAATATTCTGTAATAACATATATGGGAAAAGAATCTGAAAAAGAATGGATCTATGTATATATATAACTATTCGCTTTGCTGTACAGCTGAAACTAATACAACATTCTAAGTCAACTATATTCCAGTAAAAAAAAAAACTTTTTTAAGGCAAATAATAACTACATATTCCACAACATCCTCTTAGGCTCTGGTGAATAATGGAGAGTGTTAAATCCATTAGTGAGCATAGGTAATGCAGTTTCGCTAAGGAATCATAGACTTTTAGGGCTGGAGAAAGTAAAAGTGTTCTCAGAGTATGGTTCCTGGAACAGCAGCTTACCTCTCCAGAAATGCAAGCTCTCCACTCCCTACTGAATCAAACTAGGAGTGGAACCAGCAATCTGTGTTCAGCAAGCACTCCTGGTGATTCTGATGCAAACCATTGACCTCATCAAACCATGGCTTTAAAGAGAAGGAAACTGAGGCATAGAGAGGGCATCTGTGTCATAACTCATCAGTGAATTCTATGATCAAACAACCAGACTGAATGAGGATTGGTGAGTATGGTGACTATGGTAAATGGAAAGGATAGAGATCATGTCACATGTACGTACTATTGTATCTTGCCTCTGAGGGTGTAGTGGTAAGCACACAGTAGATGCTTACAAAAACAAATACAAATAAATTGAATTTTTTAAATCTGTCTGGAAAGATTTCACGGAAATGTGGAACTTCTTAGATTTCGGAATTCAGTTTCACCAAAACTGTTAAGGGTTGTCATTCATTTTTTTTTTAATTTATTTAATTTATTTATTTTTGGCTGCATTAGGTCTTCGCTGCTCTGCGCGGGCTTTCTCTAGCTGCGGTGAGTGGAGGCTACTCTTCGTTGTGGTGCACGGGCTTCTCATTGCGGTGGCTTCTCTTGTTGTGGAGAACAGGCTCTAGGCCCATGGGCTGAGTAGTTGTTGTGGCTCATGGGTTCTAGAGCGCAGGCTCAGTAGTTGTGGCACACGAGCTTAGTTGCTCCGTGGCATGTGGGATCTTCCCGGACCAGGGCTTGAACCCGTGCCCCCTGCATTGGCAGGCGGATTCTTAACCACTGAGCCACCAGGGAAACCCGGGTTGTCATTCATTTTTATCACTACCAACAACCTTTATTTCGTTGCTCCCCAAATATGTCCAAACTCCTTGTCTTCCAAAATGGACTATGTGGTTATTTCCTTAGGATAAATGTATAGGTTAATTTTGACAAGACCTACTGAATATAAAATGACCCACTTTATAAATATTCATTTATGTATGTTTTATAAATGCATCATCCACCGAGCAATCCTTCCACCTTGAAACTGCCCTCAGCTCTTGTGATGACTACTTCTCTGTAAATCTCTGACTACTTCTCAGCCTATTTTGCAGCATTCTCTTCCTCTGCCCACATCTTTATATTAGGCTTCTCCAAGATTCCATCTTGGACCCCATTTTCCATGAATGATCTCATCCATTCTCCTCCCCCAATTTCAGTTACCATTTATATGCTGGTAGCTTTCTCAAATTGTTATCCTAGCTCAGATTTCTCCTGAAGAGTACATTGGTTAATCTATCTCCTAACTGATCTATTTCCACCATTCCTGCCTGTGCATTAAATTTGTTCACTGTCACTGGAGTATTTTTGTTTTAATTTCTAATAGCACATACTTTAGAAAAATAGATGCTTACATCTCCCTGCGCACCTCCTTGCACAGAGGAGCCCCAGGCAGGCAGGGAGGCTCCGAGTGAGCGTCAGTTGTTGGACGTGGTGCCTGCGCATCGGGCCTGAGAAGCTCTGGGCGAGAGCGCAGAGTCGGCTCCTGGGGCGGTGCGGGGCGCATCTCAGGTCTCACACTTGTAAGTTTCGGCAAAGAATGCTGTGCTTCTTTAGGCACGCTGAGCCATGCCGTACAAAGCTTCAAATCTTGGCGCAAAAACCAGAGACCTTGCCAGAGCAAACAAGAAGTACAAATGGATGACTGGTCAAAAGGGCCTAGGTAAGTGGTGGTTGTTATTGTTCTTCCAACCAGCTATGAAAGAAACCTTCATTGCCTGTATTTTATAATCAACCAGTATATTTTAACACCAGGACAGTGCTGCATTAGTCCAGACATAACCCATAGTTATCTTGAACAAGAGACCACTGGGAGAAATAAAAGTACACAGCCAGATGAGCAACTGCCTGTGAATTCTAAGGGAAGCATGCAACAGAAATCCAATGAATTAGTTAATAAAGCTACATATGAGGGCATAGAACTGCCAGAGCAGAGTTCAAGGAATTTTCAAGTCATCATTCCTCATCTAGGTGATGAGAAAGCTCACTGTACCAGAGAAAAATCCAACATTATGGAACATAGAAATAATGATTTGCATTACAAATGTATGATTCCTTGTCAAATTACTTCAGACTTAAAGAGGAGACAATAGCGTTGCTTCTAAAAGAATTGGACATTCTCAAAGCAAGCAATAAAAAGCTTCAAGAAGGGCTTCCCTGGTGGCGCAGTGGTTGAGAGTCCACCTGCCAATGCAGGGGACACAGGTTCATGCCCCGGTCTGGGAAGATCCCACATGCCGCAGAGCGGCTAGGCCCGTGAGCCATGGCCACTGAGCCTGCGCGACCGGAGCCTGTGCTCCGCAACGGGAGAGGCCACAACGGTGAGAGGCCCGCGTACCACAAAAAAAAAAAAAAAAGCTTCAAGAAAAACTGACTAAAGAAGATAAAGAACAGAGAAAACTAAAGCTTAAACTGGAACTCTAAGGAAAAGCAACAGAAGCTCAAATTGCTGAAAAAACAGCAGCTCTGGTTGAAGAGGTGTATTTTGCAGAGGGAACGTGATGAAGCTATTATGTCTCGACTGCCGTTAGCCAATGAGGAGAGAGATGAAGCAATTGCACGAGCCAAGCATATGGAAATGTCTCTAAAACTGCTAGAAAATATTAACCCTGAAGAAAATGACATGACATTACAGGAATTACTGAACAGAATAAACAGTGCAGACACAGGGATAGCTATTCAGAAGAATGGAGCTATAACTGTGGATAGAATCTACAAGACCAAGGAATGTAAAAAGAGAATAACTGCAGAAGAAATGAATGCAGTGATTGAAGAACGGGATGCTGCTTTGTCTCAGGTGGAAATTTTTCTCCCTTTGGAACTAATAAGACCTCTGGATTAGCAGAATCTCAGTTTGCAGAGATGGGAAGCAAAAATCTTGCTATTGGATCACTACAGGTAATAATGAATGAAGCCACTCCCATTTCAATCCCTTGATTCCTGGACCCGTGAATATTGGCTGTGGATGAAAAAGTACCATATATTGGATTCTGGTTTAGAGCATATACACTGTCATGGAGAACCTTGTCCTAGCCCCACCAGGTATTGCCACATATCGGGCACTATAATCAAGTCTTCAAAAATCCATTCCACTGTTTTATCAAGCTAGCTGTGTCAGGATGATGCAGAACTTGGTAAGATCAGTGTTCATGAGCATGAGCCCATTGCCACACTCCATGTGCTATGAAGTGAGTTCCTTGATCAAAACAATGCTGTGTGGAATCTCATGGTGATATGTAAGGCATTCTATAAGTCCATGGATGGCTGTTTTTGCATAAGCATTGCATTCAGGGAAGCAAGTCCATATCCAGACAAAGTGTTTATTCCAGTAGGAAGAGTAAAGAGCAGTTTTAGTAAGAAGGTAGGAGAATGAAAATTTGTGATCCAAGAGCAGAGTTTCAGAGTTAAGGATTAAAGAGGACTAAGGACAAGATATGGCTAGGGTTACTGTTTGAAGGTATATTTTATTGGAATAAATGAGTCAAGAAATTGTGAGGCTAGAGTGTTGTATGGGTGATTCTTGCTTTTGTCTAAAATATTGGCAAGAAAAAAAATTTTTTAATGTGGAAAAGTAACCTTTGTTGTCAAATCACAGTGGTACAGATGAGAAGGAAGTCATCCAAATCAGTGCTTTTCAAACTGTCTGTGGTGAAAACCAGTTTAAAAAAACGTTGTTCCAATGTGTTATGGGCCACTACTTTTATAACGTATAATAAAAAAGACTTATTAAAAAAATAAAAAATAAATGTGAGAGAAGGGAAAAGACACCACACAAAGTGGTCAGGGAAACTCAGGATGTGAGACGTTCTATAGGACAAAAGACTGGGTTTCTTCAACAAGTAGCATGGGAGGTGGAGGGACTGTTATAGATTAAAAGAATTTAAGAGACCCAAGCACAAGAAATGTATAGCTCTTGTTTGTTTTGTTTTGCTATAAATTTATTTTATTTATTTATTTATTTTTGGCTGCGTTGGGTCTTCGTTGTTGCACACGGGCTTCCTCTAGTTGCGGTGAGCGGGGGGCTACCCTTCGTTGCAGTGTGCGGGCTTCTCACTGCGGTGGCTTCTCATTGCGGTGGCTTTTCTTGGTGCGCGGGCTCTAGTAGTTGTGGCTCACGGGCTCTAGAGCGCAGTAGTTGTGGCGCACGGGCTTAGTTGCTCTGCGGCATGTGGGATCTTCCCGGACCAGGGATTGAACCGTGTCCCCTGCATTGGCAGGTGGATTCTTAACCACTGTGCCACCAGGGAAGCCCCTATAGCTCTTGTTTGAATCCTGACTCAAGCTAGCAATACAAAGAAATTTTTGAAACAACTGGGGAAATTTAAATATGGAATGAGTATTAGATGATATTAAGGAATTACTGCTACTTTCCATAGGTGTAATAATGACAATACGATTATATAAAAAAGAAAGGCCATTTGTTAGAAATGTATACTGCTGTATAAATGAAATAAGATTGACAAAATGTTAACTATTATGGTAGCTGGGTACTCTTTATTGTTTTTTCTACTTTGTATATATTTGAAATTTTTCATCATAAAAAATTAAAATGAAAGGGCCGGTCAACTAAAAAGGAAAAAATAGGAATAAGAAAAATATCCTACCATCCTGGGAAGACTTGTTTACAGAACCAAAGGACTATCTGGTAAAAGTCCTTGACTCTAGCAATCAATCCTGGCAGCAAATCTGGGTTTATCTCACGCACACGTCCTCTGTTTCTCTGCAACACATATGAAGCAGTCAGATGGCTTCTCAGGGACAGGAAATTGCAGGGTTTTGTTATTTCTGTTAAGACCATTGCCACTTAGCAGCACTACCCTGTAATGAAACAGTTCCTCAGTTAAGACCATTGCCACGTAGCAGCACTACCCTGCAACGAAACAGTTCCTCAGTCCCAGAGTCATCCATTGCTGCCATCAGATTGCAACTTAATAAGCTAATAATGATCAAGTTGCCTGTGTCCCACTAGCATTAGTGATAAAGTAGCTGAGTACAAGTTAAATCAATGGAAACCTCTTGCTAGACTGTAAAGTCTGCTTGTGGGAACCTCTTTTACCTTAATCACTGTCAAATACCCGTGACCAGCATGTTACCTGGCCCTTAGTAAGCATTACTGTTTAACTGAACCAAAACCCTAGAGGAAAGGGGCCACAGTAATTTGAATGCTACTTAGTGTAATAAGAAAATGTGCTAAAAGATTAGGAAGACAAATTTAGGGACTACTTCCTAAATGACAATAATATTTCTTTCCCAGGCACTAGAAGTTCTGTTATTAGGAAAAGAAGCATAGATGAAGAAAGTTTAGAAATAATAGAAGCCCAAAGCATCACGTCAAGGTAAGATTAGGAGAGAAAAATTTTGGTTTCACGTGGATCCTTGTTTAATATCATATTTAAAAACAACAAACAAAAACCTATTCTCTACCCTTCTTTTTATCCTTCCCCTTCACATTATCTTCAGTAACAGTGCTTGCCAATTCTCATTCTACGCACTGTAGGATGTCAGGAAGCTGGCAAACTCCAAACCTGTAACTACTAAGGTTATGTCTAGTGACATGTCATATACAGGACCCTACATTGTCCCTCTCTTGTCTAAAACTGAAACTCTAGTAAACTTACTTTTCAGTGTCGTCAATTTAATGAATAGCTCCTAATCTGAAGCCCCTACCCCCATGTTACTGTGAGAATTAGTGAAATAAACAACACTAAACCATTTTCAATTTGGAGAAGAAAGGCACTATGAAAACATGAGATACTGCTGCTCAAACACAACTTGAACCTTGTTAATTTAGGAAGTTTTGTTACCAAAGACCATAATAAAACAGACTTGGACGTTTGCTTCAAGAGAATATTGTCCTCATTCCACACCTGTCCTTACTACTCTTTTGTGTGCTCTTGTAAACTCCTTGACCACCTGACCAAGACATTTTCTAAAGATCATTTCCAAAAATTAGGCTTTATCCCATTCTCATGTAATCTGCAATGCTATGGCTGCAATATCATGAAATCAGTTCCTTGAAGTCACAAAACAAGATTTTGACGTGAGGGGATGTCCCTCTTTTAGAGTTCCCTTCTGGATAAGATACTGGAGGCCTAATTGCAGGGAAGTCTTGAGAAAAAAACAATAGGAGGATGAGGGATTGTGAGGGTTTTTCTTTTTTTTCCCCTAAAGAATAATATCAATAAACTAACTCTGTTGACAGTGTAAAGCAGTGCTTCTATCTGGGGTCAAGGCCAGAGCAATGGACACCTTATCCCACTCATCCTTTTCCTCTGATAAAGCCCCAACCAGTACTGAAAAGTCTTCTTCACAAGAGCCTAGAGGCCTTTTTAAAAAGTGTTTGAAAAAGAAGCGGACAAAGGAAGACTGAAATTAAAAGGATTTTCCAGTCTGTATCTGGTGGCTGGTCCAAAAGGATGCTTCAATTCCTGCTCTTCACCTGCCTTTTCACCACAGTAACACTGGGGTCACCAACGGGTAAGTCTTGTGTCAAGTACTTGACACGATGTACTTTTGTTGGAGGAATTTGCTGTTAGGTACAGGTTATTAAGAGCAAGATTCCAGTATCTTAAATACTGGTTCTAGAATAGGAGAAGAAAAGTCATTGAAAACCTGTGGAGATATATTTTCAGAGAATTTCATTTCATGTTCCGTTTAGCCTTTTGCCTGGGCATCCAAAATTTCCATGGATCTGCCAAATCCAAACAACTTTCCATGAGCTAAATATTTCTTGGAGTATCTGTAAAAGGAATCCTAACCTCTTTATATTCTAGGCACTTGTATAGTCCCAACTTTAAGAGGGAAAAAAAAATTTTCTTTAGAGCAGAGGATAGAGTTTTTTCTTTCATTAATACAAGGGACTGAGTGTGCCCCTAAAGGCACAGATCTGGATAAATCAGACTTCTTAGTCTTGACATCTGAAAATACGACTTTTTTTGCAGAGACTGAGTGAATCTTAAACTGTCTCCCCCCTTGGCACCTCCAGACTTGATACAAAACTGGCCAACAAAGCAAAGTTTTAATTCCATTTAGTAACAAATGTCTCTCTCCTTTTCCCATTAGAATTTAAGTTCTAACTAGAAGAGAGAGTGAGATGGCGAGAACCATCCTTCTTGGCACCTCTGAGAATCTCAGTGTTTAATTGCCCCTATTTCTTCGGGTAACTAAGGCCTTTCTCTAGTACCTTTAAGAATAAACATTAAAAATAGGCTTGAGACCCTAAGGAGACATGTAAAACTAAATGTCATGTGGTATCCTGGATGGGATGCCAGAATAGACAAAAACAGGCAAAAACTAAAGAAATCTAAACTATGGACTTGAGTTAATAATAATGTATCAACACTGGTTCATTAATTGTGGCAAAGATACCACACTAGTGTACAATGGTTTCATAATAGGGGAAACTGGGTGCCAGAAAATGGGAACTTTTTGTACAATCTCCTCAATTATTCTCTAAATCTAAAACTGGTCTTAAAAAGTCTTAAAGATAGGTTTGAGCTAAGTTTAATCACCCTGTATCTGCTACCAGTAAGTAACCAAGAGTCGCTTGAGTCAAAGTGGTCCTGCCCTCAACTTCCTCCCCGCTTTCTCCCCACTCTCTTCCCTGGCTTACTCCTCCCTCTAGTACCTCCCGTACCCTCCCATCAGACACCTTCTCCTTTCCCAGATCTTTTTTATTTTATTATTTTTTTTCCAGCCCTTCTAGGACGTTTGACTCAACGCCATAAACAAGATAAAGGGAGAACTTTGGGGGCTAGGGATTGGGTGGGGGTGCAGTTGCCTGAGAGGAAAGGGTAAGTGAGAAAAAAGCAGAAGAGGGGAGGGCGGAAGGCGGGAAGCGAAGGGGGAGAGGGAAGGAAGGAGAGGAGGGGCTTCCGACCCCAGGGCGCGGGGGCAGAATCTGGTGATCCGGACTATCCGAGGGGCGGTTCCCGGGATGCGGACCTGGAGGGTAAGGGAGTCCTGGTCCCCGGGACGAAAGGGCGGGGATGCTGACGTTTGCTCTCTGCTTTCGGCCACGACGAGGTGCCGGCCCTCGGGGGGCATGGACGTCCGGGCTGACGAGCGAACATCCTAGTAAATAAGGGCTGACCGGCTGTCTGCCAGCTGGGGCCCCCTGACTCGAACTTTGCCCACCGGGCTGTTCTCTGAAGCTCTCTCATTTGAGGGATGTATTATGTATGCGTGTGTATATATACGTCAGTAATTCAGGACGCAACATGCATAATACCGAATTCGGGCTCCACATTGAGAGACTGAAAAAAAGAATTAACGCCAGCGGCCAGATTATTAAAGGATTAAATTACTCCCTTTAAAGGGGGTGAGTGGAATGGGTTTATTTAATGTTAGGAAATATTGCATGGGTAACTTTTAAAATATGTATTTAGTTTACAGAAGATAGTAAATTTCTCCTATTTGTGCCATGTATCACCTACAACAAGAGAGGAAGTAAACTTTCAACAAATAGCACAAGAAATGATAGTTAAATTTAAGGAAAAACTTTACAAATCATGAAATAGTTATTGAGGGAGGTTTAGGAATTTCTGTAAAAGCTATTAAAAGTTGAGTACTTAACCATTTCTTATAAAATTAGAGCCAAGGAGATGAACCAAATATTTCTATGAATTTATAATCACCTGTGAAATTGCCCTGGAAATCTGTCTTCATAAGAGAACCACAGCTGGGAGAGCAGATAAGGGAATTTTTCCCTTTTCAGAGGGTAGAGAGTCTGTATGAGGACATTTCTTCCTCTCAAGCGACATCAAACCATGGTCTAGGGCACAGTCAGGAAACCGCAGGGACATTATAAGGAGAGGGTTGCTCCTGGCACGTGTAACTCTGCAAAAGTGTTACTTCCAGAATATGCAATATCCTACTTATTTCTTGTCCCAAACGGTTATTATACTGTCAGTGGGGCCCTTAGCACTAGGCTACACCCTCCTCTACATGTGACTGAAGTTTTGAGATTAAACTTGAAATTGAAATGTAGACTGGGAAAACCCAAAATATTTTCTAGACAACTTAGATTTTTTGATCATGGCCTATCCACACTTAATTATTGTGCAGTATTTGCTGAAGCTGAATTTCCTGCCCACAAAGTATTTCAGCCTTAATATGAATTCCCTGCCTACAATGTCTATTAAGTCAGCCTCACATGCATTAAGAAGGATAGTACTCTGGCTAGGACTCCTTTCTAGAATTTCTTGATTTTATAGATTCTTTGTAAGAACAATTTGCCTGTGTTAATTCAATGTTTTCCTGAAATTGAGAGAAGCAGTGAACTGGGGATATTGGCGTATTCAGTCATTAAAATGTTTTTGATGAGGTATTTGTCCATGTTATTTATGCACTAAAAATGCATGCTTGAAATGTTGCTATATTCTAGACAGTGATGCCCTGGCTAATTGTGAAGACACAAAGTTCATGGCGTTTTCAATAGGTGATGGAACATGTACCAACATTCACATGGAGAATATCTTTGGTATTTACTTCACACTATACTGTGTTTTTCAAAGCAGCTGACATATGCCAGAGGCCTATTCCTTCTAAGGTGGAATGAGCTTTACACATTCATTATCAAGCCAAACTGCCCGCTAATGCAAAATTCCATCCAAAATCTTGCTTACAAATGACCATCCAACTACTTTTTGAAAATTTCCAAAGATGAAGAGCTTACCACTCTATGATACAGCCTCTCCATTACTAGACAGCTGAACTGAAATGCACTTCCCTGTAACAATTTGTTCTTGTCATTGTAACAGAAAGCTAATTCCTCTTTCATAAGCCATTCCAGATTTTTGAAGACTGATGCATATTCTTCAGGGTTTGTTATTTTTTTTCCTCCAAACAGTAGTTCTCAGCTTCTTCCCCAGTAAATAATTGTTAGGCTCCCTTCTAAATCTGATCACCTTCCTCTGGACATCAAGTTTGTCCATTACTTTCATAAAATATAGCCACAGGTGTGAACACAGTACTCAAAATATAGTCTGACCAGTGCAGGTTTCAGTGAGACTATGACCTCCCTCGGTCTGAACAACTGTCCTATCAGATGATCACTCCGGATGAAAGGTTTAGTTCAATGCAAACACAAAACCTTAAATAGATTTGAGATGATTTTTCAAATGTAAAAGGCATTTATGAAATATGTTCACGTCAACTTGAGGAATCTTAAACAGCTACTTTTGGGGACTTTAGATTATTTCTTTCTTGAACTAAAAAGCCAGAATGTAAGACCAAGAAGGTGGACTCTGGCTCTTGCCACTGTGATCTGAAACATCACAAGGTGCCTCTGAGGTGTGTCCTTTTCATTCCCAGCCCTAGATCCTTGTTCTGCTTACATCAGTCTGAATGAGCCGTGGAGGAACACTGACCACCAATTTGATGAGTCTCAAGGTTCCCCTCTGTGTGACAACAATGTGGATGGGGAGTGGTACCGCTTCACAGGCATGGCAGGGGATGCCATGCCCACCTTCTGCATACCAGAAAACCACTGCGGAACCCATGCACCTGTCTGGCTCAATGGCAGCCACCCTCTGGAAGGTGATGGCATTGTGCAACGCCAGGCCTGTGCAAGCTTCAGTGGGAACTGCTGCCTCTGGAACACCACGGTGGAGGTCAAGGCTTGCCCTGGAGGCTACTACGTGTATCGTCTGGCCAAGCCCAGCGTCTGCTTTCACGTCTACTGTGGTCGTGAGTACCTTCCCTGGGCTCTTTTCCCTCCCCCCCACAAGGCCACATACGGCATCAAAGAGAAAAACGCCATAGGAAATTTGGTTATGGTAGTATCTCAGAGCCTGAAGAACATTGATTTAGGGCCACGGATACCTCCAGATCATGATTTCTGAGGTGTGTTCTTAGATTTCTGAAAAATTCCTGAAGAATAGAAAGGGAAAGGAGCTATGACTTTGATCAGTTTTACTTTGTCTTCCACTCCATTCAAACAGAACAGTAGAAAGTGAAATGTTGACTTAGGTTATTTCGTGTGGATTTCCAGCCTTTTTGAGCATGGAGGACCCCTTCTCAATATACATTTCAGACATCCATACGGTAGCATTGTGCTTAGTGCCCACTGATTTTTTTAATGATGTATAATGGGAAGAAGCCACTTGAGATCAGTAATACTTGTAAGTGAATTTTCATGTTATTAATCCCATAAAAATCTGTATACATTTAAAAAATAGACTGCATAGAAGAGTAGGACATAATGCTTACTTAATCTACAGCTCATGTTTGGTGAGGTTTTAGATTTGCAGAAACTCCATGGTCACCCAAGGATCTGAAATTGGGACTCATTGAACTCAATGACAGAACATGTCCCTAGGCAGCACCTCTTGCCATTGGGCTATATAAACACTGATCAATGAGAATTCTCTTGATGTTGGCTAGGAATTCATACCCCATGATTGAACTCATGAGGCTTTCTCATGGATGAGAGTGTCCTCTGGTCCTCGCCCTTCCTAAAAGGTCCTCTTTATCCTCCATAGATTTTTATGACATCTGTGATGAGGACTGCCACGGTAGCTGCCTGGATACCAGTGGGTGCACGTGCTCTCCAGGAACCGTGCTAGGCCCCGACAGACAGACATGCTTTGGTAAGAAACCCATCTTGCAGTAGAAACAGGCTATTAGGAGTAAAGGACAAATCAAAAACTGTTCCTGACTCAGAGCGCCATCATTTTTCCAGTTTGTGTCTCTGAAAACTCAGAATGGGGTTTGTCTTTTTAGTTCATAACTAAAGCCTCAAGCCAAATTTATATCATGTGTCGGGACAGTCTGGGATTGTGTTGTCCAATACACTAGCCACTAGCCATGTGTGGCTATGTGGCTTGTGTGACTGAAAAACTGAATTGTAATTTTACTTAATTTTAATTTAAAAGCTAATATTTGATTCAGTCATTGGAAAACTAAAACTGTGTGGGGCAACTTGAGTGAACTGTAAATTTTATGACTATAAAATACAGCTCAAGTATTTCTGATGAAAATTTATCATCCAAACTGAGACATGCTATAAGTATAAAATACACACCAGATTTTGAAGATTAGTTCAGAAAAAGAATAAAAGATATCAATAATTTTAATATTGATTATATATTGAAATGAAATATTTTAGACATACTGGATAAAATGAAATCTATTTTTTAAAATTTATTTTATTTATTTATGTATTATCTTTTGGCTGCACTGGGTCTTAGTTGCGGCACGTGGGATCTTCATTGAGGCACATGGGATCTTCAGTTGTGGCATGTGGGATCTTTCGTTGAGGCGCGTGGGCTTCTCTCTAGTTGTGGTGTGCAGGTTTTTCTCTCTCTAGTTGTGGCACACAGGCTCCAGAGTGTGTGGCCTCTGTAGTTTGTGGCACGAGGACTCTCTCGTTGAGGGATGCGAGCTCAGTAGTTGTGGCGCGCTGGCTTAGTTGCCCCACAGTGTGTGGGATCTTAGTTCCCCAACCAGGGATTGAACCTGCATCCCCTGTATTGGAAGGCAGATTCTTTACCACTGGACAACCAGGGAAGTCCCTGAAATATATTATTAAGATTAATTTTACCAATGTCTTTTAACAAATTTTTTAATGTGACTACTAGGCAATTTTACATTACATGTGTGTCTTGCTTTGCATTTCTGTTGGGTAGCTTTGGTCTAGAATTATCTAAGGACATACTCCTATAGCTTCACTAATATAATTTTGGTTTGTCTGAGTGGCAAGAAAGGGTAGTCAGATTATTTGTAGGAAATCCAGAGTTGTCCAATTGTATACATGTTTTGTTGTCTACAGCAGGGAGAAAATAGAGTTGAAAAACCCAGGACTGAAGATCATCTATTTTCTGTTTAGTGTTATGAAGCTTTTTGTATTCAGACTCAAATAGAGTTAAAACAAGTCTAGAGAGAAAGGGGAGGACTACCCCACAGCTGCCTCCTCCAGAAGAAGAGTAACAAGATCAGGATGGGATAGGGCATCAGGATGAAAGGGATATCAAAGGGTTCTTATTTTAGAAAAGCTTTTGTTCCTCAGTCTCTTTAATGAACCCCACTAGCCATCCCATGGAGCATGGCTAGGCACTCCCATAACAGTTGTTAGGGCTCTTGCCTGGTTGATTTTGACTATGTGATTTAATGTAAACAGGTTCAGGGTGTGGGGGATGATGGTTCCTACAATTCCCCCCAACCCCTCACACTACACACACACACACACACACACACGTGTCTGTTGGAAAATATTTGGCTTCCTCTTAAGGCAGGAGTTGTTCATTCATCTCTTCTTTTGTTTTAATATAACTTTTGAATAGGTAATGTATTTAAATAGCTCCCAAGTTAAACAGCATGAAGGTATACAGTGAAATATCTAGCTCTCTGTCCCCCATTTGCTCCACTTCCCTCTCCTCCAACTCCATCCCAAGTAAACTCTTTTTTTTAAATATTTATTTTATTTCTTTATTTTTCTTTATTTTTTTGGCTGTGTCGGGTCTTAGCTGCAGCACACGGGATCTTTCGTTGTGGAACACGGGCTTCTCTCTAGTTGTGGCACATGCGCTCCTGGACGCATGGGCTCTGTAGTTGTGGTGGCCCACGGGCTCTCTAGTTGAGGCACATGAGCTCAGTAGTTTTGGCACGCAGGCTTAGTTGCCCCACAGCATGTGGGATCTTAGTTCCCCGACCAGGGATCAAACCCACGTCCCCTGCATTGGAAAGTAGATTCTTTACCACTGGACCACCAGGGAAGTCCCCCAAGTAAACTCTTACATTATTTACTTATGTATGCTTCCAGGGTTTCTTCAGGCAGATATAAAAATAAAAATATACATATTTATTTATTTGTTGCCGTTTTTTAAACCAAATGTTGCATATTATACACACCATACACATCTCTTGCTTAACAATTTATCTTGGGCATCTCTGCCTATCGGGACATAGGGAAAAGCCCCCAGTTCCTGCCTGGAGTCTGTCTGTTGGTTTCAGGGAGATCATGAACTCCCTGAAATTAGAGGCAAAGTTTTGTGTTTATGTGCATGTGTCAATGTTACTTTAGTTTTTTAAAAAATATATAACAATTTTAATTATTTATTATAAATTATTTTTTTCAGGCAGAGAGAAGAGTATAGGAAAATAATATAACAGACACTCATGTACCCAGATTTATAGCTAAATTTTTCTTCCTTTTTTAATTTTTAAATTTTTTAAAAAATATTTATTTATTTATTTTTGGCTGCGTTGGGTCTTCATTGCTGCATGTGGGCTTTCTCTAGTTGTGGCAAGCGGGGGCGACTCTTCGCTGCGGTGCATGGGCTTCTCATTGCGGTGGCTTCTCTTGTTGTGGAGCACGGGCTCTTAGGCACGCAGGCTTCAGTAGCTGTGACTCGCAGGCTCAGTAGTTGTGGCGCACGACTTAGTTGCTCCGCGGCATGTGGGACCTTCCCGGACCAGGGCTCGAACACATGTCCCCTGCATTGGCAGGTAGATTCTTAACCACTGTACCACCAGGGAAGTCCCTCTTCCTTTTTTTAAAATAAAATTTTACAGATACAAATAAAGCCATCTCATTCCACCTCTTTTACCTGTCTCACCCTCCAGGGATAATCACAGTTTTGAAGTTAGTGTGTGTCCTTCTGGTCCCTGTTTTTATGCTTTTATTATTTATGTAATAATATAACAATAACAATATATAGCATTGTTTTGTGTGTTCTTAAAATTAACATAAAAATGATACCTTACCTCACGTGTGAGATTTTCTCTAGAGTATACCCATAAAAGTGGAATTGCTGGGGCATAGAGTTTCTAAGGCTGTAAGTGACAATAAATTCCCAGATAACAATGGCTTCAACAGTAGAAGCGTATTTCTCTCTCATGTAAAATAATCAGTCTCCAGGTAAGCAATCCAGGCTTTTGACAGAGGGTGAACCCAAGCACCAGTGTGGCCACTCCCAGGAGGGCTGCTAGTACCTCTAGCCATCCACTGTCCAGGCAGTAGGGGCCCTGATGAAGGGTCTAATCTTAGCAACTATATTTTTCATTTCTACGAGTTCTGTATGTTTGTTTTGTTTCAATTCTGCCTTGTCTTCCTACACAATTTTATTTTGGTTACTGGCCTTACTTTTATCTGTTTAGTAATTTTTTTAATCCTTGTATTATGGATTTTTCTGGATTATTCTGTTCTCTCCAGTTCAAAGCCTCCCATTTGTTATCTTGTCAGCTTTCTCATAGTGGATCATCTCCTCCTGCATATGTTTTATGATAAACCACCTTCTGTTGTAATTGTTTTTCTGTGGTACTCCACTCCTATTATCTGGTTTGAGGAGTTCTTTTTTACTACAGAGAGTTTTTTGATTGCTTGTGTCACAGAAGCTTCACCAGTCCAGGCCAAACTTTACAACAGTTTCTCAGTTTCAAGATCCCCACACCATGTGGGAATTATGAGTTCATACTTCAACCGTGGCAGGGCCCAACTTGGGGTTTATGAAGGCTTTTCTCTTTCCTAGAGCCTCAGGCAGAGAGCTCCTTATTTCTTTCCAGGGCCTCAGAGCAGAGTCCTTCTCCTCCCCCTTTCATTGTGGGGATACGTTTTCCAGGGTCCTAGACTTGAGCAGGGTTTCAGTTCTAGCTCATCTCCTCTCGTGGGCCCAAGGCCATGCCTCCTGTCACCATGTGGGTGTTTAAACCCCAGTCCCTGGTTTATATCCTGTATCCAAGCCATGGCAAATTTAACTCCTCAAGCTCCCCTGTTTTTGTTTGTAGAAGGAAGGGGATCGACATTTGTTTCCAACTGTGCTTATTCTTTTTATAGCAAGAGTGCATGTCCTTCATCAGATTCTTAAAAATGTTAGCAGTCATTGCTTAAGTACAATGTGGGAATATTCCAATATTTAAAATAGATTTGAGGGCAGTTGTTCATGTTATAAAAAAGACTGCTTCGCAAAAAATTTTATCCAACATATCCTCTGCAATGCAAATTCCTTTAATGCATTTAAAACACAGTTTGATTTATGTTTTATTTATTTAGCAAATCTTCAGGAATTGCAGAAAGTGAGACTCTCCAATACAAACAAGCAGGTGAACCCAAATAACAAAGGGGACTTCATTTCCCCAACAGTTTTGCCCTGAGGAGGGAACTGGCAAGCAACCAACTAACTGCCTTCCGCTCCAGCAGAGGGCAGAGGGACAAATAACTTGGTGGGGAGACCAGGTTAATAAAACTGATTATATTGGAGTTGGTTTGTGGAAAGTCTATGGACAGGATCTGAAAAGATGTGGAGTTTCTGCTAAGGGGCTTGGGAAAAGATTGCATGGCTCAGCAGTATGTAAATGGTGTGGTCTCTCTTCTACAGATGAGAATGAATGTGAACAAAACAATGGTGGCTGCAGTGAGATCTGTGTAAACCTCAAAAATTCATATCGCTGTGAGTGTGGGGTTGGCCGTGTGCTAAGAAGTGATGGCAAGACATGTGAAGGTGAGATGGGCAAGAAGGGATTCACATCAAGAGCCCCCAGTAAGCCATTGGCTTATTCTTTGATGTTCATAAAACTGGCCAATGTCAGAAGAGAGTAACAATCTGGCTGTGTAAAGAAACCACAAATCATCATCACTGAGAATCATTGCAGGATGCTCGTGTTGCACACAGAATGCAGTGTTGATTTTGTCTCCAAGCTTTAGCAGGAGGGAGCTGTTGCATTTTGCAAGAGGCAGAGAGCTGCATTTTAATTGGTGGTATAAAAATAGGGTATTCCGTGTTTCTCAAACTTTAATGTGCCCACGAATCACCTGGGATCTTGTTAAAATACAGGTTCTGATTCAGTAGGTCTGGGGTCAGGTGAAGATATTGCATTTTTAAATAACTTCTAGGTGACACCTGTGCTGCATATCCAGGGAGCACATCTGGAGTAGCAAGATAATGGAGGTAGGTAGCATAACAAATGGTTTACAGCAGTGTTTCTCAAACTTCCCTGCTGAGAATCACCTGGGCGCCTTTAAAGCTGGCCTTCCCCAGGCCTCTCTCCTGGAAACTCTGGTTCAGTGGGGTGGGAGGGGCCTTACAGTTTGTGTTTTTACCAAGTTTCTAGGTGAGTCTTACCATCTTGGAAGTTTGGGAAACTGGCTTACATGAAGCCATTTTTTTGTTTTTACTCATATGCTTTGAATTTATTAGAGATTAATACATTTTTAGAGATAAGTAAACTTATCTTTTTTTTTTTTTTTTGCGGTACACGGGCATCTCACTGTTGTGGCCTCTCCCGTTGCGGAGCACAGGCTCCGGACTTGCAGGCTCAGCCGCCATGGCCCGTGGGCCCAGCCGCTCCGTGGCATGTGGGATCTTCCCGGACCGGGGCACGAACCTGTGTCCCCTGCATTGGCAGGCGGAGTCTCAACCACTGCGCCACCAGGGAAGCCCTAAACTTATCTATTTTTGATAGTAGAAATGCTGTATACATTTCATATAATTAAGTACTAAAAAGAATTTGTAATGTATGTCAAATAATTGAAATGGAAATTGTCTACTATTACGACATGAAACTTAGATAATGTCCCTTCTCTAAGGCCCTTGCAAATTATCCCAAATAAAATTTCATCACTTCCACTTTAATAAGTCTGAATCTCATGATATTGGGAGTTGAGAGACCAAAAAAGAAAAAAATTCTGCAGATTATATGAAGAGATAAATGGCTTAATTATCATTATTTACAGAGGACATATGATTTGTCCCAGAGGGTAATTGAATTTGTGGCATAACAGATTATAATACTGCTTACGATATCACTTTATTCTAGTTATATTCAAAATAATAAAATACTACCCCAAAAGGAAAAATTATGGCTAGTGCTCACAATTCATTTCATGCAACAAAATTTGCATTATTAACTCAGGGACCATTAACCAGGATATCAAATTACTATCCCTTGTAAAAAGACTAAATGTACTTTAAATTTTATTGAGTAAGAGTGATGTCCTGAATCCTCCTTAAATCTTATTTTATGCAATAATCTTTACATATTTAAATATTAATGAAATGTTCCATGACGAACATTTATAATTACTCATGAGTATTTCATTGGAAATATTAAGTTAATCCTCATATAATTTTAAAACCTAATAATCATAACTGAAAAGTATTTTAGCAGAAGATAAAATTTGAATATGAATTACACTTTAGGATTAAGATTCATATTTGAAATCCTGCTTTTTTTTTTTTTTGTTTTTTTTTTTTTTTTATGGAAACCCTTACATTTTATTGATAGTCCAAACATATTTGTTTCTTTAGCTAGTCTGTTAGATTAGCATATCTTCTTTTTTAAAATAAAAAGCTCTTTTTAATTTTTAAGTAACTTTTATTGTTTTGTTTTATTATGAAAGAGTTATGTTCATAGAAGAAAATACAAAGGAGTAAAAGAACGATAACCAAAATGACCACAATCCCACTTGCAGATATAGCCATTCTAAACATTTTGGTATGTCCTTGGAAGAGACTTAAAATCCTTTAAACCAAATAAGAATTTCAGTTTATTTTGTGCTTTGCAATTTTAGACCTGGAAATATCCTGAGTGAACATTTAATCCAACCCTTTCATTTTACATATATTGAAATTGAGGCCCAGGGAAATTAACTGACTTAAGGAAGACCATTTTTAAGAAAAAAATTTCCTATTAATGTTGACTTTAACATTTTATAGCATATTTTATGCTTTCTTCTACACCATTATATATCATTTTCAGCTATTTCAAAAACCCATAGGAATACTCTTATCCTTTTTAATTGTACAGATTTATAAACAGGTGATAGCCTAATCTCTCCTAAGTTTTGCAAAGATTAATTCATTGCAAATTTATTCTCTCTCCCTGTTTCACAAAAATTGATTCATCTCAAGTTAATTTACTAAGGACTAATATTTTTATTATTAATGAACTGAGACTAATAGCTATAACTGGAAATTGGCTCATATCTTTCCTTGAACATCTTAAATGATTTGAAAGCATTCCCTTTTTTTTTTTTTTGGCCATGCCATGCGGCATGTAGGATCTTATTTCCCCAACTAGGGATCGAACCCAGGCCCTTGACAGTGAGAGTGTGGAGTCCTAACAACTGGACCACCAGGGGATTCCTGAACGCATTCCCTTTTATTATCTTACCCCTAAAACAGGGACCAGCAAACTTTTTCTGCATAAACACAATAGTAGATATTTAAGGCTTTGCGGACCATATGGAATCTGTTGAAACTACTCAACTCTGCCCTTGTAATGAGAAAGCACCCATAGACAACAGGGAAATAAATGGGTATGACTGTGTGCCAATAAAACTTTATTTACAACAACATGTAGCAGGCCAGAGTTTGATGACCCATGATCTAGAAGATCATATTCAGAGCCCACAAAGGTCATTATTTTTCCTCGATAACTATGACATTATGTGGTAGTTTCTCCATTTTTCAACTGAATATTTTTCCTTTTTGGCACATTTGATTGAGTATGCTTTTTGAAAATGTGAAACTTTTAAAAAGAAGACTTTAAAAAACTACGTCATAAGAGGAATGTCACAAAGAGCTCAGCTGAGTGGAATCTTTCAGTGTGTTGTCCGGGTTTCATTTTTATAATGTGCTGTCAGCCCAAGAAACATATCTCCAGTGCTATTATTCCTAGAGATTTGAGGAGAGGGGCTGGTGATCCAACCACTGGTAATAGCTCTGACTAACTCTGATCCATTTAGCTGCTCTAGGTGAATTTATATTCTGTCAGTCCCTTTTACATCAATAATACTCTATAAAATTTCAAACTGGGTGGACTAAATGTTACAGAAATTAAGAAATGACTTTCGGGTCTTCCTCCCCAGAATTGTAGTCTAACCATGAGAAAAACAGACAAAGCTGGATTGAAGGGCATTCTACAAAATGACCAGCTTAAATGGTTAGAGCTATGTGTGTTGTAAGATTGCTCTTTGTAGCTTTAACATTTAATAAACTTCTTTGTGGACATCATGTCTCAGTGACTGAGTTGGGCCCCAATGATACTATGGTAAGTCAAGTACAATGCTTGATGCAAAGTACCAGTCCAAGAACCAGAATTCTTGGGGAAGAGGGCTACAATATCATTCCCTTTTCTTTTGGTTTTTATTGCAGACATTGAAGGATGCCACAATAACAATGGCGGCTGCAGCCATTCTTGCCTTATGTCTGAGAAGGGCTATCAGTGTGAATGTCCCCGGGGCTTGGTGCTGTCTGAGGATAACCACACTTGCCAAGGTAGTACATGCTCAACCTCTGCTCTTAATTCCTCCCTCTTAATCTCCCTGCCTTCCTCAACTGAGTGTGTCAAGATTCTCATCTTTTAGAACACCACCTCTTTTAGCAGCATGTGTACACTCTGGAATCATTTAAAAATTGTGGTAAAAAAATATAACATAAAATTTACCATCTAAACCAATTTTAAGTGTATAGTTCAGCAGTGTTACATATATTCACATTTTTGTGCAACGAATCTTCAGAACTTTTTCATCTTGCGAAACTGAAACTCTATACCCATTAAAACAAGGACCCCTCATTCCTTCCTCCCTCCAGCCCCTGGCAACCACCATTCTACTTTCAGTTTCCATGAAGTCAACTACCTTAGGTACCTCATATAAGTGGACTCCTACGGTATTTGCCTTTTTGTGGTTGACTTAATTTCACTTAGCAAATTGTCCACAAGGTTCATCCATGTTGCAGCATATGACGGGATTCCTTCCCTTTATAAAGCTATTCCACTGCATGGGTATACCACATTTTGTTTATCCATCCATTGATGGACATTTGGATTGCTTGTCAATAATACTGCTATGAACACGGGTGTGCAAATATCTCTTTGAGGTCCTGCTTTCAATTCTTTTGGACCTATGCCCAGAAACAGGATTGCTAGATCATACAGTTTCCTTTGCTTTTTACTTTTGATTTTTTTCTCTAATTTCTATTATTAGTTGTATAACTAATACTTAATTTAGATGGAGTTCCTCTCTTTTCTAACAGATGATTGGCTTATGAAAAGTTGAAAGCCCTAGGGAACTGATTCTTCCCCCTACACGTACAATCTGATCATCAACAATCCTCTGAGAACTATTTTCTGGAAATCTAGTTATTTATGTCCAGAAAATTAATTCACTCATCCATCAAGTATTTAATGAGCACCTATATGTGACTTCTTTATACTAAGCCGTTGCTGTGACATGCCCTCACATACTGATACTGCCCTCACATATTGTGTGACAGTACCCTTTGTACTCCTTTTAGAGTATTTGTACACTCCAGAGGAGTGAATGCTAAGGAAGAGCAATCTTTTAATATTAAATTAAAGTGAATTTTATAGTTTATGGTTTATTGAGCAATGCAAGGACAATTTAGAACTCTTCCCCAAGTGCGCTAACGCTGTTTTTATTACCTCTGTTTTATGGGGCAGTAATTAATGGGAAAGTCAAAGTGGTAGCGTTATGTAATTTAAGCCTATATCAAAGCAGTGCTTTTTCTGTATTGCCAATAAATTGTGTTTGTGCTAAAAGTTCATCCTTTAGGTGTTTCAGCACATGGAGTTATGCTAGACACACTTTGAAATAAATGTTTGTTGGATTGAAATTTTGATACAGTATTTTCTCATTTGGGAAACAATATAGTATTTGAGGAGCATTATTTGACCACAACCTTGGGAGTTAGGAGTCCAGGTTTTATTCACCAATTTGTTTTGAGCCTCAGAGGTTTCCTTGAGGATAGAACAAAAAGTTCAAGGTGTGGAAGGGAGAAGTTATTTCTCCTAGAATCCTCCTTCCCTTCTCCCAGTCCCACTTTTCCGGTTCTAACAGCAGTTCCTGTCCCCGCAGTCCCCGTGTTCTGCAAGTCGAACACCATTGAAGTGAGCATCCCCAGGGACCTGGTCGGCGGTCTGGAGCTCTTCCTAACCAACTCCTCCTGCCGAGGCGTGTCCAATGGCACCCACGTCAACATCCTCTTCTCCCTCAAGACATGTGGCACAGTGGTCGATGTAGGTTCTTCCTGAAGGACCCTTGGGGAATGACCAAATCCAGTTATTTGGGAAGTTGTTGACAGAGGTGTGCAGTGTGGCTTGCGTCATAGATGAAATATTTCCACATAAAAGAATGGAGTTAAAAAAATCATATACCATTCATTTAACAAATGTGTTATTGAGCATCTGCTGTGCTGTGGTCCTGACACTGGGAGAACAGTGGCTTAAAAAGAATTCTGCTCTTTCTGTTCTCAAATGGTATCATCTCTCCAATATGTGCAGACATTTTTCTGAGTACATCAGCACCAGTACCTGGAGGCTGGCTATGTCTCCTCTGACCAATTATTATACTTGAAGATAGTGACTGATATAGATGATGGTTCATTTATGAGGTAGTAAATGAGTTCAGGGATTGAACCAGTTAGAGGTAAAAGGTTTGTACTTTCCTGCAAGAATCTGTGCGCAGCCCTGTGCTGGGAGCCTGAGGGATATGTGAAATAAGATTCCTGACTTTTAGGAATATACACAGTAGTATTGAGATGAAAACACACACAAATTATAAATAAGAGACAGTGATACAGTTGACGGGTGGTATAGGAGTCCAGAAAGGGACAAACAATGGAACAGTCACGACAAGTGGGACTTGAATTGGGGTGGAAGCATGTGTGTGGTTTATACAGGCGGAGACGAAAGGAAAGGGCATTTCAGATGGGAAACAAGTGAGCCAGTCTCAGACATGGGAATTCTTGAGGCTTAAGCTGAGTGAATGGTCAACACAGCCTGACTGGAAAAGGAGACTGGAAAAATAGATGGGGGGAGACTATGCTTCCAGACATCTGCTTTGTGTGCTGGGGTGAGACGTTTGGGCTTTTTCCCATAGGAATGGGATTAAGCAGGCACTGTCATGATGAAATCAGAAGTGGGCAAGATGGATAGAAAAAAGAGGACCTGGACCCAGGAGATAAGTGTAGAGGCCCTTGCAACCAAATAAATACTTACTTATTGAATCCAACTTAGAGAAAATCAGAGAGCTAATGAGATTTGGGGTGAGACATGGGGGAGATATATGAGGAGAAGGTCCCGCTTTAGGCAAATTGTGTTTGTTGTATCTGTGGATAATCAAATGGAAATGCCCTACGATGAGCCAGGGGTTCTGGCACACAGGAGAGCAGACAAGGCTGGAGATGAAGAACTGAAAAATCATCTGGGTAAACGCGACAGCTGAAGTCTGTGTGGGGTTGAGCTCAGCACAAGGTCATGCTGCAGCACCATCACCAGGTCTAGGATTCCAGAAAAAGAATAATGTACAGAAGCTGTTCTTTTCTAAAATATCAGAGCTTTGAATTGGCTGATTCTGCATAGCTCAGGTTTTTATGACTAATACTCCAAAAGAATGTGTGGGTTGACCATGAAGTGGTATGTAAAACTCTTTAACACTCAAAACATCTTGCTAAAAGGAGGAGAAGCAATTAAAAAAAAAGAAGCTTCAGGCTTCAGCAACCAAATCTCTCATGTGCTTTGATGTAAAAAGAAATTTGGAGAACGTTACGGTGGGTGGGGGGGCGGGGGCTGAGGTGCTCTGTGGAAATAAACATAGACTCTCCTCTCCTGGCCCTGGCCCGGCTCAGGTGGTGAACGACAAAATCGTGGCTAGCAACCTTGTGACAGGTCTACCCAAGCAGACCCCAGGGAGCAGCGGGGACATCATCATCCGAACCAGCAAACTGCTGATCCCTGTGACGTGTGAGTTCCCGCGCCTGTACACCATTTCCGAAGGCTACGTTCCAAACCTTCGCAACACCCCGCTGGAAATCATGAGCCGCAGTCACGGAATATTCCCTTTCACTCTGGAGATCTTCAAGGACCATGAGTTCGAAGAGCCTTACCGGGAAGCTCTGCCCACCCTCAAGCTGCGAGACTCCCTCTACTTTGGCATTGAGCCCCTGGTGCACGTGAATGGCTTAGAGAGCCTGGTGGAGAGCTGCTTTGCCACCCCTACGTCCAAGATCGACGAGATCCTGAAATACTACCTCATCCGGGATGGGTAAGTAGGCTGCTTGGACGATGGATTAGCCCCAGTTTACATCCGACCTCTGGGCACGAGAGCAAACTCAGTCATTTCTTAAAACCACCGCAGCACTCTCGCCAGCTGTTAATTAGTTCAGAAACCGTTTGTGCGCATTTTGGTGGTAAAAACTGGTGAAGGAGAGGGGAGTCCAAAATGACTCCAACGGGTCTAGCTCGTGTGACTGACTGGATGCCCTTAACCAAGATGAAAGGACACAGGTGGAGAAGCAGATTTGCTGTGAAAATATTGAATATGATAATTCCAAGTAATAACATTGTATTGTAAATACCTGCAGGATACTAAGGCAGAGAAGTTCAGTGGGCAGTTGGAAATGCGTGCCAGACCCAGGAACAAGGTCAAGACTAGAGACAAAGGACAGAGAATCGCCCCTGTTTATAGTCAGAAGTATAGGATTAACCTGCCCAGAGAGATTGTAGAGCATGGGTGGCAAGTGGGGGCTGAGAAATGCAAGAGGGTTAGGAAGTGGGAGCAGCAAATGCAGGCCCCTCTTTTTTTTGCGCGCGCGCGGTACGCGGGCCTCTCAGTGTTGTCGCCTCTCACTGTTGTGGCCTCTCCTGTTGCGGAGCACAGGCTCTGGATGCGCAGGCTCAGCGGCCATGGCTCACGGGCCCAGCCGCTCCGCGGCATGTGGGATCTTCCTGGACCGGGTCACGAACCCGTGTCCCCTGCATTGGCAGGCGGACCCTCAACCACTGCGCCACCAGGGAAGCTCCAGGCCCCTCTTTTAAGAAGTTTGGTAGTGAAGGAGAGAGAAGAAACACTTGGTCAGTTTTAGGAGAAGAAAGATCAGGTGAAGTTTGTTTCTGTTTGCTTGTTTTATACAAAGGAGATTTCCGTATTCCCTGAGGATGCTTGGATTGAGAACTTTGCTTGTCTCTGTGTATCATTGGAAGCCTGCAGTTACCACACCCACTGCTTACATTCCCAGGAAAATTACACTCACATCCCAAACTCATAGTAGTATCTCATCAGTTTCTTCCTCATCCTCAATGTCAGATGGGACACATCTCAGGCAGATCAGGACCTGCAGCTTAAGAAAAGGCAAATAGTCTAGTCAGAGCACCATAGGTGTGCCCCGGTTCATGCCCTTTGCTAATTGGCCTGGTAGACTCTGAAATTTCTCCTTTGCTTTTAACTCCCCAGATCTCTCACCACAGGCAAGCTTCACCTGCTGCTGTCGATCTCCTGCACAACGATTTTCAACCCTTGATGCACATTAGGATCAACTGAGAAGCCTTTCTAAAAGTAGCAATACTCCCACCTGGTTCTCCACTCTTATTGCCCTAATTCCAGCTCTCATTATCTGTCACCCGGACAGGTAAAACACTTTCTAACAGCCTCCTAAATCCCAGCTCTCAAGTCTCAGCTCCACAGAGCCCTGGGTATCCAGCCAAAAGAAAACATATTATATGTATAGTCAGATCCCTGCTGAAAACGTTTTGATGCCTCTTGATTTCCTTTGGTTGGTAAATTTAACTGTTTATCAGCAGGAGTACTTCTAGTTTCAGATTCCTGTAGCCTCCTTAGCTTGTTTTCAGAATCTGGAAAATGCATCGTTCTGAGCTGCTTTGGATGGCTAAGAGTAGGTCTCATAGCGGGCTGAAGCCCTTTAGATTTCTTGCCATCTTAAAGGGTTCTCCACAAAGTTTTAAAATGAAACGTAGAAGCATCAATTTTTATGTTTTTTTTTTAGTCACATAATTAGTGCTAAGTAGATTAGGAAATGGATTTACTTTTGGGGGAGAATGGATTTGGGTTCCTTTCAAATGTTTTTACAGCTTTATTGCAGTGCTATTTGCATACAATAGATGTACATATTTAAAGTGTACAGTTTGATAAGTTCTGACGTATACACCCTGGTGAAGCTATCACTACAATCAAGACAGTGAATATTTCTCTTACCCCAAGTTTTCTCCTGCCCCTCGTATTTACTTTTTGCAAACATAAACGTATAGTCTTAACTCATTTACTGGGAAAACATGTAACCTGCAATCTCAATAAAGCTTGTTATTCAGACCCTCAGTTAGGACTGACTATATATTTTTATTTTAGACAGTTCTAAGAAGAAGCTGTGCTATTTAATTTTCCAGCCGTTAGCACACACAAAACAACAACAAAATGCTATGGAAGATATTAAAATTGTTAAAAAGCATAGACAGAACTCAAAAACACTGCTGTGTGGGCCTGTTTCCACTATTCACAGGAAAACAGTCCCATTTCCAGTGCAATATTGTATAATACAATATTGGCTAGGACAATAATGGTGCATTTGAGATAATCCTTCAAGATAAAATCCAACTCTCAGCTTGGCTTGCTCTTTCTCGCCCTCTGACCTCTACCTTCTCCAGTTTCTGCTCCTGCCAAAGGGAACCATGGGCAATTCCCAAATTCTGTTGTTCCTTACACCCTCCTGACTCTGCACCTGCTGTTTCCACTGCCTGAAATCTTCTTCCCTTTTTCTTCCTCTCTGATTCTTACTGGTCCTTTGAGACACATTGGGATTTCTTTCCTCCATGAAGCCTTCCCTGATTCCTTCTGACCTGAACTAGATATCTTCCTTCCTTCTTCCTCCTCAATGCCTTGCCTACAGTAAAAGTCATTAAATATTTGTCTAATGAACTATTGAATGAGTATTTATCATAGTACTAATCTGGGGCTAGTTCAGAGCCCTAAAATAAACATAATGCAGTTTACTTATATTTGTAAATTATTTGATTATTCACTGTCCTCAGCTTAAATTTAATTCAGGCTGATATTTAACACATCTGATTCACTTCCCTCTAGTTTGGTTGGCATATGCTCTGAGAATGCAAAATAATTTAATGCAAACCTAAGCAAAGTAGAATTAGAAAGTTTATCTCCAGAAAAAGAAACACTGAATTCCAAAGTCAAATATTGGACGACTTTTGGGTAATCAGTTATTTTGGATTTTCCTATACCATTGTTACTTTCTTTTAGCACATGAACTTGGAGTTGATGAACTAGCATTGTCTAATCACAGCAAACACCAAATCAAGAGCCAGAATTTGTCTTGGGTTCTATTCCGTAACGTGTTGCCCTGTAACTCTTTCTGCCACATCTTCTCTTTAAAAAAAAAAAATAGTATTTTTACTACTCAGCCATAGAAAAGAATGAAATAATGCCATTTGCAGCAACATGGATGGACCTAGAGATTATCATACTAAGTGAAATAAGTCAGACAGAGAAAGACACATCTCATATGATATCACTTATATGTGGAATCTGAAATAGGATAGAAATGAACTTATTTACAAAACAAAAACAGACTCACAGACAGAGAAAACAAACTTATGGTTACCGAAGGGGAAATGGGGGGAAAAGTTAGGAGTTTGGGATTAACAGATACAAACTACTATATATAAAATAGATAAACTTCAAGGTCCTACTGTATAGCACAGGGAACTATATTCACTGTCTTGTAATAACCTATAATGGAAAAGAATACGAAAAAGAATATATATGTATAACCAGAAACTAACACAACACTGTAAATCAACTATACTTCAATTTTTTTAAAGTAGTATTTTTAGGTAAAGATAAATTGAAAATGCTGAGGCATTCACATGAAAAGTGCCATTTTAATGTCACGTTACTATTGTTATCATAGGTACTGGGCTTTAAGCTCCCTGACGTCACAGACCATATTGTTCATCTCTATCTCCTGTGCAGCCCCCAGCAGAGAGTGTCACACAGATTAGGTATGCATTAGGTATTTATTAGAGAACATAATCAGAAGATGGTATAAATTCATTTAACCTCAGGAAAATGAAAATGCGTACATAAATACAGGAAATAACAGAAACCACATTATATGTTTAGATCCTCTTCAGTTTAGGGGAATAAGGTAGTAGTGGTAATACAAGTCAAGATGTCTTATTTTTAAATAATTTTATTGGATTTTTCAACTGCCCTGAAACAGCAATTACCAATGAACTAGAAAGCGGCCTGTAAGCATGTGGAGCAAGTATCAACTTTTATAGGCTTTTATATCTGATCCCACTTTTTTACTGGCCTGGTAGACGGGAACTATTAAGTATCCATAAAAGGAAAACAGTCAGGAAAAATGTTCCTTTTGAATTCAGAATAGAAAACATAATACATGTGTGAGCCCTGGCCTTTAGGAGAAATTGTTCATCAATACTAAACTGTCACCTCAGAGTGGAGCATCACTAACCCCTCTTTACCCTCAACTAATCCTGAGGCGAGCCTAGGAGTTTCACTTTAAGTGGTAGACCTGAGATGAAAACCCCAAAGCATTATCAAACTAAAATTTAGCATTAAATCTGGGAAAAGAGGAATTAAAACATTTTGGAGGTGAATGATTTTTCCCAATCGGTCCAGTTATTCTCTAAGAAACTGACATCTTTCTTCAGCTCTCTGTTGTACAAATTGGGGTTTGCTCACCTTTGGATCCCGTTCAGGGGCGAGTGTCCATAAATACAGTGAAATCTAGTTAAAGAAAAACCTTCTCAAATCAATAATAAAGTACGTAAATGCAGAATTCCTGCAATATATTACAAATGAAAATACAGCCTTAAAAAGATACCTTGATTTCAAAAGATATCTCTGAAACAAATGTTGCTGCTGTTGCTAATACTTCAATACAATGACTTAACAGGAGGTCCTTGTGCCCAGTTTGTGGGTACAGAGAATGAGAGACAGGAGCAACAGCGTTAATGAGCAGGCCTGTGTCTGAAGATGCCTTCACAGGGAGGGGATTTCATTTTTCTTTCATTCTCAAAAGTCTTGAGTGCAGCCCAGCCTCCTCCACCCAGTTTGCCTCTCCTTGGACCAAACACGTTGGACTGGATTGTTTTTCCACCTCTGTTTAAACAATCAAGTCTTACGTGCTATCCTGCCCTACTTCCAGCTGTGTTTCAGATGACTCAGTAAAGCAGTACACATCACGGGATCACCTCGCAAAGCACTTCCAGGTCCCTGTCTTCAAGTTTGTGGGCAAAGACCACAAGGTGAGCTGAACATCTTTACCTTGTAAAGGTACCTCTCCTCCCCAGCCTTCCTTCATGGTGTCCCAGTTTGTTCACATTCTACAAGCCCACAGTTAGGATCTGCATCACCTCTATGAAAAATACTATAAAACTGGCCATCTAGAAGGTTAACACCTCCATGAATGTCACAATTATCTGCCCCCCACCCAGTAAAATAACTGGGCTTGTTCAAAGAAAGTACTATGTGATTATAATATAAAATCCTCGTGAGCAGATGTGGTTAAAAAAGCCTGTGTAGTGGTCACGTGGCAAAGTATATGGACAGAATATTTGCAGAAAAGACCAATAGTGAAATGTTCTGTGAAAATAGTACTTACATGCCAATTAAAATAATTATTATAAGACTATTTTATACATATTAAATTTATAAAAATTATAAATCCCAACTTGCAAGGCTATAGGGAGATGTATACAGTGGCAGTATAAATTGGTATACTTTCTGGAAAGTGGTCTGACAATGTGTAATAACCATAAAATTATCATCATCTAAAAATTTCAATTCTGACAGCTTCTCAAAAACAAAAAGTAAAACATGACTTGTTGAATGTGTTTATAGAGCACTGTTATGAGAGAGGTGTTGTTTAAAGCAAACAGTGTATCAATTAATGCAATATTAAGCAGTTAATACAGAATGAAATATAGAAAAAGGAGATATGAAAAAACTATTGTCATAAAAATTTACATGCAAATTGAATGTGATACAGTTTTTTTTAAATGTATATACATGAATAGAGGTTGTAAGAGGCTTTGTATACTCTGTAAGGTAGAAGGTTTTTTATTTTTGTTTTAGTAGAGTTGTTGAAACACATAAACAAAAGGAAGTTTAAGAGACCAACAGTCTTTTCCATACTGCATTTTAGTGGATTTATGTCCTGTCCAGCTACATCACTGTTCTAGAACAATTGTTAACCATGATGACTAACCCTGATCTTCCTCCTCAGCTAGGCAGCATGCATGGGGAAGTTACTTATAGGAAGAAGCTTGGAGAAAGAACTTGTTATTTTACACAGAAGTGCGCGGGAGCCCATGTTATGCCCAGACCTTGATGTGAAGAACCAAGATGTTAACGTTATTAGATGTCTTCACAGAGGTCTCTTGTGTCCCTGCACAAAGGCAGAAGTTATGGATGTAGGGTTTTAAATCACCCACATGACTCAGTGTGTTTGCCACATTACTAAATGTGTGAATATGGGCAAGTTCGTTAACCTCCTAAGTCTCAGTTTCCTCATCTGTAAAATGGGGATGACGATATCTACCTCAAAGGGTGGTTGTTTAGATGAAATGAGGTAATACATATGTAACGTTTGGTATTGTGTCTGGCTCCTAGTAAGCAGCTCCCAAGTGGCAGCTCTTCTCACTCTTTTTGTTCATTATCATTATGATCATTCTAGGAAGTGTTCCTGCACTGCCGGGTCCTTGTCTGCGGGATGCTGGATGAGCGTTCCCGCTGTGCCCAGGGCTGCCACCGGCGAATGCGTCGTGAGGCAGCAGGAGGAGAGAATGACAGTGGTCCACAGAGCCAGATGTTGACAGGCGGCCCCATCAGCATCGACTGGGAGGACTAGGACGACCCACCACCCGAGTCCTACTTCTGGCTGCCTATCTCCTTGGAATTCTCCCCTCGCCCTCTGAGAACATCAGCCGACACCCTAGAACACAGCGCTGCTTTAAACCTTATACTGTGGGTTTAGACAAACTCCCAGAACTGACTCACTCTGACTCTATCCCACTGGGTCGGGAAAGATCACCCCACTGCTGACCAACCTGTCCCAGGTGGGGCTTCATCTTCCTAATGTGGAAAGCTGCACTGTGCACCAAGAAAGCAGCTCACCCCATGCCCCCCATTTCTTTCCTGCAATAAAACACCTAGTGTTGGATGCAGTAGCATGACTAAAATCAGAAGTTGGGTATAGTATTTCAAATTAGGAACTTAAAAAAATTAAATAGTTGCTTGAAATTATGACTTAAATACCCACTGACTCCTTAAATATGTAAACAATAATTATACCCTGAAATTTCCATTCAAAGACAGAGTAGTTATAGGGGATTTGGAAGTTTATCACTGTAAGTGTGTACTAAAAAAATACTATTTGGATTTTCTCCTGAACAATATTTTCCTCTGAGGTTTTTATGCTGTCTTAAATAAACTATTTTCAATTAATAAATGTTAATAAATTCACTAACTTGCATTTAAGTGGTTCAATGACTGAACTGTAGACAGAATTAAAATGTGGTACCATATGCCCTGTTATTTGGCATTCTATGCCCTCAGATTGATAAGACAATAGAAAAAGGTATAAAACTATACCGTACTCTATTTTGTAGGTGCTTAATAAATTTTATTGAGATAAATATCCTAAACCACAGAGATTAATGTTATCTGCAGTTAAATCTGCTTTCTTAATATGCCAATTCATTTTATGGCTTTACATAAGATCAGAAAACAGTTTTTCTTTTTTTTTTTTTTTTAGAAACAACTGCAACGAACACTTCGTATTGGAACCAGTGAAATTAATTAACAAAATGAAGGGAAAGGAGAAAATGATGTAGATCAAAGATTGGCAAACTTTTTCTGTAAAGGGCCAAAGGGTAACTAGTTTAGGCTTCCTGGGCCATACAGGCCCTGTCACAACTACTCAACTCTGTTGTCCTAGCACAGGAACAGCCGTAAACAAATGTGAGACTGGCTGCGTTCCAGTAAAACTTTACCAAAACGGGTTGGGCCTGATCTGGCCCATGGGCCTTCATTTGTCAATCCCTGACTTTAGTGGCCCTCAGGCCTCACAGTGCATCAGAATCACTGGGGGGGTGTTTTTAAAATACCAGTAGGTAGGTACCACCCCCACCCCCAAGAGATTCTCTGTTTTTTTTAATGCTCCTCAGGTGACTCTAATCTGCAATCAGGGCTGAGAACCACAGTTTAGGGACTGGCCCTCAGTCTCTCACTCCCCTCAGTTTTCAGGGATTTTCCTAGCTGTCTTCAGTGGCAGTTTTTACCAAGTGCTTCTCATCGTAACAGGACACTAATACTGCTTAGTAATTGGGAATTTCAACAGGAATAGTTCAATGAAGGAAAAAAATGGAACCTTAGAGGCCTAACGCCATCTGACCTCTACCTCCATTGGCTTCAATCAGGTAAGCCTCTGACCTTGCCTTGTTCTTATCTCTTCAGCACCAGTGGGAATAACTGTTATCATTGATGGAACTTACCAGGTTGGGTTCTGTTCTCTTCTAAGTTAAATGGAAGCATATTGGTGATAATGGAATTCATTCATCTCTTTTCAAATTTTCTAAAAAGTACACTTTATTAAATGTGAGATGCTTACTGGCAAGTGAAACAGGGACCAGAGGAAAGTCATTGCCTCCCAAATGGTTGGACTCTCCAAAATTTCACTTATGAATATAATTATTAATTCCAGGAATCCTGGTATTTTAGTCTTTAAGAACTGAATTTCCAGGCAAATATGTCTTGGTTGGGGAGACCAGTGTTAAAGTGAAGCGTAGTCTTCAAATCACTCCATGTCTTTTTTCCAATTCTCCTCAAACGATGCCTCACTTTTCAGCTGTAGAATAGTGTTTCCTTTCTCCTGCTTTGCGGTATCCAAACTTTTGGAAAAAAGAATGAGACGCATCTGCCGTACTACCATCTCCCAGACTGACGGCTGTGGTGTCACTCAAAATGGGAAAGAAATCACCTCTTCCTCATAAGTCTTCTTTCTCCTCTTCTGCACAGATGCAGGCTGCCCGCTGACTGTTCATAAAGGGCCGGCAGCCCAAGGTCCATACAGTGTTGAACACAGTATCAGCCAGAGAATCACAGGCTACTTGAAAAAGAGTAAGAGAAATATAAAAGTTAAGTCTAAGCAATTTTGAAGAGGCAGCGTATTTCCAAGGATAACATGATACCCAGAGGAAAGTAGAGGCAGTGATCCAAATACAGAATTAAAATGAAAAAATAGATTTAAGAGAAGCTTTTTCAGAGGAGCTTCTATCCAATCTAATAAAGCATAACACACTTTGGGATGCCCTCCTTTTATGGGCCTCCAGGTAGAAACCATGATTAGCGATCAGAATGCCCCACATCACTGTGCTCACTCCATGGAAAATTTACCTTTTTTTTTTCAGAATACTCCCTCAAATAACACTATTATGTTTCCTATAGCTTTCCCTATTCAAGTGTGGGGTGAGTAACCAGGTTGCTAATATTTCGTGGAGGATTTTTGCATCTGTATTCATCAGGGATATTGGCCTGTAATTTTATTTTCTTGTAATATCTTTATCTGGTTTTGGAATAGGGTAGTGCTGGCCTCTTAAAATGCCTTTGGAAGTGTTCCCTCCTCGTCTGCTTTTTGAAAGAAGGATTGGTATTAATTCTTCTTTAAATGTTGAAGCCATTTAAATGGCTGACTAATTCTTCTTTGAATGTTGAAGCCACTTTAAAAGTGAAGCCAAAAAAAAAAAAGTAAAGCCACCTGGTCCTAAATTTTTGTTTGTTGGGAGATTTTTGATTACTGATTCAATCTCCTTACTAGTAACCATTCTGATTAGATTTTCTATTTCCTCATGATTCATTCTTGGTAGGTTGTATGTTTCTAGGAATTTATCCATTTCTTCTAGGCTGTCTAACTTGGTGTATAATTTTTCATGGTAGTCTTTTATGGTTCTTTGTATTTCTGTGATATTAGTTTTAATGTGTCCTCTTTCACCTCTGATTTTATTTATTTGCATCCTCTTTTTTTTTTCTTGGCCAACCTAGCTAAAGTTTTGTCTATTTTATCTATTTTATAAAAACTGATCTTTTCTATTGTCCTTTTAGTCTCTATTTCATTTATTTCCACTCTGATCTTTCTTATTTCCTTCCTTCTACAAACTTTAGGCTTCATTTGCTTTTCTTTTTCTAGTTCTTTGAGGTTTAAAGTTAGGTTGTTGATGTGAGATCCTTCTTTTTTTTGATGTTGACATTTATTGCTATAAACTTCCCTCTTAGGACTGCTTTTACTGCTTCTCATAAGTCTTGGTGTGTTATATTCTCTTCTGATTTCTTCTTTGGCATATTGTTTGTTCAGTAGCATGTTGTTTAATCTCCACATTGTTCTCACCACTTCTATTCAATACTCTACTAGAAGTCCTAGCCAGGGCAATTGGCAAGAGAAAGAAAAGGCATATAAATTGAAAAGGAAGACAATATGCAGATGACATTATCTTGTGTACAGAAAAGCCTAAGGAATCTACTAAAACTTTCTTGGAGGTAATAAATGAGTTCAGTAAGGTTGCAAGATAAAAGATCAGTATACAAAAATCAATTGTAGTTGTATACATTATCAGCAAATAATCTGAAAATACTATTAAGAAAACAATTCCCTTTATAATAGCATCAAGGGATTTCCCTGGTGGCACAGTGGTTAAGAATCCACCTGCCAGGGCTTCCCTGGTGGCGCAGTGGTTGAGAGTCTGCCTGCCGATGCAGGGGACAGGGGTTCGTGTCCCGGTCTGGGACGATCCCACATGCCGCGGAGCGGCTGGGCCCGTGAGCCATGGCCGCTGAGCCTGCGCGTCCAGAGCCTGTGCTCCGCAATGGGAGAGGCCACAACAGTGAGAGGCCTGCGTACCACCAAAAAAAAAAAGAAAAAGAATCTGCCTGCCAATGCAGGGGACACAGGTTTGATCCCTGGTCCAGGAAGATCCCACATGCTGTGGAGCAACTAAGCCCTTGTGTCACAACTACTGAGGCTGCATGCTGCAACTATTGGAGCTCACATGCCTAGAGCCCATGCTCTGCAACAAGAGAAACCACTGCAATGAGAAGCATGCACACCACAATGAAGAGTAGCCCCCACTTGCTGCAACTAGAGAAAGCCTGCATGCAGCAACAAAGACACAACACAGCCAAAAAAAAAAAAGCATCAAAAAGGAAAAAATACTTAGGAACAAATTAAACAAAGGAGTATAAGACCTGTGCTGTGAAAAGTATAAAACATTGTTGAAAGAAATTAAAGAAGACCCAAATAAGTGGAAAGACATTCATGTTCATCGATCAGAAAACATAATTTTGTTAAGATGGCAATACTCCTCAGGACTTTCCTGGTGGTCCAGTGCAAAAGAATCATCCACCTTACAATGCAGGGGACGCGGGTTCGATCCCTGGTCAGGGAACTAAGATCCCACATGCTGCAAGGCACCTAAGCCCACACACCACAACTACTGAGCTCGCACACCTCAACTAGAGAGCCTGCATGCTGCAAACTACAGAGCCCACGTGCTCTGGAACCCGTGCACCACAACTACAGAGCCCATGCGCCCTGGAGCCTGCGCGCCACAACTAGAGATGAGAAAACCCACACGCCACAACTAGAGAGAATCCTGTGCACCAGGACAAAGAGCCCACGCACCACAATGAAAGATCCCGCATGCCTCAGCAAAGATCCCGTGTGCTGCAACTAAGACCCAAAGCAGCCAAAAATAAATAAAATGAATAATAAATAAATCTTTAAAAAAAAGATGGCAATACTCCTCAAATGGATTTACAGAGTCAACAAGAGTCCTATCAAGATTCCACCTGCCATTTCTTGAAGAAATTGACAAGCTGAACCTAAAATTCATATGGAAATGCAAAAGATCCAGAATATCTGAAGAAATCTTGAAAAAGAGCAAAGTTGAAGGACACTTCCTGATTTCAAAATTTACTACAAAATTACAATAATAGGAACAGTGTGGTACTGGCATAGATCAATGGAATAGAATTGAAAGTCTAGAAATAACCACTGCAATTATGGCAAATTGATTTTTGGCAAGGGTGCAAAGACAATTTATTGTGGGAAAGAATAGTCTCTTTCAACAAATGGTGCAGGAACAAATGGTGGGAAAGGATAGTCTTTTTCAACAAATGGTGTATGTCCACATGCAAAAGAATGAAGTTGGACCCCTTTCTTACACAAAAATTAACTAAAATGTATCATAGGTCTAAATATATGAGCTACAACAAAACTCTTAGAAGAAAACTTAGGAGTAAATCTTTGTGACCTTGAGTTAGGCTAAGCCTTTTTACATATGACACCAAAAGTACAAGAAAAATTTTTTAAAAGGATAAAATGGACTTAATCAAAATGTAAAACTTTTGGGCTGCAAATTATATCATCAAGAAAGTGAAAAATCAACTCATAAAATGAGAGAAAACATTTGCAAGTCATATATCCGATAAAAGATTTGCATCCAGAATATATACAAGAAGTCTTATGACTCAATAATAAAAAGACAAATAACCCAATTTAAAAGGGGGCAAATGAATAGGCATCTCTCCAAAGCAGTTATTTAATGGCCAATAAGCACATAAAAAGATGCTCAACATCATTAGCCATCAGGGAAATGCAAATCAAAACCACAATGAGATATAACTTCACACCTACTAGGGTCTGTAATAAGATAGATAATAACAAGTGTTGGCAAGGATGTGGAGAAATTGGAACCATAATACATTGCTGGTGGGAATGTGAAATGGTATAGCTGTTTTGGAAATCAGTTTGTTATAAAATTACCATATAACCCAGAAATTCCCCTCCTAGATATATATCCAAGAGAAATGAAAACATGTCACCACAAAAACTTGTACATAAATGTTCATACCAGAATTATTCATAATAGCCCAAAAGTGGAAACAACCCAAATGTCCGTCAATTGATGAATGGATAGAGAAAACATATTATATCCATACAATGGAATGCTATTCAGCAATAAAAAGGAATGAAATACTGATACATGCTACAATATGGATAAACCTTGCCAAGTGAAAGAATCCAGTCACAGAAGACCACATATTTTATGATACCATTTATATGAATTGTCCAGAATAGGCAAATTTATAGAGAAAACAGACTAATGGTTGCCTAGAGCTAGCCAGGGGAACGATGTAGTGGGACTGCTAATGGCTCTAGAGTTTCTTTTTGGAGTGATGAAAATGTTCTAAAATTAATTGTGGGGCTGATTGCATAACTCTGTGAACATATTTTAAAAAGCATTTAAATGGTTGAATTTTATAGTATGTGAGTTATAGCTCAATAAAACTGAACAACAACAAAAAAATGAATGATCAGGGTATTTCAAGCAGAGGGAACTGAAGAGGCAGAAAGATTTGCGCCATCAACCCACATAGTTTGGAATAGCAGAAGTCAGGAAAGAAATCAGAAATAAGCAAGATGATGCTGGAGAGGTAGGCTAGGACTGAGTCAGAAAGGGCTATGAATGTCATGCTAAGGACTTGGATTTAATCCTAAGGAAGAGGAACCTATTGAAGGACTTACACAGAGGGTGGAGATGATCAGATTCGTCTGGTATGAAAATATACCTGGTCTCTATGGGGTCAATAGATTGGATGGGACCCAGAGATTGGGTTAATCTGTAGTAACCAGGCAAGTGATATATCAAAGAGATATTTAGGAGAAAGAATCAAAAGGATGTTGCTTGGAGGGAGTAACTTGACCTGACCCTAGATTAGCAGCAGGCACTTTTTCACCTTTTGTAGGTACAGATAGAATGATACTCCCTTTTACAGGGCCTAATTAATTATTCATATTTTCAAGCCCTCAGACATTCACTACAGGACAGCACTCTAGACATTGATCTATAGCAAGATCCGAGATTCTTCCTGCAGCTGACTTTCTCGATGGCATGGGGCCAGCTCTTCATAAGCCTGAATTTCAAACTTCACCATCTAAAAATATACAATGCTAATACCTGGATGTAATGTTCAGGCTTCAGAAACTAAAGGATTACAACTTTTCCTAAGGTAAATTAGGAAAAAGAAATTACAGAATCAGTGCTAGAAATTAGGTAGGTAAGCAGTTGTTTGAAAATAATTATCCTCAAAGATATAGAGACCTTTACACAAAAAAGATAGATTTTTAAATTAAAATTCTTTCCCTGGCGAGAACAAAATAAGAAAAAAAAAAAGGCTTAAACCCAAGCATGTAGTCCTATACGGAATAATTCCTGATATGGAAAATTATTTAACAGTGGAATGGATCACGAAAGCCAGTTGGGCAACTCTTGCTCTGTCCTTAGAGGATAGATTTTATTTCTCTGGGAAGGCTTTGGTATGGCCCTGTCCATCAGGAGTGGTGCCAGCAGCTCCTGGGCAGGACAGCAAGAACTTTAGTGAAGGATTGCCCAGAATCTTCCTTCCCCCTTGCTTGCATTGGTCACAGGATAAAGAAAGATCAGTAAGCTCTGATGGTCTCTTTGAGAAAAAGGGCTCTGGCTACATTTCTGTGTGAAAACAGGAACAAAATTCCCTGCTCACGGGTAGATGCACTTAAGATTCCTACCTTCTATGTTGGAGACAAAGCCCAGACTCCGCTTAAGGTCAGAGCAGATAGAGTGGAGACACCATCGGAATTTTGCATCACAGCGATACTTGTTGGCACCGCAAGTGTCATAACAGACGTCCAGCTGGTTGCAGCACTTGGTCATTGCTGGAATGCCCAAGTCCATCTGAGGAAAAGTGAAGGAAGAAAAGTGAAGGAAGAAAATGCAACGTTTAGACCAAGGACCTTAGGCAACCTTGCCTACCTTGTTCTCAAATTCCTGTTACAGATTCAGATCTATTCAGAAGCACCGATGACTGGAAAGAATACATCAGGTTGACAGTCACAGGATGCTAAGTTTTGATCATGATCTAGTTATTAGTTTAATAACTTTGAATGGCCCACTTTTCTTCTTTTTCTTTTGGGGTTTAGTAATTTTCAAATTCACAGGCCACTATAGTGCTAAAAATAGAAATCAGAAAGTTAGGCAAGAGGGCATAGCTTCAAGACTGGCAAATTCAACTAAAACCTATGCTATACGAGATTTTGTTTAAACAAAAGATTCCAAGTCTCAGAAGTATGAAAAATTAAGCCTCAGTTCATAAAGAGGTCACCAGCATTTATCAGGGATCCATCCCATGCAGCACTGTTTTAAGTATGTGTATATGTATTTGTATGTGTCGAGGAGCAGAGTGGGGATAGAACATAGTTCCTGACCATGAGGGACTATGATCAAACAACAAAGTAACACACACACACACACACACACACACACATTTATAAAGCATCCTAAACAATTACAAATGTGTCATAAACTAAGTTCATAGACTGCCACATGTAGAGTTACCAAACAGGAATTTTTTTGAAAGGATTATTAGAGATGATGGTAGACTTAAGATATAGCAGGTAAGGAAAGGAAATAATGAGCATATCATATATGAGCAAGTCAATTAGTTTGTTTAGTCTTTCAAGGGTCTTAGCAGGGTGATGTATTATATATTTTTATTATATATATCTATATCTATTTATTTATATATATATATTTTTTATTTTTTTAATTAAGGAGAAAGGCAAGTTGATAGATGGCCTTGACATCCAAAATAGCAAGTTAGATTTGATAAAGACTCTTGAGGAAGGAAGGGACATGATGCAATAAGTGATTAAAGAGGAGTAATCATTCTGTGGTTTATAAAACAGATGAGAACAGGGTGAGTTTAGACATGGATCTTCTTTTTTTTTAACATCTTTATTGAAGTATAATTGCTTCACAATGGTGTGTTAGTTTCTGCTTTATAACAAAGTGAATCAGCTATACATATACATATATCCCTGTATCTCTTCCCTCTTGTGTCTCCCTCCCTCCCTCCCCATCCCACCCCTCTAGGTGGTCACAAAGCACAGAGCTGATCTCCCTGTGCTATGCGGTTGCTTCCCACTAGCTATCGGTTTTACATTTGGTAGTGTATATATGTCCATGCCACTCTCTCACTTTGTCCCAGCTTACCCTTCCCTCTCCCCGTGTCCTCAAGTCCATTCTCTAGTAGGTCTGCATCTTTACTCCCATCCTGCCCCTAGGTTCTTTTTTTTTTTTTTAGATTCCATATATATGTGTTAGCATACAGTATTGTTTTTCTCTTTCTGACTTACTTCACTCTGTATGACAGACTCTAGGTCCATCCACCTCACTACAGATAACTCAGTTTCGTTTCTTTTTATGGCTGAGTAATATTCCATTGTATATATGTGCCACATCTTTATCCAGTCATCTGTCGATGGACAGTTAGGTTGCTTCCATAGACATGGATCTTTTGCAGCTCTTCTCACAATATAGACTTGGACTTGGATGGAAGCTGTGAAAATCTGGTTTCAAGGTATGGGTGGGGATTGATTAACCAGCTATCATAGATCCTTTCCTCTTGAGTCTCCTTAAGTGTTCTCTTGTTTGAACTTTTACTACAAGACCACCTAGAGAAGAATATGGACTTTGGTAGTTTAAAAGGCCCTTTTAAGCAAAAACCAAAACAAAGCATTATTACGTTAAGAGATAATCTAACTCATTAGACTAGGCAAAGGCCTGGACTCAGCAATTCTGGGTAAATTCCCATCATCTGACACCTGAAGCAAGCTACTTTGCTTGCACCTCACCCCTAAACCTAAGAATACATCACAGCAGAGGTAACAGAATTAGATGAGTATAGTGCTATCATTCAATTCAACTCAATTGGAAATTCTTGAACTAGTTCTAAATAATATTTGTACCAGTAAACAAAATGACATTACTC
The DNA here is from genome assembly GCF_005190385.1 of Monodon monoceros. NCBI lineage: Eukaryota > Metazoa > Chordata > Mammalia > Artiodactyla > Monodontidae > Monodon > Monodon monoceros. The sequence continues at coordinate 23,173,116 of NW_021703781.1, forward strand.
CCAAATAGAGTGCATACCACTTTCTTAGCTACTAAATTGATATCAAGTAAAAGATATTAGCCAAAAATACATTGTTTCTCTAATGTATATTTGGAAGGATTATCTTCTGTGTCCATTCACGTACTGATGATTGTGGACCAGGTTAGGCGTACAGCTGTGAAGGTTGTGCAGTGAACAAGAGTGTCGTATCTAAGGGGGCACCTTCCCACAAGACATCATAGATTTATATATTTATTAAGAAAAATATCCAGCCAGTGGCAGGCATTTCCTTTTCTTACAAAATCAGTATATTAAGCTTAGTTGGTTTTATTTTGGTTTGGGGTTTTTTTTTGCGGTACGCGGGCCTCTCACTGCTGTGGCCTCTCCCGTTGCGGAGCACAGGCTCTGGACGTGCAGGCTCAGCGGCCATGGCTCACGGGCCCAGCCGCTCTGCGGCATGTGGGATCTTCCCGGACCGGGGCACGAACCCGTGTCCCCTGCATCGGCAGGCGGACTCTCAACCACTGTGCCACCAGGGAAGCCCTAAGCTTAGTTTCTGACAAATGGAAGAAAACCATCTTGAGGAAAGGAAACTTTTTTTCAATTTGCACAAAAATGCCACATGGGTGAGCAGCATTTTAGTTAGAAGAATAAACATTATGCTGCTTAGAAAATTACTACAAAAATCTTTCGAACCAGCAGAAAAGTGAAGTTTAGCCTGATTAAGACACCAACTAAAGGCATAGCTAAACTATGATTTTAGATATGAAATCCTTCTACCTACATTTTACATGAAACCTCTTTTCTAAAGTGAAAAAGGTAAAAGGGCTTCCAAGGGGTCTTAAAAGAAATTAATTATTCCTTGTTTTTAGAGGAAGTCGACAGTTTGAGAAACAGTCAGAGGCAAAATGATAAATGTTTAGCCAGTGGCTTGTTGTGTGTATGGGCATGTGGGTGGATGGAGGTGTGTTTGCAGGTTCCTATAATGTTAATACTCCAAACATAGTTGATTTGACGGTACCGTCACCAAGTTAGCCGCTTGCAGAAGTGCTGAGGATACACCAATCAGCCCTCACTGGTACTGGTCAGTACCAGTTTGCTCCAGTACATCACTGGAAAGTCTCACCAATTTAAATAAGTCAAACTTGTCAGATGTATTTCAAATTAAGTTATGTTTGGTTCACTAAGGCTCAGCTGATATTTGCATTGGTGCTTTCAGAGTTCACTACACAACGACTTATCTGGGGGATAGCTGCCTCTGAGAAAAGGAAATCAGAAACTTTCTTTGAAAATGATCTCCCTTCCTCTGTATCCAATTTAAAATACTAATCATATTTCTCAATCATATTCCTTAAGTGTTGAGTTCCATCAGTGGTAACTCTTGGATTAGTTTTAGTTAAAACCAATCAACTAAGAAAACAATGGTGGTGTACATACACTTTCTGGTACCTTGAGACCCAGGAAATAGGAACTGCAGCCGTTGGGCTCCTGAGGCTTGTATCCAGGTCTGGGCATTGGTGCCTTTCCTAGCAGGGGAAAGAGAGGAAAGAAGTGGGAAGAAATGTTTAGAAATTAAGCATTTGGGAACATTCACCAAATAAAAATGATCTAAAAAGCATGTTCAGTTTTTCCTTTAAAAGTCACTGCTCCTGGGACTTCCCTGGTGGCACAGTGAAGAATCCGCCAGCCAATGCAGGGGACACAGGTTCAATCCTTGGCCCGGGAAGATCCCACGTGCTGCTGAGCAACTAAGCCCGTGTGCCACAACTACTGAGCCTGGGCTCTAGAGCCTGCACATCACAACTACTGAGGCCGCGTGCCACAACTACTGAAGCCCACACGCCTAGAGCCTGTGCTCCGCAACAAGAGAAGCCACCGCAGCGAGAAGCACGCGCACCGCAACGAAGAGTAGCCCCACTCGCCGCAAGTAGAGAAAGCCCACGCACAGCAGCAAAGACCCAACGCAGCAGAAAATAAAATAAAGAAAAAATTTTTTTTAATTAAAAGAAAAATTCACTGCTCCTCACCTTAAATTAGGTGGTGATGATGATTATGATGATATCATAAGAGAGTAATAACCTCCAGACCAGGCTGGCGTTTTCTCCGAATATTGAAGGATTCTATGAGCACTTATTTACTAACAATTCTAATGTTTCTTACATGCACGACCTTGAAGATAAGGTCTGTGGCAAAACCAAACTAAAACTCAAGGTTTCTCATTCTTCTATCCACTGTAAGACCACATACTATGCACAAAGACCTGATCATACACTTAAGGGATCAGAATTAAAACAGTACCACAAACTTTTTTAGAATAACGTGAAGGAAATTTTGCAAGATTTCATAAATGCAGACAAAGCATTGTTGACCAAAGGGCAAAGAAAACACCCCACTGAAACATTTTAGGCATTTGTGTCACAGAACTAAGGCAAAACTATCCGAAAAGCTTTGGATTTCTTAGTTTCTCCTACTTGGCTTTTGGGTAATTTTATAATCTTGCAAATGCATACAGAGAAGCTTTGTCAGTGTGTCAAGGGTAGTCATTATAGATAAAGATAACCTTGACCTGAGATGACCTCAGGACAGTCATCTGCAGTTAGTATTTTTATCCCATTATCCAGATAAGGAATATGGGGCTAAGAGGTTTTGTGACTTGCCTGAGTCATATAGAAAGTGGGGGGAATTGGGATATAAATCCAGATATATCCTGTTTGTCTCCAAAGCCCATGTTCTTTCCCCAGTTCCTTTGCCTCGTGTAGGATATGCAAGACATAACAGAAGATGGAGGAAATAAGCTAAGAATTAATCCTCCAAGTGAGACACATGGCATTTTCTCTTTCTTTTCTTTAATCTTCTCCTGCCAGGTATTTTATTTTCAATTATTTTGTATTATGAAATATTTCAAAACTGAAGTCAGAGAAACAAATACCCATGTACCCACTACACAAACACAATGAATGTTAACTTGCCAAACATGCTGTATTTCTTCTGTTTAATTAAATGGTGTAAGTACAGTCGAAGCCCCTTTGCACCCCATCTTTTTGTTTTAATTTTTAGGTAGGAAGTCTATGCTTTAGAGCCCTCCCTCCTTATTATTCTTAAAAACTGCCTTCATTACTCTTGGACATTTACTTTTGCATATGAATTTGAGAGTCAAATTAGTCTACGTGAGACATGTAGATTATGTCTACAAGAGATGAAATGCGGATTTGTATTTAAAATACATTGATTTTATAGATTAATTTGGAGACAACTGACTTTCTTATAATATTCTGTATTCCCAAACATGGGCCTAATATAGCTTTCCATTTACTTAGGTCTTCCTTTATGTCTTTCAACAGCGTGTTATAATTTTCTCCATATATTTATTATACCTCCTACATACTGTATTATTCAGATGCTTAAACAAGATAGGATATCTCATCAAGATCCAGAATTAAGGCTCAGAAGCCTGGAATGATAAATCTGACCTTTTCTGGAACCCAGGCTGCTTCTAGCCTTCAGCTCTACCAGCCCTGGAATTTAGCCCTGACTCTCATGGTCCAAGATGGAGCTTCAGCCAACACATCCATATTACAAGCAGCAGGATGGAAGAAGGAGGTGGAAAGGTCAGAGCTCCTCTCTTTAATAAACACACTCCAGAATGTTACACACATCACTCCATCTTACTTCCCTTTGGCCAGGCCTTAATCAAATGGCAACACCTGGTTGCAAAGGTGGGCTAGGAAATGAAGTTTTTCTTCAATGGAGGCAGCCATGAGCCCTGCTGGAAGTTGGGAGGAGGGCTTATGAATGTAGAAAAGGGGGACAATAAGCAGTCTCTGCCACAGTCTGTTTGGGTATTTGTTGCTGTGGTACAACATGTGTATATGATGGTGTTTCAAGGTGGCCCTCAGTGATCCCCATTTCCTGGTATTCATAACCTTGTGTATTGTCCTAGGGTTGGTCTGTGTGATCAACAGAATATGGCAGAAGTGGAGCCATGTTGCTTCCAAGATTACATTATAAAAGACTACAACTTCTAGGAAGGGTAAGCTGGGACGAAGCGAGAGTAGCATTGACATATATACAGTACCAAATGTAAAATAGATAGCTAGTGGGAAGCAGCCGCATAGCACAGGGAGATCAGCTAGGCGCTTTGTGACCACCTAGAGGGGTGGGATAGGGAGGGTGGGAGGGAGATGCAAGAGGGAGGGGATATGGGGATATATGTATACGTATAGCTGATTCACTTTGTTATACAGCAGAAACTAACACAACATTGTAACACAGTTATACTCCAATAAAGATGTCAAAAAAAAAAGGCTACAACTTCTGTCATGGAAAGGTCCATTGGTAAAAAACTAAAGCTTCCTGCTAACAGCCACATGAGTTTGGAAGGAGATCTCCAGCTTCAGTCATATCTTCAGAGACTAATATCAACAGGCAGTGTGACTACAACTTTATGAGAAACTCAGAGCCAGAAACACCCAGCAGAGCCCCTAGATTCCTGACCCTCAGAAACTGTGTGATACAATAAATGTTTGTTATTTTCTGCTGCTAAGTTTGGGGGTCACCTGCTACTCAACAATACGTAACTATTGCAGTTGCCATTATGATTTGCATCTCTTTTTCATTACATTTTTTTCTACGACAGCTCTATTGAGATGTAATTAATATATTATATGTTCACCCGTTTAATGTGTGTAATTCAATGGGTTTTAGCTTTTCACAGAGTTGTGAGACCATCACCACAATCTAATTTTAGAACATTTTTATCATCCCCGTACCCATCTTTAGCAGTCATGCTCCATCTTTCACAGTTCATCCATATTATCTTTATGGCTGAATAATATTCCATTCTCTGGATGTACCACAGTTTGTTTATTCATGCACCATTGATGGACGTGGTGGTCATTTCCATCTTTTGGCTATTGTGAAGAGTGCTGCTATGAATAATTGTGTACAAGTATTTGTTTGAATATCTGTTTTCAGTTCTTCTGGGTGTACATACCCGAGGAGTGGAATTGCTGGGTCACATAGTAATTCTGTTTAACTTTTTGAGGAATTATCAGCGGGCTTTCTTCAGCAGCTGTACCATTTTGCTTTCCCACCAGAAATGCACAAAAATTCCAATTTCCTCAATCCCCACAGTTTCACTACAATGTATCTATAGGTGGACTGTGTATCCTTACCCCACTTGGAATAATCTGAAGACTCGGGTGTCTTTCACCTCTGGAGAATTCACAGCCCTTGTCTGAATTTTTTATTTTCTTCATTCTCTATAGTTTCTCCTTCTGGGCCTCTTATACTGAATGGTGATTCTTTTTAATCCTGTCCATCATATATCTTAATCTCTCTTTCATATTTTCTATCTTTTTCTCTCTGTACTGAATTTTTACTAGCTTCATCAAATTTATTTTCCATTTTGCTAATTATCTCTAGGTTGACTAACTGCTAGGTTATCTGCTATGTAACCCATCCACTGAGTTTTTTTCTTCTGATGACTATAATTTTCATTTCTTGGAGTTCTATGTAAATGTTCTTTAAATCTGTGTATTCATTTTCATTGAGTTCTGTTTTTTAATTATGTTTTCTACTGCTTCTTTTATTTCTTTAATAATTTCAAATGTTGTTATTTTTTTATTATCTCCATTCCTTGGGATGCCATTTCATTTTTTGATGTCTACTGACTCTCCCGCATGGTGGATTATCTTTTTGAATGGTATGTAATTGTTTTCGGGAGGGCTTGTTTTTCTAAATGAATTCCTGTGCCCTGTGTCACATACTACAAAGTAGTCCCTAACTGCTTTTGCTGTGGCTCTAGGAGTCCCAAGATAAGTGAGACACATGTCTTTATGTTAATTTCTCAGCTTGGGATACTCACACCAGGCCAGCTGTATAGATTCAGATTCCTCACCTATGCATAGGGTATGCTTCAAGTAGTGATTTTTTTTGTTTTGGCTGCATTGAGTCTTCATTGCTGTGTGTAGGCCTTTTCTAGTTGCAGCAAGCAGGGGCTACTCTTCCTTGCAGTACGCAGGCTTCTCATTGCGGTGGCTTCTCTGGTTGCGGACCACAGGCTCTAGGTGCGTGGGCTTCAGTAGTTGTGGCTCACGGGCTCTAGAGCGCAGGCTCAGTAGTCGTGGTGCACAGGCTTAGTTGCTCCACAGCATGTGGGATCTTCGTGGACCAGGGCTCGAACCCATGTCCCCTGCATTGGCAGGTGGATTCTTAACCACTGCGCCACCAGGGAAGCCCAGGTAGTGATTTTTCTTAGTGGATGTTCTTTATTCCTCCTCCAAGCTCCAGCCCCAGGTGGACAGAAAGCATTCTTGCTACTTCTTGGAATGTTGGATAATCCAATAATTTAATCCGTTTTAAACAGACTAGACAGTTTCTCAGGCTCTAAGCTTTATGCAGACTGCTCAGTTCCAACTTCCCAATTCTTACTGGTGAAATTTACTTTTCCTCTCTCTGTATGAGCAATAAAGCCCATTCCTCAGCCCCTGGAGTCTATATATGTGCCAGACTGACACCCCCAAGGGCCATGGCAGCATCAGCTCCTGCTGCCACTTTGGCTTTTTGTTTCCCCTTCATTTCTAGAACTTGAAGTTTTCCCTTTATTTCATTCTAGGTTGAGTGTGTGTTTTTTGTTTTAATATTTTATTTCCACCCCGTCTTTCTTGTTATTTGTAATGGAGAGGTCCTGTACTTGTTGACACAGAGTCCACCAGCCCACCAGTAATCCCTGCATTACTTTTCAAAGGTCTTGAGAAATATAACTTAGCATTGATACTCTACTAACCTGCCGTGTATGTGTGTGCGTGCGTGTGTGTGTGTGTGTGTGTGTGTGTATGTAGCACTGGGAATAGGGGAATGGGTAAAGTGTATTAAATAATATTAGTAATCAAATTACACATATGAAAATAATCAAACTATGTCATACAATTAAAGCATATTGTCTCTTGGAGGTGAGACTATGGTGATTTTATTTTTTCTTCAGATTGTTCTTTTACAAATGTTCTACCTATGCTAGCTTTATAGAAATCAGGGGAAAAATTTCAATGAAGAAACAAATGTCTAAATTTGATGGTGAAATTTAGCTCTTTAATAATTTCGCTGATAAAGGGCTTTTGCAGCAGACTCAGTCCAGTTTCCTGAGTTACCCTCTGCCATTTTTGCAGTTGGTAACTCACAGAAGATAAAACTCTGATATTCCAGTTTGAAAGCTAATGGGACACCAATTATAGATACGTCCCACCTGGCCTGATATTGATGACAGTTGTTTTTTTTTTTTAATATTTTACGAAAGCTGTAGAAATTCTGTTTGAAGCTTGAATTAAAAGTTCTAAGAAAAAAGGTGACGGTTTGAGTCCACACAGAAATAAGGTACTATATCCTCATAGTACAGTCGGAGCAGATTTGAGTTGTGTTGAGTCTTTTCAGTTTGATGTTTTGAGTCTAGGCATCAATAATGTACAATGTCCACAAACTAATTTTATTTTTTGGTTTTGGCTATTTATAGGAGTGGGAGGCTGACCATCTGATTTTTTGGATGAGGGCTTGGCAAACACTGGCTCAAGTCCAGCCCATTACCTGTTCTTGTATAACCTGCCAGATAAAAATGATTTTTATATTTTTAAATGATTGGGGGAAAAGTCAAAACAAGGATAATATTGTGTGACATATGAAAATTATTTGAAATTAAAACTTTAGTGCTCACAAAAAAGTTTTTTTCAGAACACAGCAACACTCATTCCTTATGTATTAGCTACAGCTGCTCTCACAGAAAAAAGAGCCGAATGTTGTTATGACCTTGGTGTGAGGATGGTCTTTTAAGCAAGACAAAAAATGCAGAAGCTGTAAAGAAAAGGACTGATAGACTGGTTCTTAGGAAAATTTAAAACTTCTGCATAAAGTGAAACGCCACAAAACACCTAAAAGACAAATGAGGGAGTTAGGCATGAAACCCGAAAGTTCTACCCACAGGAAGGTCCGCTACCTCCTGGGCCCCACTGTTTTTCTCTCTGTTTTGTCACTGAAAACAACAGTAAAACTGTCTGGCGCTTTATCACCCAGGCCAAGGGTTAAACCGCTTAGGAGGGTGTGGCCCTTCTCCCCACCCAGCTGGTTCCCGCAGAAGTGGCTCTGTGTGCTCCACTAGAGGTCTGCCTAGGAGTCCAAGGGCCATATTTGAAGGGCACATCCTGCTTCCTGCCAGAAACCCTCAAATACAGCATGAGGAACACAACAAGGGAACAAAACAGAGCTGTGACAATTTAACTGAAGCAATAAACTCTATTTCAGTCACTAAAACAGATTAAGTTACTGCATGAGGTAAGGCGAGCGACTTGTCCTGGTTTGCCTGAGACCATCCTTGTTTTAGTACTTAAAGTCCCACGTTCCAGGAACGCGCACCCCTTCCCTCCATCACCGGCAAACCTGGACATTTCCTCACCCTTCTCGAGAACAACCATTGCCCTCTAAATCAGTAGCTGTTTTCTTTTTTTGGGCCCCAGGTCCTCTAAGAATCTGATGAAGGCTGTGAATTCTTTGTCTAGAAAAATGTATAAATTCACAGGTTCATAAAATTTTGCTCTAAGATTTCAAACAGATAAAAATTCTCCTGAAAATAAGAATGCTGATATTTAAGGATACCTTTCTTCCTAGAACTAAACCCAAGAAGAAAATCATCATGAGGTCCTTTTATCAAAGTGTGACGGTGTGGTTGATAGCTTAAATCATGATTTACAAGACACAGAAACTCTGCCTCACAGACCTTCATAAAGGCACAGAACATCTAAATCATCATTTGATGATTTCTTCCAGAAGCTGAGAGGATGTCGTCCAGCAACTGGGATTTCATGTTTTTTAATTTTATTTTGAAAGGGAATCTGAAGAATCCGAATGCATAGTTAACCTGTTCACCAGATTTTCTCATAACATTTATAAAATTTGCTTGGTATCTGCCATGTTCCATACGGCACTAATTCTTTATATATATTATCTTTAATTCTTACAACAACCTTGTAAGGTAGGTATTATTAACATTAGTTATAAACATGAGGAAACAAAGGTTGAGAGACGTAACTTGCCCAAGGTCATCAGCAGTGAGATTCCCCAACCCCCACCCCCACCCCCAGTACAAACCCCTGATTTTTCCATTACTAGTATTTCTCAAAGTCTGGTTCGAGGACCACGTGTGCAGTTCCTAGCACAGACCTACTGAATCAGAATCCCTGAGGTGGGAGAGGGAATCGTGTTCACATTAGTGCAGACCCCTTAAGCCAGTTGTACCATGTATGCTATTGATCCATGCTGAATCTCGTTATATTTACAGCCCGATCATTTGGCAAGTTCAGATGTTGTGTGTTGACCTGAAAACGAATTGTATATACAAGAAGTGTGGAAAGCAATATTGATACACTAGCGTAGGCTACCAGGATACAAATATACCTTTGTCTGTCTGAACAATCTATGGGCTGAATGACCCCTTAAATAGTGCTCTCTACCTTGGTCACACTTTGCAATCACCTGGGAAATGTTAAAAATAACGATGTCTAGGTCCAACCCATGGAGATTCCCATTTAATTGATTTGGGCAGCAGGCGTTTTTTAAAGCCTCCCGCAGGTGATTCTAAGTGCAGAGCAAGGTAGGAACCACTGTTTTGAGCAGTGGTAAGTACCTACCAAATGGCAATTTCTTTTTCTTGTAGACTAACTGTTGCTAAATTGTTCCTTCTGACAAAAAAAAAAAAAAAAAATTGCAGTTTTTAAAGCAGTTTTTTCCTCAAAGCGTGGTCCCAGGACCACCAGCAGCAGGATCACCTGTGAACTCTTAAGAATGCAAATTTTCTGGTCCCACCCCAGACCTACCCAATCAGTATAAGAGGGGTGAGGGCCAGCAGTCTGTTTAAACAAGCCCTTCAGGGGATTTGCAGCACAGCAAGTTTCTTTTAAAGAAAGAGAAGCCTTGTGCACAAGAAGTGTATCACACAGCAAACAGAGACTCAGTTAGTTATTAGCCGTTATCTGTTCAAAAGCCTCCTTGATCCACAATCAACTTGAGAAGTTCTGTACTGCTTGGGCACAGCCTCCAGGTTCTTGGCTCTGCTGCGTTCCAGAGGTAACAAGGCTTAACCCCCTATTTCCTACGTGTTTTTCAGACCCCTGGTTGGACAGGTCCTGTTTTGTAGAGTGAGTGGAGTTATTTGTGTTCCTGCAATCTCTCTGTTGACTATTTTCATCCCCCACCTGTGGCTGCTGCATCGACTGACCCAGGTGCAGGCTTGCAACCAAAATTTGCTAAAATCTTTTAATGCTGTTTTGCTAGAGAAAAAGAGGGTTTGGTTCTTGTTTCCCTTAAAAAAAAAAAAAAAAAAATCCTGCTGTTATCTATTTGCTAAGCCACAGACCTAAGTCTTGTGTTGCCTCCAGGAAGGAAAATAGCACCAGTGTTGATCAAATATCTGAAGTGAGTTAACCCTTTCCTGCCCCATCCATGCAAACTAGGTGAGAACAGTCCCTGTGACAAGGCATCTCTGCATTAGTCTAACACACCTTAGACAAAGGCATTGCTAGCGGTACAGGTGGGTCCTAGCATAGATTTACCCTATGGAATCTTCACAGAGACGCTGTAGCTTCCTTTTTTCAACATTCCCCTCTGAGATGAAAGCTTCTGTGCTGTAAAACTTGGTTCTGGAGGATTAACCGTGGTCTCTTAGTCACTCCCCGTTTATAAGGAAGGGATTTCCCCCGCTCAAAGGTTAAAAAAAGGGACTGTGAGACTGATTGGGTGAGTCCAGCAAGTGTGTAGCTCTTTTGAGTCTCTCTCCAAGCTGAGTTTTATCTGTTGAGTGTCTGGAGAAAATATTTCTCAAGTGTTTTCCTGCTAGGCTAAACTCACCATTTTCATCTCTTAATCCCACGATGAAACATCTGATAAACTAAACAGTGAAGCAAATGCTGTATGAGGCTGTGTATGCTTTCAGAAATATCTTCGTTTGCGTTTGAAGTTACCCTTTGCCTCCCAGCTGCAAGGTCCAGGGCTCCACGTTCTGCTCCCGTTACACTGAATTCCAGTGCAAGGTGAAGGAAGAACGGGCCACAGGGTCTGCTCTTTTGCAGCCAGACCTGCACGCAGGCTCCCATGTACCCTCTTTACAACTCAGGTGAGGTAGTGCTCCTACCCATTCAGTTCCACATCCCCAGGCCTGCTTGGGGCCTGCTCCCTGGTGGACAGAGGCAGCTGGCAGACACCCATCCTACCCACCAAAGGACTGTCACTGCTGACTGAGGCAGGGACAGCTCTCTTGGGGGTGGTGGTGGTTAGGCAAATTGATCAGAGATTGACAGATCTGGAAGGAAGGTGTGAACTGCATTCAGGGGGAGAGACGAATCCATTTCCAAGCTAGGAGCAGAGTAACTGAGGAAGCGCAGAGCTTTCTGGCAGAATTTTCCCTGAATGTTCAGCTGAGTTTCCATCCCTAGGAACACCTCCCAAAGACATCTCTTATTCTTTCTCCCCACCCTTGCCACCTTTTCCTAAGTACCTACCTGCCTCACAATAAACCCATTAAATTGTCCCCAGGGAAACAATTCTCGCAAAACTCCTTGGAATAGGTTTGCCAGATAAAACACAGGAAGCTCAGTGAAATTTGTATTTCAGATAAACAACCAGTAATTTGTCACTATAATTGTGTCCCAAATATCTCACACATTTTAACAAAGTCTTGGTTGTTTATTTGAAATTCAAATTTCATTGGGTGTCCTATATTTTTAGTTGCTGAATCTGGCACCCCTCTAAGAGGTGGATCACAGGAAAAAGTGCATGACAGATTGTGACCCTGCTTAAGCTCTTCACAGGTCCACCAGTGACAGTCTCACCGGAAGAGAGACCGTGCACTCACCATATCGGCATCTGTACTGACAGACTCCATTTTTCCCTCCCAGCAGTTCCAGAAAGGAATCGAAGTAGCTGTTGACAGATTCAAAGCTGCCCCGGATGTGCCGAAGGCCCCAGTCTGAATAGGACTCCTCTGCGTCAGGGCTGGTATCACTCTGAACCAGGCCACCCCCCAGGCTGAGCCACAAAATCAAGAAGCTAGTGGCCAGCGTCATCCTGTAGCCAGGTAGGTACTGAGGTCCCTCGTCAAACCCCAGCCAGTGTCCCAGGAAGTCTGGGTACACGGCCCACCGGCCAGATGCCGAGCAAGACTGGGAAAGGAATTATCTGGAGCACTCAATCTGTGTGTTCCCCAGAGGTGGACTTTAAACACAGCTATGGAGGTTGGGATGAGATCAGGGCAATTAGAAAGGGCAAAGGTTAGGCAGTAGGAGGGCCTATCTGAGGGATGGCCAGTGAGAGAGAGAACACTTAAGAGCGGATTCCCCAGCCCTGGAGCAGGGGGATGTTAGCCAACTTTTCAGAGGCGTGAGTTGTGGAGCAATTGGAATTCTACCCCCAACCAGCTGGTTAACCTATGGATTAGTTACAAGTTTGGTCCCCTAGGACAGGCCTCTTGACACAAAGGACGTAGCCACACCCCTAAGCCAGTCACCTACGTATGGTAGCTAGGGAGATGTAGGGAGATGCAGGAAGATGTGTAAAGGACTCAGGAAACCCCCCCGTGATGGCGGGTCAACAGTGTCACCTGTACCAATGGTCCAGGTATTGTCAGAGTTTGCTCTAAGTGTGCGTGATGGGAGGGTTCAGATTTAGGACCCCAGCTTCTGCGTCGGTCAGTGCTTGGCTCTCAGACTCAGTCCTCTAATCTGGCAGAGCTCCTCATCAAAGCCATCCTAGTGCTGGGGCATTTTTGCCTCTGTATTTACAGCAGTATTTTTATTTACACTCAGCAGCGTCTGGTATCTACAGATTGCTCTGAGATAGAGCTGGGGGAACTCAGCTCTCTTAGTATTGTTCTTCCATTGAGTTGCTGAAAAGTCAGAGAGTTTATCAGAAACACTATTTGAAATTTTAGACTTTAAAAGTGTTGACCGGGGGCTTCCCTGGTGGCACAGTGGTTGGGGGTCCGCCTGCCGGTGCGGGGGACGTGGGTTTGTGCCCCAGTCCGGGAAGATCCCTAAAAAAAAAAAAAGTGTTGACCGAAGTCTAGTGTTTTGGCATCATCTTCACTTTATACTTTGCTTTTTTAGTCATGTGAAGAAATAAATTCCATCCATGAAATCACTAAGCTAAAAAACGATGGCTTTATGGACCAAATGAGTTACTTAGCTTCTCTCTCAAAAGTCTGGAAAGCCCCAGAGAAAATAATGAATTAAATTTCTTCCTTTTAGATAAGAAATATATTTGTCTAAAGACTCAGACTCCAGGAAGGGTAGTAGTTATAAAATATATCATATGAACAGCAACAATGCCACCAATATTTTAAAGTACCTACAATTTTTAAAACCACTGTGTGTGTGTGTATATATTTTTTAAATTTCACATCAATTCTACAGAGGAGGGTAAATACCATTCCCATTTGAGAGGTGAGAAAACTGAGATACAAAGGTTAAATGACTCAGTCAAAGATAAACAGGCTATCAAGGATAAGAGCTGAGGGTCAGAACCAGCTATTACATAATCTGGGGCGCCCAGTCAAAATGAAAATGCAGAGCTCCTTTTCAAAAAGCAGGGAAAAAGTGCCATTAAGGGACCTAAAATACAAAGTTTTCCTTTAAAAATGTTTTATTGTGTTATCACTGTTGTAAAATATAATTGGGTAATAGTGATAACTGAGTAACAATATAAACTTATAAACTGCAAAAATATTTTTGGTGTCATAATTTTATATAATACGATGTGTAATACTTTATTAATGTATGATGTGATCATTTTTCTGACTTGCTTTTCTGTAAATTCATCTATTAGGTCATCAAAATTTATACTTTTAATAACTTCATTTTCAATTCATACAATTGAAAGCAATGTCAGTTGCTCTTGGCAAATGCAAGGTCACAAATAATATTTGATAATCTTTAATTTTGAGAAGGCTCTGCTGATCCAGCTCTTACTGGAGCTAGTAATAGTATTTTTCCCCCATTTCTTGATACCTTAAAATTTTTTGTAATTGCAGTAAACTATTCATACTTACCATTTGAACTATTTGTAAATGGACAGTGCAGTGTCTTTAAGTACATTAGGTACATTCACAGTGTTGTTCAGCTGTCGTCACTTCACATTTCCAGAAATTTTTTATCATCCCAGATTGAAACTCTATGCATATGAAACAATAATTCCCCATTCTCCTTTTCCTTCAGCCTCTGGCAACCACTATTCTCCTTTCTGTCCATATGAATTTGTCTATACAAGGTACCTCATAGAAATGGCTCATACAATATTTGTCCTTTTGTGTCTGGCTTGTTTCACTAAGCATAATGTTGTCAAGTTTCATCCATGCTGAAGTATGTGTCAGTACTCAATATTGTGAATAATGCTGCTGTGAAATTAGTATACAAATACCTGTTTGAGTCCCTACTTTCAATTCTTTTGGGTACATACCTAGAATTGGATTTGCTAGATCATATGGTAATTCTACATTTAACTTTTTGAGGAATCATCATATTGTTTTCCACTGTGGCTGCACCAGTTACATTGCCCCCAGCAATGCACAGGGTTACAATTTCTCCACATCCTTACCAATGCTTGTTATTTTCCTTTTTTTTGACAACAGCCATCCTAATGGGTATGAGGTAGTATCTCATTGCCGTTTTGATTTGCATTCTCTAATGATTAGTGATATTGAGCACCTTTGCAGGAGTTTTTTGGTCATTTGTATGTCATCATTGGAGAAGTGTCTATTCAAGTCCCTCTTTGCCTAGTGTTTTTCCTCAGTGTTATTGAGATATAACTGGAATATAACATTATGTAAATTTAAGGTATACATCATGATGATTTGATACTTATATATATTGTGCAAGGATTACCACAGTAGGGTTAGTTAACACCTCCATCACTTCACATAATTATCATTCCTTTTTGTGGTGGGGACATTTAAGATCAATTTTCTTAGCAACTTTCAAATATATAATAAAATGTTGTGAACTGTAGTCAATGTGCTATAGACTACATCCTCAGAACTTAAAAAAAAATTTTTATTGGAGTCTAGTTGATTTACAGTGTGTTAGTTTCAGGTGTACAGCAAAGTGAATGAGACATATATATACATATATATATATACACACACATACTTTTTCAGATTTAAAAAAATTTTATTGGAGTATAGTTGATTTACAATGTTGTGTTAGTTCAGCTGTACAGCAAAGTGATTCAGTTATACAGATACATATATTCATTCTTTTTCAGATTCGGTTCCCATATAGGTTATTACAGAATATTGAGTAGAGTTCCTTGTGCTATACAGTAGGTCCTTGTTGGTTATCTATTTTATATATAGTAGTGTATGTATGTTAATCACAAGCTCCTAATTTATCCCTCCCCCTCCACGTTTCCTCTTTGGTAACCATAAGTTTGTTTTCAAAATGTGTGAATCTGTTTCTGTTTTGTAAATAAGTTCATTTATATCATTTTTTAAAATTAGATTCCACATATGAATGAAATCACATGATATTTGTCTTTCTGTGTCTGACTTACTTTACTCAGTATGACAATCTGTAGGTCCATCCCTGTTGCTGCAAATGGCATTATTTTGTTCTATTTTTTTTGACAGTCGTAGTCTAACCAAGTTTATTTTTTTATTTTTATTTTTTTAACATCTTTATTGGAGTATAATTGCTTTACAATGGTGTGTTAGTTTCTGCTTTATAACAAAGTGAATCAGTTATACATATACATATGTTCCCATCTCTCTTCCCTCTTGCGTCTCCCTCCCTCCCTCCCAACCTCCCTATCCCACCCCTCTAGGTGGTCACAAAGCACTGAGCTGATCTCCCTGTGCTATGCGGCTGCTTCCCACTAGCTATCTATTTTACATTTGGTAGTGTATATATGTCCATGCCACTCTCTCACTTTGTCACAGCTTACCCTTCCCCCTCCCCATATCCTCAAGTCCATTCTCCAGTAGGTCTGTGTC
Organism: Monodon monoceros; assembly: GCF_005190385.1. Lineage (NCBI taxonomy): Eukaryota > Metazoa > Chordata > Mammalia > Artiodactyla > Monodontidae > Monodon > Monodon monoceros. Next base: position 23,189,113 of record NW_021703781.1, read on the forward strand.
TTTATTCCCATCTTACCCCTAGGTCCTTCATGACCTTTTTTTTTTTCTTAGATTCCATATATATGTGTTAGCCTACGGTATTTGTTTTTCTCTTTCTGACTTACTTCACTCTGTATGACAGACTCTAGGTCTACCCACCTCACTACATATAACTCAATTTCTTTTCTTTTTATGGCTGAGTAATATTCCATTGTATATATGTACATCTTCTTTATCCATTCCTCTGTTGATGAATATTTAGGTTGCTTCCATGTCTCGGCTACTGTTCTCCATAGTGGCTCCACCCATTTATATTCCCACCAACAGTGTAGGAGGGTTCCCTTTTCTCCACACCATCTCCAGCATTTATTGTTTGTAGATTTTTTGATGATGGCCATTCTGACCAGTGTGAGGTGAAACCTCATTGTAGTTTTGATTTGCGTTTCTCTAATAATTAGTGATGTTGAGAATATTTTCATGTGCTTTTTGGCCATCTGTATGTCTTCTTTGGAGACATGTCTATTTAGATCTTCCCATTTTTTGATAGGGTTGTTTGTTTTTTTGATATTGAGCTGCATGAGCTGTTTGTATATTTTGGAGATTAATCCCATGTCACTTGCATCATTTGCAAATATTTTCTCCCATTCTGTGGGCTGTCTTTTCGTTTTGTTTATGGTTTCCTTTTCTGTGCAAAAGCTTTTATATTTAATTAGGTCCCATTTGTTTTTTTTTCTGTTTGTTTTTATTTTCATTATAATCTAGGAGGTGGATCAAAAAAGATATTGCTGTGACTTATGTCAGAGAGTGTTCTGCCTATGTTTTCCTCTAAGAGTTTTATAGTATCCATCCTTACTTTTAGTTCTTTAATCTATTTTGAATTTATTTTTGTGTGTAGTGTTAGGGAATGTTCTAATTTCATTCTTTTACATGTAGCTGTCAGTTTTCCCAGCACCACTTATTGAAGAGATTGTCTTTTCTCCATTGTATTAGGTTGGCCTAGAAGTTCCTTTGGTTTTTAAGTTAAAATAAAAGACCCTTTTTTCATTTTAACCAAGAACTTTATTGAACAATGTATTCACCGTTTTTTCCCACTACCTTCTGCCATTCTTCAGGCAACTTCATAATTCCATCTTCCCAAAACTTTTTATCTTTTTGAGCAAAGAACCATTCCAGATGCCTTTAGAGTCTTCCAGGGAATTGAATTTTTTCCATTAAGAGAATTTTGTAAAGGCCAAAATAAATGGAAATCCGAAGGTGCAATGTCTGGTGAATATAGCAGATGAACCAGAATTTCCCAGCCAAGCTGTGACAATTTTTACCTGGTCATCAAAGAAACATGCAGTCTTTCATCATCCTGATGGAAGATTATGCGTTTTCTGTTGGCTAATTTTGGATGCTTTCATGAGTGCTGCTTTCAGTTGGTCTAATTGGGAGCAGTGCTTGTTGGAATTAATCATTTGGTTTTCCAGAAGGAACTTATAATAGAGGACTCCTTTCCAATCCCACGATGTACACAACATCACCTTCTTTGGATGAAGACTGGCTTTTGGTGTGGTTGCTGGTGGTTCATTTTGCTTGCCCCACGATCTCTTCTGTTCCACATTATTGAACAGTATCCACTTTTCATTACCCATCACAATTTGCTTTAAAAACGGAAGATTTTCGTTACATTTAAGTAGAGAATCGCATGCAGAAATATGGGCCAGAGGTTTTTTTCACTTAACTTATGTGAACCCAAACATCAAAGCCATTAACATAACGAAGCTTGTGCAAATGATTTGGATATTTTGAGTATGTCGGCTATCTCCTGCGTGGTATAACATTGATTGTTCTCAATTAATGTCTTGGTTTGATCACTATCAACTTCAACTTGTCTACCTGACCGTGGAGCATCGTCCAGCCAGAAATCTCCAACACAAAACTTCACAAACCACTTTTGACACGTTTGATCCATCCCAGCGCCTTCTCTATACACTGCACAAATCTTTTCTTGCATTTCAGTTGCATTTTTACCTTCCTTGAAATAGTAAAAGCATAATATGTGGAAAATGTTGTGTTTTTTCTTCCATCTTCAATATTAAAATTCACCAACTTTAAGGTTTTTTTTTAAATGCACGCTGATATGATACCGTCACAATACAGTCTAACAAAATTGTTTCAAATGAAGTTAAAGACAACTAAGCACTACTAGAGTAATCATATGGAAAAAACCTGAATGAACTTTTTGGCCAATCTAGTATATTCTTGCCTCCTTTGTCATAGATTAGGTAATCATAGGTGCATGGGTTTATCTCTGGACTTTCTATCCTGTTCCATTGACCCATATTTCTGTTCCAGTACCATACTGTTTTGATTACTGTATCTTTGTAGTATAGTCTGAAGTCAGGGAGCCTGATTCCTCCAGCTCTGTTTTTCTTTCTCAAAATTTCTTTTGCTATTCAGGATCTTTTGTGTTTCCATACAAATTGTAAAATTTTTTGTTCTAATTCTGTTAAAAATGCCATTGGTAATTCAATAGGGATTGCATTGAATCTGTAGAATGCTTTGGGTCATTTTCACAGTATTGATTCTTCCAATCTAAGAACATGGTATATCTCTCCATCTGTTTGTGTCATCTTTTATTTCTTTCGTCAGTATCTTATAGTTTTCTGAGTCCAGGTTTTTTGCCTCCTTAGGTAGGTTTATTCCTAGGTATTTTATTCTTTTTGATGCAATGGTAAATGGGATTGTTTCCTTAATTTCTTTTTCTGACCTTTTGTTGTTAGTGTAGAGGAATGCAAGAGATTTCTGTGTATTAATTTTGTATCCTGCAACTTTACCAAATTCACTGATGATCTGTAGTAGTTTTCTGGTACCATCTTTAGGATTTTCTATGTATAGCATCGTGTCATCTGCAAACAGTGGCCATTTTACTTCTTCTTTTCCAATTTGGATTCCTTCTATTTCTTTTTCTTCTGTGATTGCCGTGGCTAGGACTTCAAAAACTATGTTGAATAATAGTGGCAAGAGTAGACAGCCTCATCTCTTTCCTGTTCTTAGAGGAAATGCTTTCAGTTTTTCACCATTGAGAATGATGTTTGCTGTGGGTTTGTCATATATGACCTGTATTATGTTGAGGTAGGTTCTCTCTGTGCCCACTTACTGGAGAGTTTTTATCAGAAATTGGTGTTGAATTTTGTCAAAGGCCTTTTCTGCATCTATTGGGATGATGATCATATGGTTTTTATTCTTCAATTTGTTAGTATGGTGTATCACATTGATTGATTTGCATATATTGAAGAATCCTTGCATCCCTGGGATAAATCCCACTTAAATCATGGTGTATGATCCTTTTAATGTGTTGTTGGATTCTGTTTGCTAGTATTTTGTTGAGGATTTTTTACGTCTGTGTTCATTAGTGATATTGGCCTATAATTTTCTTTTTTTCTTTTTCTTTTTTTTTTTTTTTGCGGTACACGAGCCTCTCACTGTTGTGGCCTCTCCCATTGCATAGCACAGGCTCCGGATGCACAGGCTCAACAGCCATGGCTTATGGGCCGAGCCGCTCCGCAGCATGTGGGATCTTCCCGGACCGGGGCATGAACCCGTGTCCCCTGCTTCAGCAGGAGGACTCTCAACCACTGCGCCACCAGGGAAGCCCAATTTTCTTTTTTTGTGATATCTTTGTCTGGTTCTTGTATCAGGATTTTAGTGGCCTCATAGAATGAGCTTGGGAGTGTTCCTTCCTCTGCAATATTTTGCAATAATTTCAGAAGTGTAGGTGTTCACTCTTCTCTAAATGTATGGTAGAATTTGCCTGTGAAGCATCTGGTCCTGGACTTCTGTTTGTTGGAAGATTTTTAATCACAGTTTCAATTTTGTTGCTTGTGATTGGTCTGTTCATATTTTCTATTTCTTCCCAGTTCAGTCTTGGAAGGTTGCAGCTGTCTAAGAATTTGTCCACTTCTTCTAGGTTGTCCATTTTATTGGCATATAGTTGCTTGTAGTAGTCTCTTATGATCCTTTGTATTTCTGCGGTGTCCGTTATAACTTCTTTTTCGTTTCTAATTTTATTGATTTGAGCTGTCTCCTTTTTTTCTTGATAAGTCTGGCTAAAGGTTTATCAATTTTGTTTATCTTTGCATAGAACCAGCTTTTAGTTTCACTCATCTATTGTTTTCTTCATCTCTATTTCATTTATTTCTGCTCTGATCTTTATGATTTCTTTCCTTCTAACTTTGGGTTTTGTTTGTTCTTCTTTCTCTGTTTGCTTTTGGTGTAAGGTTAGGTTGTTTATTTGAGATTTTTCTTGTTTCCTGAGGTAAGATTGTTTTGCTATAAACTTCCCTCTTTGCTGCATCCCATAGGTTTGGATCATTGTATTTTTGTTGTCATTAGTCTCTAGGTATTTTTTGATGTCCTCTTTGATTTCTTTAGTGACCCATTGGTTGTTTAGTCTCCATGTGTTTGTGTTTTCTACAGTTTTTTTCCTGTAATTTATTTCTTATCTCATAGTGTTTTGGTTGGAAAAGATGCTTGATAGTGATTTGAGTTTTCTTAAATTTATTGAGGCTTGCTTTATGGTCCAGCATGTGATCTATCAGGAGAATGTTGTGTGTGCACTTGAAAAGAATGTGTATTCTGCTGCTTTCGGATGGAATGCTCTGTAAGTATCAATTAAGTCCATCTGGTTTAATGTGTCATTTAAGTCCTCTGTTTCCTTATGGATTTTCTATCTGGATGATGTGTCCATTGGTGTAAGTGGGGTGTTAGGGTCCTCCACTATTACTGTGTTACTGTCATTTTCCCCTTTTATGGCTGTTAACATTTGCCTTATATATTGAGGTGCTCCTATGTAGGGTGCATATATATTTACAATTGTTATATCTTTCTTGGATTGATCCCTTGATCATTATGTAGTGTCCTTCTTTGTCTCTTGTAAGAGTCTATTTTAAAGTCTATTTTGTCTGATATGAGAATTGCTACTCCAGCTTTTTTTTTTTTTTTTTTGCGGTGCGCGGGCCTCTCACTGTTGTGGACTCTCCTGTTGCGGAGCACAGGCTCCAGATGCACAGGCCCAGTGGCCATGGCTCACGGGCCCAGCCGCTCCGCAGCATGTGGGATCTTCCCGGACCAGGGCACGAACCCATGTCCCCTGCATCAGCAGGCGGACTCCCAACCACTGCGCCACCAGGGAAGCCTCCAGCTTTCTTTTGATTTCCATTTGCATGGACTATCTTTTTCCATCCCCTCACTTTCAGTCTGTGTGTGTCCCTAGGTCTGAAGTGGGTCTGTTGCAGACAGCATATATATGGGTCTTGTTTTTGTATCCATTCAGCCAGTCTATGTCTTTTGGTTGGAGCATTTAATCCACTTACATTTAAGGTAATTATCAGTATGTATGTTCCTATTGCCATTTTCTTAATTGTTTTAGATTTGTTTTTGTAGGTTTTTTTTTCTTCCCTTCCTCTTTTGTTATCTTTTGTGATTTGATGACTATCTTTAGTGTTGTGTTTGGGTTGCTTTTTCTTTTTTGTGTGTGTATTGTAGTTTTTTGGTTTGCCGTTCCCATGAGGTTTTATATATATATATATATATATATATATATATATATATATATGGTTGTTTTAAGTTGCTGGTCTCTTTCCCTCCTAGAGAAGTTCCTTTAGCATGTGTTGTAAAGCTGGTTTGGTGGTGCTGAATTCTCTTAGCTTTTGCTTGTCTGTAAAGTTTTTGATATTTCTGTCGAATCTGAATGAGAGCCTTGCTGGGATAGAGTATTCTTGGTTGTAGTCTTTCCCCTTTCATCACTTTAAATATATCATGCCGCTCCCTTCTGCCCTGTAGAGTTTCTGCTGAAAAATCAGCTGATAACTTTATGGGGATTCCCTTGTATGTTGTTTGTTGCTTTTCCCTTGTTGCTTTTAATATTTTTTCTTTGTATTTAATTTTTGTCAGTTTGATTATATGTTTCTCAGCATGCTCCTCCTTGGGTTTATTCTGTATGGGAATCTCTGCACTTCCTTGACTTCAGAGAATGTGTCCTTCCTCATGTTAGGGAAGTTTTTGGCTATAATCTCTGCAAATATTTTCTCAGGCCCTTTCTCTTTCTCTTCTCTTTCTGGGACCCCTATAATGCAAATGTTGGTGCATTGAATATTGTCACAGAGGTCTCTGAGACTGTCCTCATTTCCTTTCATTCTTTTTTCTTTATTCTGTTCTGTGACAGTGATTTCCACCACTATGTCTTCCAGCTCACTTATTCATTCTTCTTCCTCAGTTATTCTGCTATTGATTCCTTCTAGTGTATTTTTCATTTCAGTTATTGTATTGTTCATCTGTTTATTTGTTCTTTAAATCTTCAAGCTCCTTATTAAACATTTCTTGTACCTTCTCAGTCTACACCTCCATTCTTTTCTGAGATTTTGGATCATCTTTACTATCATTACTCTGAATTCTTTTTCAGATAGATTGTCTATCTCCTTTTCATTTAGTTGTTCTCAGGGTTTTTTATCTTGTTCCTTCATCTACAACATATTTCTCTAACTTTCTGTGTTTGTGGTCTCCTTTCTGCAGGCTGCAGAGTCGTAGTTCCTCTTACTTCTGGTGTCTGCCCCCTGGTGGGTTAGGTTGGTTCAGAGGCTTGTGCAGTCTTCCTGGTGGGAGGGACTGGTGCCTGCCCTCTGGTGGGTGGAGCTGGGTTTTGTTCTTCTGGTGGTCAAGGCTGTGTTAAGGGGTGTGTTTTGAGGTGGCTGTGAGCTCAGTATGACTTTAGGCAGCCTGTCTGCTGATGGGTGGGGCTGTGTTCCTATCTTGCTGGTTGTTTGGCCTGAGGAGTTCCAGTGCTGGAGCCTGCAGGTTGTTGGGTGGGGCCCAGTCACTATATTGTTTCTCTTTCTTTTATCTCTTATCTCTCTGAGACACAGTAGTCCATGGAATCCAGAATTATATTATCACAACCCAACTTCCTTTCGTTCAGGTGGAACACATTGCAGTTCTTTTTCTTTTCCTTTGTGCTCAGTGTAGTTTCACTTGCTTAAGGGTACTACATCCAGAGGCCTGTCACCTGGCCCTTCAGAACAGAGTTCCTGGTGTGAAATGGCTCTGTCAACACCTCAGTTCAAGAACTTACTCACTTAGTAACTGAAAGTTTGTATTCTTTGACTGACATCTCCCCAATTTTCCCAGCCCTCAACCCCTGGCAACCACTTTCCTATTCTCCATTTCTGAGTTTTGCATTTTTAGATTCCACATACAAGTGATATCATAAAGTGTATGTCTTTCTCTTTTTGACTTATTTCACTTAACATAATGCCCTCAGGGTCTATCCATGTTGTGGCAAATGGCAGGATTTCTTTCTTTCTCATGGCTGCATATATATAATTTTTTATTAGGATGTTTCCATATACTGGCTATTGTGAATAATGCTATAGTGAACATGGGGATGTAGATATCTCTTTGATCATGATTATATTTCCTTGGATATATGTCCAGAAGTGGGATTGCTAATCATATGGTAGTTCTACTTTTGACTTTTTGTGGAACCTCTATACTGTTCTCCATAGTGGCTGAACCAATTTATTTACCCACCAACAGTGCATAAGGGTCTCCCTTTCTCTATATCCTTGCCCACACTTAACTCTTGTCTTTTTTTTTTCTTTTTTTTTCTTTTTTTTTTTTTTTGCGGTACGTGGGCCTCTCACTGTTGTGGCCTCTCCTGTTGCAGAGCACAGGCTCTGAGGCCATGGCTCACGGGCCCAGCCGCTCCGTGGCACACGGGATCTTCCTGGACTGGGGCAAGAACCCGTGTCCCCTGCATTGGCAGGTGGACTCTCAACCACTGCACCACCAGGGAAGCCCTAACTCTTGTCTTTTTGATGATAGCCATTCTGACAGGTGTGAGTTTATCTCATAGTAATTTTGATTTGCATTTCCCTGATGATTAGTTATGTTGAAAATCTTTTCATATGCCTGTCGGCCATCTGTATATTGTTTTTGGAAAAATGTCTATTCAAGTTGTCTATCCATTCTTTAATCTGTTTAGGTGTTCTTGTTACTGAGTTATATGAGTTCCTTGTATATTTTGGATAGTAAACCCTTATCAGATACATGATTTGTAAATATTTTCTCCCATTCTGTAGGTTGCCTTTTTACTGTGTTGATCATTTTCTTTGCTGTTCAGAGCTTTTTAGTTTGATGTAGTCCCACTTGTTTATTTTTGCATTTGTTGCCTTTGCTTTTGGTGTCAAATCCAAAAATATCATCACCAAGACCAGTTTCAAGGAGCTTACTACCTGTATTTTCTTCTAGGAGGTTTATGCTTTCAGGTTTTAGGCTCAAGGCTTTAATCCATTTTGAGTTGATTTTTGTGTATGGTGTAAGATAGTGGTTCAGTTTCATTATTTTGAATGTGGCTATACAGTTTTCCTAGCACCATTTACTGAAGAGACTGCCCTTTCCCCATTGTATATTCTTGACTCCTTTGTTGCAAATTAATTGATCATATATATGTGGGTTCACGTCCAGGCTCTCTATTCTGTTCCATTGATCTATGTGTCTGTTTTTATGCCAATCCTATACTGTTTTGATAACTGTAGCTTTGTAATATAGCTTGGAATCAGAAAATGTGATGCCTCCAGCATTGGTCTTCTGTCTCAAGATTGCTTTGGCTTTTCAGGTCTGTTTTGGTTCTATACAAAATTTAGGATTGTTTGTACTCTTTCTGTGTAAAATGCCATTGGAATTTTGATAGAGACTGTGTTGAATCTAGAGGTCTTTTTGCATAGTATGGACATTTTAACAACATTTATCCTTCCCATTCATGACCATGGAATATCTTTCCATTTATTTATGTCATCTTCAATTTCTTTCATCAGTGTCTTTCAGGTTTCAGTGTATAGATCTTTCACTGCCTTGGTTAAATTTATTCCTAGGTATTTTATTCTTTTTGATGCAATTGTAAATGAGTTTGTTTTCTTAATTACTCTGATAGTTTGTTATTAGCACATAGAAAGGCAACATTTTTGTACATTGATTTTTGTATCCTACAGATTTACTGGATTTGTCTTTAGTTCTCATAGTTTTTTTGTGGAGTCTGTAGGAGTTTCTACATATAGTATCACATCATCTGCAAATAGTGACAGTTTTACTTCCTCCTTTCCAGTTTGGATGCCATTATTTCATTTTCTTGCCTAATTGCTCTGGCTAGGACTTCCAATGCTATGTTAATAAAAGTGGTAATAGTCAGCATCCTTGTCTTACTCTTAATCTTAGAGGAAAGCTTTCAGATTTTCTCCATTGAGTATGATGTTAGCTATGGGTTTGTTGTATGTGGCCTTTATTATGTTGAGGTACATTCCCTCTGTACCCATTTTGTTGAGAGTTTTTAATCATAAATGGTTGTTGGGTTTTGTCAACTGTTTTTCTATATTTATTGAGATGGTTATATGATATTCATCCTTCATTCTGTCAATATGCTGTATCACATTGCTTGATTTGCAGATATTTAACCATCCTTTCATCTCTGGAAAAAATCCCACTTGATCATGGTGCGTGATCCTTTTGTTTTGTTTTGAGGTTTAAAAGGACGCTAGATTTCACATTTATTTCTGCTGAAATGAAGAAATAATGAAGGCAACTCCTTCTAGGTTAATGCAAGAGACAGCATTACAAATCAATATATGTCACCAACAGATAAAAGACACATGTCTCTGGTTAATCAAAATTCAATTTTTGTAAGCAAAAAACCCCCAGCAAATTCAAAGCAAACTTTTTTTTCTACAGTTTTTCATTTACACCTGATTAGCCACCTAGTTTTTCTTACATATGAAAGTTTTAAAATGGCATGACTGATATTGTCATTAAGTGGTATCAGAGAATCAGTTTTTGTCAACAGATTAAACATTTGATTCCAGCTTCTGAGTAATTATATATTTCTTCTTTTTCTTTTTTTATTGAAGTATAATTGACTTAAAATATTATGTTAGTCTCACATGTACAACATAGAGTTTTGATATTTTTATACATTACAAAATGATCACTATGATAAGTCTGGTTACCATACAAAGTTATTACAATATTATTGACTTTATTCCCCATGTTGTACATTTCATCTCCGTGACTCATTTATTTTTGTAACTGGATGCTTGTGTCTCTTAATCTCCCTTACGTTTTTCACTCATAGCCATACCCCCTCCCCTCTGGCAACCACCTGTTTGTTCTCTGTATCCATGACTCTGTTTCTATTTTGTTATGTCTGTTCATTTGTTTTGTTTTTTAGATTCTACATATAAGTGAAAGCATATGATATTTGTCTTTTTCTGTCTGATTTAAATTTTACTTAGTATAAATACCCTCTAGGTCCATCTTTCTTGTCTCAAATGGCAAGATTTCATTCTTTTTTGTGACTAATAGTCCATTGTGTGTGTGTATATATACACACACATACTACCTCTTCTTTATCCATTCATCTATACATTGACACTTAGATTGCTTCCACATCTTAGCTATTGTAAATAATGTTCACACAGTGAACATAAGGGTGCATATATTTTCAAATTAGTGATTTTGTTTTCTTTAGAAAAATTCCCAGAAGTAGAATTGGTGGATTGTATGGTAGTTTTATTTTTAATTTTTTTAGGAACTGTTGTACTCTTTTTCATAGTGGCTGTACCAATTAACATTCCCACCAACAGTGCACAAGAGTTCCCTTTTCTCCACATCCTCGCCAACACTTGTTATTTGTTGTCTTTTTGATAATAGCCATTCTGATAGGTGTGAGATGATATCTCATTATGGTTTTGATTTACATTTCCCTGATGAGTGATGTTGAACATCGTTTCATGTGTCTGTTGACCATCTGTATGTCTTCTTTGGAAAAGTGTCTATTCAGGTTCTCTGCTCATTTTTGTTTGTTTGTTCTTCTCTGCCCATTTTTAAAATCACGTTGTCTGGGTTTTTTTGTTTGTTTTTTATTTTGATGTTGAGTTGTATGACTTCTTTGTATATTTTGGATATTAACCCTTATAAGATAAATCATTTGCAAATATCTTCTCCCATTTAGTAGGGTGCCTTTTTGTTTTGTTGATAGTTCCCTTTGCTGTGCAAAAGATTTTTAGTTTAATATAGTCCCATTTGTTTATTTTGCTTTTGTTTCCTTTGTCTGAGGAGACATATCCAAAAAAATATTGCTAAGACTAATGTCAGAGAGCATACTGCCTATATTTTCCTTTAAGCATTTTATGTTTTCAGGTCTTACCTTTGAATCTAGTTCATTCTGAGTTTATTTTTGTGTGATATAGTGTAAGAAAGTAGTTCAGTTTGATTCTTTGCACGTAGCTGTCCAGTTTTCCCAGCAACATTTATTAAAGAAGCTGTCTTTTCCCAGCTTCCTTTGTTGTAGATTAATTGACCATATAATGTGGGTTTATTTCTAGGCTCTCTATTTTGTTCCACTGATCTGTGTCTGTTTTTGTGCCAGTACCACACTGTTTTGTTTACTGTAGCTATGTAGCATAGTTTGAAATCAGGGACAGTGATGTCTCCACCTCTGTTCTTTCTCAAAATTATTTTGCCTATTTGAGATCTTTTCTGTTTTCATACAAATTTCAGAATTACTTGCTCTAGTTCCATGAAAAATGCCATTTGTATTTTGGTAGGAATTGCACTGAATCTGTAGATTGCCTTGGGTAGTATGGTCATTTTAACAATATTAATTCTTCCAATCCATGTGCATTTGCTTGTGTCATTTTCAATTTCTTTCATCATTGTACGATCATTTTCTGAATACAAGCCTTATACCTTATTGGTTAGATTTATTCCTAGGTATTTTATTCTTTTTTGCACAATTGTAAATGGAATTGTTTTCTTAACTCCTCTGATAGTTGTTAGGGTATAGAAATGCAACAGATTTCTGTATTTTAATTTAACATCCTGCAACATTACTGAATTCATTTATTCTATTTTTTTTTGGTGGTGTCTTTAAGATTTTTTTATATATATAGTATCATGTCATCTGCAAACAATGACAGTTTTACATCTTTCTTTCCAATTTGGATTCCTTTTGTTTCTTTTTCTTTTCTGATTGCTATGACTAGAATTTCCAATACTATGTTGAATAAAAGTGGTCAGAGTGGGCTTCCTTGTCTTGTTCCTAATCCTAGAGGAAATGCTTTCAGCTTTTCACCCTTGAGTATGACGTTGGCTGTATGCTTGTCACACGTAGACTTTATTATGTTGAGGTATGTTTCCTCTATACTCACCTTGTTAAGAGGTTTTTTTTTATGATAAATGGGTGTTCAATTTTGTCAGAAGCTTTTTTTTGCATCTATTGAGATGATCATGTGATTTCTATTCTTCGATTTGTTGATGTGATGTATCACATTGATTTTTGTGTGTGTGTATATGGGGCCATCCTTGCATTTCTGGAATAAATGCTACTTGATCATGGTGTATGATCCTTTTAGTGTATTGTTGAATTTGGTTTGCTTATATTTTGTTGAGGATTTTTGCGTCTATGTTCGTCAGTGTTACTGGACTGTAGTTTTCTTTTTTGGGGGTGTCTTTGTCTGGTTTTGGTATCAGGGTGATGCTGGCCTCATAGGATGCGTTTGGAAGTATTCCTTCTTCTTCAGTTTTTTTGGAATAGTTTAAGAAGGATATGTGTGAACTCTTCTTTAAATATTTGACAGAATTTACCTGTGAATCTGTCTGGTCTAGGACTTTTGTTAGGAGTTTTGTGCTTTGTTTTTGTTTTTTAATTACTGGTTTATTTTCATTATTGGTAATCAGTCTCTTCATATTTTGTTTCATCCTGATTCAGTCTTGGGAGATTGTGTGTTTCTAGGAGTTGATCTGTTTCTTCTAGATTGTCCATTTTATTGATATATAATTGTTTGTGGTGGTCTTTTATGATCATCTGTATTTCTATGGTTTGGTTATAACTTCTTCTCTTCCATTTCTGATTTTATTTATTTGGGACCTCTCTTTTTCTTCATGAGTTTGGCTAAAGGTTTATCAGTTTTGCTTACATTTTCAAATAACTAGTTCTTAGTTTCATTAATCATTATTATTATTATTTTTAGACTCAGATTCATTTATTTCTGCTCTGATATTTATTATTTTTTTCCTTCTACTAACTTTGAGTTTTGTTTTTTCTTCTTTTTCTAGTTCATTTAGGTGTAAAGTTAGATTGTTAATTGGAGATTTTTCTTGTTTCCTGAGGTAGGCTAATACTGCTATAAACTGCCCTTTTAGAATTGCTTTTGCTGCATCCTATAGATTTTTGGATCATTGTTTCTACTTTCGTTTGTTTCTGAGTATTTTTTTAATTTCCTCTTTGATTTCTTCAATGACACATTGGTTGTTTAGTAGCATATATTTTAGCCTCCACATGCTTGTTTTTTGCAAATTTTTTCTTGTAGTTTATTTCCAGTCTCATAGTGTCATGGCCAGAAAAGATGCTTGATATGATTTCAATTTTCTTAAATTTACTGCGACTTTTATTGTGGCTGAGTATGTGATCTATCGTGGAGAATGTTCCATGCCCATTTGAAAAGAATGTGTTTTCTGCTGCTTTTTGAAGGAATGTTCTGTATATATATATATATATTTCTGTATATATATATATATTGAGTTCATCTGATCTAAGCTGTTGTTTAAGGTCTGTGTTTCCTTATTGATTTTCTGTCCAGATGATCTGTCCATTCATGTAAGTGGGGTGTTAAAGTCCACTATTATTATTGTGTTACTATCAATTTCTCCCTTTTGGTTTGTTAATATTTGCTTTATGTATGTAGGTGCTCCTATATTGAGTGCATATAAATTTACAATTGTTATATCTTCTTGTAGGATTTATTCCTTTATCATTATGTAATATCCTTTGTCTCCTGTTACATTCTTTGTTTTAACGTTTATTTTGTCTCATTGATACCCCAGATTTCTTTTCATTTCCATTTATGCCAAAGGGTGGAATACCTTTTTCCATCCCCCTCACTTTCTGTGTGTGTCTTCAGATCTGAAGTTAGTCTCTAGGCAGCATATATATGGGTCTTGTTTTTGTATCCATTCAGCCACTCTATGTTTTTGATTGGAGCATTTAGTTCATTTACCTTTAAAGCAATTATTGCTAGGTATATACTTATTGCCATTTTGTTAATTCTTTTTTGGTTGTTTTTTTCTTTTGTTTCTTCATCTGTTGCTCTCTGTGATTTGACTATCTTTAGTGTTATGTTTGGATTCCTTTGTCTTTTGTGTGTATGTATCTATTATATATTTTTGGTTTGTGGTTACCATGAGCTTCAAATATAAAAGTATAACTATATATAAAAATATATATGGTTATCTTAAGTTCAAACACATTCTAACAACACTGCAATTTTACTCCTTCCTCCCAACACACACACATTTGGCATAATTTTTTTTTTTTTTTTTTTTTTTGCGGTATGAGGGCCTCTCACTGTTGTGGCCTCTCCCGTTGTGGAGCACAGGCTCTGGATGCGCAGGCCCAGCGGCCATGGCTCACGGGCCCAACTGCTCCGTGGCATGTGGGATCCTCCCGGACTGGGGCACGACCCGTGTCCCCTGCATTGGTAGGTGGATTCTTAACCACTGCGCCACCAGGGAAGTCCTACCTTGAACTCTTTATTGGATAGATTCCTTATTTCCACTTAGTTCTTCTTCTGGGGTTTTATCTTGTTCCTTCATGTGGAAAATATTCTTCTGTCTATTCATTTTGCCTAGTTATCTGTATATTTCTATATATTATGTAGGTCAGTTACTTTTCCTGATCTTAGAAAAGTAGCCTTATGTAGATGTCCTATGGGGCCCAGCAGCACACTCGTCTCTTGTTTCCAGGGCTGTACACTCTAGGGTGCCCCCTATATGGGCTGCATGGGCCCTTCTGTTGTGGTGAGGCCAACTAATGTGGGAGTCCTGGTAGGCATGGCTGGCCCCAGGTCTGGTTGGCTGCCAGGCCCTGACTCATGCAGTGGCTGCCAGATCACTGGTGGGTGGGGTCAAGTTCATAGGCATAGTTCAGGTGCCTATGTGGCCTGGAGGGCCCTGGGGTTGGTGATGGCCTGCTGGTGGGCAGGTGCCACCACAGCTGGCTTCCCAGTATGTGTAGTCATAGGGCTGGTTTCAGCCTGCTGGTGGGTGGGCCCATGTCCCAGCATGGCTGGTTGTGTAGTCAAGGGAATCACAGGGCTGGTGCCAGCCTGTTGGTGGATGTGTAAGCCCCTGGTGCTAATAGGCTACAGAGAGGACTCCAAAATGGAGCTTACCAGCACAAGCATCCTTGTAGTAGAATAAGCTCCCCCCAAAATGGTGCTATCAGCATCTATGTCCCCAGAGGGAGTTCCAGTTGGCTCCTGAATCTCAAGGATGCTCTCCAAGATCAGTAAGTGGGTCTGACCCAGGCTCCTTTCACATTACTGCCTCTGCACTGGAACTCAGAGTGTGTGTGATTATATGCATGCCCTTTAAGAGCAGAGTCTCTGCTTTGTACAGCCCTCTGGCTTTCCCATACACAAGCTCCACTGGCCTTCAAAGCAGGACATTCTTGGGGCTTGTTTTCTTGGTGAAGGACCCCCAGGCTACAGAGCAGAGCATGGGGCTCGGTCTCCCCACTCATCAAGGAGAACTTCTGCAGTTGTGATTATCCTCTCATTTGTGGTCGGCTGCCCTGGGGATGTGGTGATTATCCTCCCATTTGTGGTCACCTACTCTGGGGATGTTGGTCTTGACTATACTAAATCATCTTGTAGTGCCTTATTTATATCTTTAGTTGTGGAAAATCTTTTCTGCTAGGCCTCAGGTCATTCTTATAGATAGTTGCTCTGTAGATAGTTGTAATTTTCTTGTGCCTGTGGGAGTAAGTGTGCTCAGGGTCTTCCTACTCTGCCATCTTGGCCACACCTCCCTGGTGTATGATCCTTTTAATGTATTGTTGAATTCTGTCTGCTGATACTTTGTTGAGGATTTTTGCGTCTATATTCATCAGGGATATTGGCCAGTACTGTTATTTTCTTGTAGTGTTCTTGTCTGTTTTTGGTATCACGGTAATGCTGGCCTTGTAAGATGAGTTTGGAAGTGTTTCCTCCTCTTTGATTTTTTGGAAGAGTTTGAGAAGGACTGACATTAATTCTTCATTAAATGTTTGGTAGAATTCACCAATGAAGCTATCTGGTCCTGGATTTTTGTTGGGGGGTTTTCGACTAATTATTCAATCTCCAACTAGTAACTGTTTGGGTTTTTTTTTTTTTTTTCATATTCTCTATTTCTTCCTGATTCAGTTTTGGTAGATTGTATGTTTTAAGAATTTATCAATTTCTTCTAGGTTGTCCAATTTGTTGGTGAATAATTGTTGATAGTAGTCTCTTATGATCCTTTGTATTTTTATGGTATCAGTTGTAACATCTCTTTCCTCTCTAATTTTATTTGAGTCCTCTCTTTTTTTCTAGGTGAATCCAGCTAAAGATTTGCCAATTTTGTTATCTTTAAAAAAACAACAGCCCTTAATTTTAGTGATCTTTTCTGTAGTCTTTCTAGTCTGTATTTCATTCATTTTCATTTTGATCTTTGTTTCCTTCCTTCTACTAATTTTGGGCTTTCTTTGTTCTTTTTTAGTTCCTTGAAGTATAGTTAGTTTGTTTATTTGCAATCTATCTTATTTCTTAGTGTAGGCATTTATCACTATGAACTTCCCTCATAGAACTTCTTTTGCTTCATTACATAATTTTGGTATGTTGTATTGCCATTTTCGTTTTTCTCAAGGTATTTTTAAAATTTCACTTTTGACTTGTTCCTTGACCCATTGGTTCTTCAGTAGCATGTTTAATCCCCACATATTTATGAATTTTTCAGTTTTGTTCTTGTAATTGATTTCCAGTTATACCATTCATGTCAGTAAAAATGCTTGATCTGATTTCAATATTCTTAAAATTATTAAGATGTATTTTTTTGCCTAATATATGTTATATCCTAGATATGTGCACTTTGAGGAAAATATGCATTGTTACTTTGGGGTGGAATGTTCTGTATATATCTATTAAGTTCCTTTAATTTAATGTATCATTTCAGGGTGAAGATCTGTTCACATTGAAAGAGTTTGGTGACCTATGAGCTTCATGAACTTGGATATCCAAATCTCTCTTCAGATTTGGGAAGTTCTCAGCCATTATTTCAGGGTTTTTAATTAATTAATTAATTATTTTGGCTGCGTTGGATCTTCGTTGCTGTGCACAGGCTTTCTCTAGTTGTGGCGAGCGGGGGTTACTCTTCGTTGCGGTGCGTGGGCTTCTCATTGCAGTGGCTTCTCTTGATGCAGAGCATGGGCTCTAGCTGCGTGGGCTTCAGTAGTTGCAGCACGCAGGCTCAGTAGTCGCGACATGTATGCCCTAGAGTGTGCGGGTTTCAGTAGTTGCAGCACGTGGGCTCTAGGGTGCACGGGCTTGAGTAGTTGTGGCACATGGGCTCAGTAGCTGTGGCTCGGGGGCTCTACAGTGTGGGCTCAGTAGTTGTGGCACACAGGCTTAGTTGCTCTGCGGCATGTGGGAACATCCTGGACCAGGGATTAAGCCCATGTCTCCTGCATTGGCAGACAGATTCTTAACCACTGTGCCACCAGGGAAGTCCATCAGCCATTATTTCTTTAAATAAGCTTTCTTTCTCCTTCTCTTGTCTTTTCTGGGACTCCAATAATTCACAGACTTTCTTTTGATGTTGTCCCATAGATTAAGTTAGCTTTTTCTATTCTTTTTCATTCTTTTTTCTCCTCTTACTGGATAATTTCAAAGGTCCTATCTTCTAATTTATATCTATTTTTCTTCTGCTTGATCCATCCTGCTGTTGGTGCTCTCTACTGCATTTTTCTTTTACTTACTGTATTCTTCAGATTTTCTGTTTGGTTCTTTTTTATGATTTCTACTTCTTCATTAAGCTTCTCATTTTGTTCATGTATTGTTTCCTGATTTCATTGAATTGTTTTTCTGTGTTTTCTTGTGGGTCATTGGGGTTCCTTAAAACAATTCTTTTGAATTCTTTATTTGGTAAATTGCTGATCTCCATGTTTTTGGGTTCAGTTACTAAAAAATTATTGTGATCCTTTAGTGTTGTCATGTTTCCTTGATTTTTTTATGTTCCTTAAATCTTGCATTGTTCTCTTTACATTTAAAGCAGGGGTTACCTCCTCTTGTCTTCAATAACTGGCTTCAGGAGAGAAATACCTTCCATCAGCTCTGCTAGAAATTCTCAGCATTTATCAGATTATTTGAATGCATCTGCTCCATGCTACCCGCTCCCTCTTTTGGCTGAATTCTTAAACTCATATGCCTTCTCTCAATCCTGCAATACACTAGGCCTGGTGCTGACAGCCTCCCTTTTGCTTAACCAAGGGCAGACTTAAAACTTAAGTTTCTGGTCTCTCCCTGGCCTGCAGAGTCAGGCTGGCTTTCTGCGAGTCCCCACTAGCCATCTGCCAAAGCTCATTCCAGGTACCATCAGGAACGTGCACCAAGAGGCAGCCACAAGTTGTGGGGATATAATGGGTGAGGCATGCAGAGTGCTGGAGTTGGGGGGATCAGTGGGTGAGGAGGCATCCCCAGTGACTCATGGGTGGGCTTCTTGATGCAGTCCCTGATGTGGCTAGGATCTGCATCCCTTTTATGCTATCCAAGAGTCCTATTTGCCACTCTCCTGGCCTCTTCCTGTCCCCCAGTGATGCAGCTGATAACTCAGTACTCTGGATGAAGTAAGAGATAAATGGGCCTCATTGGCTGTATCCTGTACAGCTGGAAAAGCTACTTTGCCCAGTTTTTAATTGCAGTGGTGGTGGTTGTTGAGTTTTAGGGGTTTTTGTATACTCTGGATATTAGTCTCTTATAGGATTTGCAAATACTTCATCCCATTCTATGGATTGCCTTTTCACTCTCTTGATAGTTTTAAATTTTGCAGAAAAGTTTAAATTTTGGTAATGCCCAATTGATCTGTGTTTTTCTTTCGTTGCCTGTGCTTTTTGTGTCATATCCAAGAAAGCATTGCCATATCTAATGTCATGAAGATATTCCTCTATGTTTTTGTCAATAGTTTTATAGTTTTAGCTGTTACGTTCAGGTCTTTGATCATTTCTGCATTAATTTCTTTTAAATTTATTTCTTTTATTTATTTATTTTTGGCTGCGTTTGGTCTTCATTGCTGCACATAGGCTTTCTCTAGTTGCGGTGAGCGGGGGCTACTCTTCATTACGGTGCATGGGCTTCTCGTTGCGGTGGCTTCCCAGAGCATGGGCTCTGGGTGCATGGGCTTAAGTAGTTGCAGCACATGGGCTCAGTAGTTGTGGCTTGTGGGCTCAGTAGTTGTGGCTCACGGGCTCTAGAGCACAGGCTTAGTAATTGTGGCACACAGGCTTAGTTGCTCTGCAGCATGTGGGATCTTTTTTTTTAAAGGCCAGATTTTTAAAAATTAATTAATTAATTAATTTTATTTTTGGCTGCATTGGGTCTTCGTTGCTGCACACAGGCTTTTCTCTAGTTGCAGTGAGTGGGGGCTACTCTCCGTTGTGGTGCACGGGCTTCCCATGCAGTGTCTTCTCTTGTTGTGGAGCATGGGCTCTAGGCACATGGGGTTCAGAAGTTGTGGCAAGTGGGATCAGTAGTTGCGGCTTGCGGGCTCTAGAGCACAGGCTCATTAGTTGTGGCACACAGGCTTAGTTGCTCTGTGGCATGTAGGATCTTCCCAGACCATGGCTCGAACCCGTGTCCCCTGCATTGGCAGGCGGATTCTTAACCATTGTGCTACCAGGGAAGCCCTGCATGTGGGATCTTCCTGGTCCAGGGCTCGAACCCATGTCCCCTGCATTGGCAGGCGGATTCTTAACCCCTGCGCCACCAGGGAAATCCCATTCTGCATTAATTTTTACATGTGGTATAAGATAAAGGACCAATTTCATTCTTTTGCATGTAGATAGTCAGTTTTTCCAGGATTATTTTTTGAAAGGAGAGTCCTTTCTACCTCTCAATGGCTTTAGCACCTTTGTCAAAATCATTTGACTATGTAAGAGGGGGTTTATTGTGGGCTCTTTATTCTAGTCTCTTTATTCTGGTCTATATTTCTTTCCTTAAGCCAATATCACAATATTTTGATTACTTCAGCTTTGTAGTAAACTTTGAAATCAGGAAGTATGAATCCTCTAGCTTTGCTCTTTTTAAAAATTATTTTGGCTATTTGGGACCCCTTAAAATTCCACATGAATTTTAGAATGGGTTTTTTATTTCTGCAAAAAAATGTTTTTCGGTTTTTAGTAGAAATTGCATGGAATATATATATCCCTTTATGTAATATTATCATCTCAATAATATTGTCTTCTAGGCCATGATTAAAGGATGTTTTCCATTTATTTATATCTTTAATTTCTTTTAGCAGTGTTTCATAATTTTCAGTTGAAAGTCTTTTACCTACTTGGGTAAATTTATTCCTAAGTATTTTATTCTCTTTGATGATTTTGGAAATGGATTTTTTCTTATTTTCCTCTCTCAATTGTCAATTATTATTGTATATAATTGCAATTACTTTTTAAAATTGATTTCATATCCTGCAACTTTGCTTAATCCATTTATTGGATCTAGTGGGGTTTTTTGTGTAATAGTTAGGATTTTCTATATATAAGGTCATGTCACATGTGAATAGAGATAATTTAACTTCTTCTCTTCCAATGTGAATGCCTTTTGTTGCTTGTCCTTGCTGAATTGCTCAGGCCAGGACTTCCAATACTGTGGTGAATAGAAGTGATAGAAGTATCTTGGTCTTAGGAAAAACCTTTCAGTCTTTCACCTTTGAGTATGCTGTTAACTGTGGGGTCTTCTAAAATCATGTTGAGAAAGTTCCCTTTTAATTCCTAGTTTGTTAAGTTTTTACCATGAAAGGGTGATAAAATTTGTCAAATGGATTTTCTATAACATTTGAAATTATCATGTGGGTTTTTCCTCCATTCTATTAATGTGGTGTATTACATTTCATACATTGTACCATCCTTGCATTTCAAGAATAAATCCCACTTGAGAAGAACAAAACTGATAAATCTTTAGCCATAATGACCAAGAAAAAAAAGACAGGATTCAACTACTAAATCAGAAATGAAAGGGGGAGCATTACTACCAATTTTACAAAAATAAAAAGGGTTGTAAGAGTACTATGAGCAATTGTACACCAATAATTGGATAACCTAGATGAAAGGGACAGATTCCTAAAAATGCACAATCTAGAAGACTGGATAATAAAGAAATGGAAAATCTGAATAGACTTATGACTAGTATGGGATTGAATCTATAGTCAAAACTGTCCCAACAAAGAAAAGCCCTGGACCAGATGCTTCACTGTGAATTCTATAAAATATGTAAAAAGGAACTAGCACAAATCCTTCTCAAATTCTTCCCAAAAAATGAAAGAACACTTTTAACTCATTTTAAGAGTCCAGGGCTTCGCTGGTGGCACAGTGGTTAAGAATCCGCCTGCCAGTGCAGGGGACACGGGTTCGAGCCCTGGTCTGGGAAGATCTCACATGCCGCGGAGCAACTAAGCCCATATGCCACAACTACTGAGCCTGTGCTCTAGAGTCCGTGAGTCACAACTACTGAGCCCATGTGCCACAACTACTGAAGCCCACGCACCTAGAACCCGTGCTCCACAACAAGAGAAGCCACTGCAGTGAGAAGCCTGTGCACCACAATAAAGAGGAGCCCCTGCTCGCCACAGCTAGAGAAAGCCTGCATGCAGCAACAAAGACCCAACACAGCCAAAAAAAAAAAAAAAAACAGGAAAGAGTCCAGTATCACCCTGATACCAGTGAGAGACAATAATACTACAAGCTCAGAGAACTACAGGCAAATATCTCTTATAAATATTGATGCAAATGTCTTCATCAAATATCTAATTGAATTCATCATCATTTTAAAAGATTATATATCATAACCATGTGCATGCCACCTCTTAGCATCATTCCACCACCACTGGGCTCTCAAAGCTAGAAATTAAATTTCACTTTTGAACATAAGTAGCACTTTATCTCTACTTTCATAATACCATTTCAACCTGGTATTACAGTTATTTGTATATAGTATGTTTCTCAGATTTTCCTCTATATTCAATCATATAATCTGCAAATAATGAGAAAAATTTTTTTCCTTTTTATCATAATTTCTTTCCTTGGCCAAGACTTGTAACTGCTATGTTATAAGCAGTTGTGTCTAATTTAAGCAAAAAGATTGTTTAAAATGATATGAATTAGGTCACTAAAACTACAGAGGTAGGAGATGCTGAGCGTGGATGCTACATAGCAAGGAAAAATGCTGCCACTCAATATTTATGAAACTCTGCCATAGAAGGGCCAGAAGATCTAGTTGCCACCACCATGAAGCTTGCAAAAAGATCCAGTTTAGCACGTCAAGTGTGTTTGCGTGGTAAAACATACCTGGATTCCTATAGACAGGAAGTCTTAAAAATATTATAGCTTTCAGTCTATTCAGTATAGCAAAATAAGAATTTAAACAGGTAGAGTGAGTCTTTCTAAACTATCTGCCATGTACCTCTTTTCTTTTCTTGTTATATTTACCAGAACCTTGACACCATTTTGAATGGAAGAAGTACTAGCAAGCATTTGACCTTACTTGTGGTATTAAGTGAAATTCTTAAAAACAAATTTTATAATCAAGTGTGATATTTATTAGAAGTTTATAGTAGATACCCATAATCAGATTAAGGAGGTTCCCTTCTACTTCCAGTTACCAAGTTTTAATTTTTTTAAATCATGTATGGATGACAAACACCTTCCCCAACAATTAATATTACCTTTATTAAGTCTGTGGATTCAATTAACAGATTTTATTTTATTTTTAAATTTTATTGGAGTATAGTTGATTTATAATGTTATGTTAGTTTCAGGTGTACAGCAAAGTGATTCAGTTATACATATGCATATATTCATTCTTTTTCAGATTCTTTTCCCATATTGGTTATTACAGAATATTGAGTAGTTCTTTGTGCTATACATTAGGTCCTTGTTGGTTATCTATTTTAGGTCCTTGTTGGTTATCTATTTTATATATAGTAGTGTGTGTTTGTTAATTACAAGCTCCTAATTTATCCCCCCTCTCCACGTCTCCTCTTTGGTAACCATAAGTTTGTTTTCGAAATCTGTGAGTCTGTTTCTGTTTTGTAAATGAGTTCATTTATATCATTTTTAAAAATTAGATTCCACATATGAATGAAATCATATGATATTTGTCTTTCTCTGTCTGACTTACTTCACTTAGTATAATAATCTCTTAGGTCTCTCCATGTTGCTGCAAATGGCATTATTTTGTTTTTATGGCTGAGTAATATTGCATTGTATATAAGTACCACATCTTCTCCTCTGTTGATGGGCATTTAGGTTGCTTCCATGTCTTGGCTATTGTAAATAGTGATGCAATGAACATTGGGGTGCATGTATGTTTTCAAATTATGCTTTTCTCCAGATATATGCCCAGTAGTGGGATTGCTGGATCATATGGTATTTCTACTTATAGGGTTGTTTTTCAAGTCTCTTTTTAAAAAAAATATTTATTTTATTTTTGGCTGTGTTGGGTCTTCATTGCTGCACGCAGGCTTTCTCTAGTTGCGGTGAGCAGGGGCTACTCTTTGTTGCAGTGTGTGGGCTCCTCATTGTGGTGGCTTCTCGTTGCAGAGCACAGGCTCTAGGCACGCAGGCTCAGTAGTTGTGGCACACGGGCTTCAGTAGTTGTGGCTTACGGGCTCTAGAGTGCAGGCTTGGTAGTTGTGCCTCACGGGCTTAGTTGCTCTATGGCATGTGGGATCTTCCCGGACCAGGGCTCGAACCCGTGTCCCCTGCATTGGCAGGCAGATTCTTAACCACTGTGCCACCAGGGAAGCCCTATTTTTAGTTTTTTAAGGAAGCTCCATACTGTTCTCCATAGTGGCTGTACCAATTTACATCCCACCAACAGTTGTAGGAGGGTTCCCTTTTCTCCACACCCTCTCCAGCATTTATTGTTTGTAGACTTTTTGATGATGACCATTCTGTCTGGTGTGAGGTGATACCTCATTGTCATTCTGATTTGCATTTCTCTGATAATTAGTGATGTTGAACATCTTTTCATGTGCTTTTTGGCCATCAGATTTTAAAAATATTGAACCATCTTTACATTCTTGGGATAATGTGGTAATCTTTTTAATTATTAATTCAATTTCTTTACTTGAAATGGGGCTATCCAGACTGTTTCTTCTTGGGTAAATTTTGGTAATTTTTCTGTTTCAAGAAATTTGTCAATTTCAATAAATAAAATAAATTTGTCAATAAGTTGTCTAATTTTTGATATAAAGATGTTCATAATATTCCATTATCATTTTTTTTGATGGGCTCATTTTAAAGTCTTTATTGAATTTGTTACAATATTGCTTCTGCTTTATGTTTTGTTTTTTTGGCCCTGAGGCATGTAGGATCTTAGCTCCCTGACCAGGGATTGAACACTCACCCCCTGCATTGGAAGGTGAAGTCTTAGCAACTGGACTGCCAGGGAAGTCCCTCCATTATCCTTTTAATGCTTGTAAAAGCTGTAGTAATGTCCCTTTTTTGATGCCTGATATTGGTAATTTGTTCCTTTTCTCTTGGCTCTTTATCAGTCTAAAGATTTATCAATTTTTATTGATGGATTTAAGAAAATAGCTTTTGGTTTCACTGAATTTCTCTATGGTTTGTCTATTTTCCTTTCATTTATTTTTGCTCTTAGTTTTCTTCTGCTTACTTTTGGTTTAATTTGTTCTTCCTTTCTAGTCTTTAAAAAACAAAACACTTTTATTGAAACAGAATTCACATACCATACAAGTGAACAACTTAAAAGGTACTATTTAATGACTTCAGGTATATTCAAAGAATTGTGTTTTCATCATCACAATCAACTTGAGAACACTTTCATTAACCCAAAAAGAAACCTAATGCCATCACTCCCTAATTTCCCCACCCCAGGCAACCACTAATCTGCTTTCTTTTTTAGATTTGTCTATTCTGGACATTCATATATATGGAATCATACAATATACAGTCCTCGGTGATCAATTTCTTTCGCTTAGTATATTTTTAGGGTTCATCCATCTTGTAGCATGTATCACTACTTCACTTCTTTTTTTAAAAAAACCTATCTCCTATTTATTTATTTATTTATTTTTGGCTGCGTTGGGCCTTTGCTGCTGTGAGTGGGCTTGCTCTAGTTGCATCGAGCAGGGGCTACTCTTCATTGTGGTGCGTGGGCTTCTCACTGCAGTGGCTTCTCTTGTTGCAGAGCACAGGCTCTAGGCATACGGGCTTCCGTAGTTGCAGCACCCGAGCTCAGTAGTTGTGGCTCGCAGGCTCAAAAGCGCAGGCGCACGGGCTTAGTTGCTCCACGGCATGTGGAATCTTCCTGGACCAGGGATCAAACTTGCGTCCCCTGCATTGGCAGGCGTATTCTTAACCACTGCGCCACCAGAGAAACTACTTCATTTCTTTTTATTGCTGAGTAATATTCCCCATTGTATAGCTTTTCCAGCTTCTTAAAGTGGAAACCAGGTTACTAATTTTTGGACCTTTCTTGTTTCTAATGCAGACATTTGGTGCTGTAAACTTGCATCTAAGCACGAATTATTTCCATCATACTTACTAAATGTTTTCTCTATTTTTCTAATTGAATACATTTATTTTATTATTACATTTTTTTTGGTTTTTATAATGCCTTTATTGTTCCAAGAAAAAAAGGAATAGGATGAAGAACATGATATCTGATGAATACATCTAGCAGGCTCAACTGTTATACAACCTGAAGATTTTAAAGACAAGTTCTTGAAACCAGCACTTCATCAAAATGAGTACATTTCTTTCAGCTGTTCTTGATCAAGTGACTTAGTCACTTGATCAAGAACAGCTGAAAGAAATGTACTCATTTTGATGAGATCAGGGTTTCTCAACCTTGGCACTACTGACACTTGGGACTAATAATTTTTTTTTGAGATGTAACTCACGTAACATTATATTAGTTTCAGGTGTACAATGTAATCATTCAATACTTATATATATTGCAAGATGATTACCACAGTAAATCATTAACATCCATCACCACACAGAGTTACATTTTTTCCGTGTGACTTCTTTGTCTTACAACTGGAAGTTTGTACTTCCTGACCTCCTTCACCTATTTGACCCCGCCCCCATCCCTCACCTTTGGAAACCACTAACTCTGTCCTCTGTATCTATGAGTTTAGGTATTTTGTTGTTGTTTTATCTTTCTAGATTCCACATGTGAGTAAGTAAGATCATATAGTAGTTATCTTTCTCTCACTTATTTCACTTGACATAACATCCTGAAATCCATCTCTGGTGTCACAAATGGCAAAATTTACTTTTTTATGGATGATTAATATTCTATTGTGTGTATATATATCACATTTTCTTTGTCCATTCATCCACTGATGGACACTTAGGTTGCTTTCATGTTCAGTGCTGCAAAGAACATGAGGGTGCCTATATCTTTTCAAGTTAGTGCTTTCATTTCCTGCAGATAAACAGCCAGAAGTGGAATTGCTGGATCATATGGTAGTTCTATTTTTAATATTTTGAAGAACCTCCATACTGTTTTCCATAGTAGCTGCACCATAAATACACTAATTAAAAAAATTTTTTTTTGGTTTTATACTGTAAATGTTAAAAGTTAAATATTTTTCTGTAGTTACTGCTATATCCTATGGGTTTGATAATTAGTATTTTCATCATCTTTCATATCTAACTAATTTCCATTCTGGTGTCGGATGTTCATTCTCTAGATTTCTTGGGAAAGTGTCACAGGAACAATATTTTCTGAGTTCTTGCATATTGATAGATTTGTCTGTGCCCTTTATACTTAAAGGGTAGTTATGCTGGATATAAAACCTTTCATTCACATTTTCTTTCCTTGACTACCTTAAATATATTTTATATCCATTTTCTTCTGTGATAAAGTGTTGCTGTTGACATCTACTAATGATCTAATTCTCTCTCCCTTATAAGTAATGTGGTCTTTTTGCCAAAATGCTCAAAGGAAATTTTTTTTCTCTTTAAAATCTGGTCATTTTATGAGTATGTATTGATGTGTCATTCTGAGTTGTTATTCTCTGGTACACAATGTGCTCTTTCAATATATAGTTTTAAACGTTTTTATTTTAAGAAAGTATTGTGTCCGTCCCAGCCTACTGATAGTGATGCTATTGGGTAGGAATGCCTGAGACACTTGCCTGGGTCCCTATTACTTGTGGGAGTCCCTGCAGACGTTTTCTGGACTGGAGCCAATGTTGTGGCTGGACCAGCCCTGTGGTTCTTACTATGATTGCAAGGAGCACCTCAGCAAAAACCATCAGGGAACTTTGAAGAACAAGATTACTCAAATATCCTAGAGGGTACACAGCACCTACCAAGGGCCACACAGTAGGTCACGGGTAGAGTAGGAGGGAGGGAGCACAAACCTGGTGGTCTGCCTTTATTAAGTTCCAAGGGTGGTGTGCCTGAGATTTTGTGGGTTCACTCTTTATTGGCAAGCTTCAAGTATAAGAGTGGGAATAGGGCATGGGAAGTGAAAAGCAGGTATGCTCAGGTGGTCATTTATCTAGGACACAGGGCTTTCTAAAAGCGAAACTTCATGTGTGGGGCAGCCTGATTGCTTATCTAGTTGTTTTGCTTGTAGCTGTGTCATATAGCTGGCAATATGGTTATTCAAGATGGATGCCTTTGAAATGGATGTCTCAGCACTCAAAAGCTTAATGTCAGGCATACTACAGACAGTTTTCTTGAAATATAACTTTTAAGCATGATTCTCTTTACTTGGTTTTGTTGTTTATTTAGGGATTCCCATTATCTCTGTTAGATCTTCTTTGCTTATTTTCAGTTTCATTTTCTTTTGGATTGTTTTGTTAATTTTTTTTATTTTAAAAACTGTCCTCCTTTTTATGTTTTATTTATCCATTTATCTGTTGATGGACACTTGGGCTGCTTCCACCTTTTGGCTCTCGTAAATACTGCTGCTATTAAAGTGAGTGTACAAATAAATATCTGAGTCTCTGCTTTCATTACTTTAGGATATATACCCAGAAGAGGAATATATAGTGGCTAAACTATTTTACATTCCTACCAACGATGTGTGAAGATTCCAATTTCTCCACAGCCTCACCAACACTTGTTATTTTTTATTTTTTTGTGATAATAGTCATCTTAAAGAGTGTGAGAGTTTATCTCATTGTGGTTTTGAGTTGCATTTCCCTAGTCATTAGTGATGTTGAGCATCTTTTCATGTGTTGATTAGACATTTGTATTTCTTCTTCGGAGAAATGTCTATTCAAGTCCTTGATCTTTTTTTAAAATTTGGGTTATATTTTGTTGAGTTATGCAGATTTATTTCTAGGCTCTCTATTCTATATTAATTGTCTATGTCTTTATGCCAGCATCACACTATTTTGATTACTGTAGCTTTATAGTAAGTTTTGAAATCAGGAAGTGTGAAACTTCTGTTGTTACTCTTTTTCAAGATTATTTTGGCTATTTAGGGTCCCTTTTGATTCCATATTAATTTTATTTATTTATTTGAAGTATAGTTGATTTACAATGTTGTGTTAATTACTGCTGTACAGCAAAGTGAATCAGTTATACAATATATACATTCTTTTTTTCATATTGTTTTCCATTATGGTTTATCATAGGGTTTTGTACATAGTTCTCTGTGCCATACAGTAGTAGGACCTTGCTGCTTATCTCTTCCATATAAAAAGCCTACATGTGCTAACCCCAATGTTCCAATCCATCCCTCCCACAACCCTCTCCCCCTTGACAACCACCAGTCTGTTCTCAATGTCCATGATTCTGTTTCATACATAGGTTCATTTGTGCCATATTTTAGATTCCACATATAAGTGATATCATATGGTATTTATTTTTCTCTGTCTGACTTACTTCACTTAGTCTGATAATCTCTAGTTGTATCCATGTTGCTGCAAGTGGTATTACTTTGTCCTTTTTTATGGCTGAGTAGTATTCCACTGTATATATGTACCACATCTTCGTGATCCATTCATCTGTTCGTGGACATTTGGCTTGTTTCCATGTCTTGGCTATTGTGAATAGTGCTGCTATGAACATAGGGGTGCATGTATCTTTTTGAATTATAGTTTTGTCCAGATATATGCCCAGGAGTGGGATTGCTGGATATATGGTAATTCTATTTTTAGTTTTCTGAGGAACCTCCATACTGCTCCACAGTGGCTGCACCAACTTACATTCCCACCAACAGTGTAGGAGGGTTCCTTTTTTTCCTCATCCTCTTCAGCATTTGTTATTTGTAGACTCTTTAATGATGGACATTCTGACTGGTGTGAGGTGGTACCTCATTGTAGTTTTTTTTTTTTGGAACTCCAAATTAATTTAAATTCTAAATTTCCCCCCCTTTCTGAGCTTGGCCCTACTTCAGGCTGGAAAACTGGCAGAAGTTTCTGACCCCTCTGGGTTGGGTCGAGGAGAGGTAAAATGGGGTAGAGAGCAGTGGCCGGTGCTGCTGTAATTGGGCCACCATGTGGCAACAGTTGTCTGTGGAGGTGGTGTGCACAAGGGGGGCCCTTCTTCTCATTGTAGTTTTGACTTGCATTTGTCTAATAATTAGCAATGTTGAGCATCTTTTCATGTGCCTATTGGCATCTTTATGTTTTCTTTAGAGAAATGTCTATTTAAATCTTCTGCCCATTTTTGGATAGGGTTATTTGGGTTTTTTTTGTTATTGAGTTGTATGAGCTGTTTGTGTATTTTGGAAATTAAGCCCTTGTCAATTGCATCATCTGCGAATTATTTTCTCCCATTCTGTGAGTTGTCTTTTCATTTTCCTTATGGTTTCCTTTGCTGTGCAAAAGCTTTTAAGTCCCATTTGTTTATTTTCATTTTTATTTCTAGTGCCTTGGGAGACTGACCTAAGAAAACATTGGTATGATTTACGTCAGAATGTTTTGCCTGTGTTCTCTTCTAGGAGTTTTATGGTGTTGTGCCTTATGTTTAAGTCTTTAAGCCATTTTGAGTTTATTTTTGTGCATGGTGAAAGGGTGTATTCTAACTTCATTGATTTACATGTGGCTGTCCAACTTTCCCAGCACCACTTGCTGAAAAGACTTTTTCCCGTTGTATATTCTTGCCTCCTTTGTCAAAGATTAATTGACTGTAGGTGTGTGGGTTTATTTCAGGGCTCTCTCTCTATTCTGTTCCATTGATCTGTATGTCTGTTTTTGTGCCAGTACCACGCTGTTTGGATTACTGTAGATTTGTAGTATCTTCTGAAGTCTGGGAGGGTTATGCCTCTGGCTTTGTTCTTTTTCTTCAGGATTGCTTTGGTGATTCTGTGTCTTTTTGGTTTATATGAATTTTAGGATTATTTTTTCTAGTTGCATGAAAAAGGTCATGCGTAATTTGATAGGGATTGCATTAAATCTGTAGACTGCTTTGGGTAGTATGGCCATTTTAACAATATTCTTCCAATTCAAAAGCATGAGATATCTTTCCATTTCCTTGAATCATATTCAAATTCTTCTATTAATGTTTTATAATTCTCAGCATATAAGTCTTTCACCTCCTTGGTCAGCATTATTCCTAAGTATTTTATTTTTGGGGGTGTGATTTTAAAAGATATTGTTTTTTTACATTCCCTTTCTGATATTTCATTGTTGGCATAAAGAAATGCAGCCAATTTCTGTACGTTAATCTTGTATCCTGCTACCTTGCTGAATTCGTTTATCAGTTCTAGTAATTTTTCTGTGGAGTCTTTAGGGTTTTCTACATATAATATCGTACCAGCTGCATATAATGATAATTTTACCTCTTCCCTTCCAATTTGGATATCTTTTATTTCTTTTTCTTGTCTGACTGCTGTGGATAGGACTTCCAATACTATGTTGAATAGAAGAGGTGAGAGTGGGGATCCTTGTCTTGTTCCGGGTTTTATCAGGAAGGATTTCAGCTTTTCACCAGTGAGTATTATATTGGATGTGGATTTGTCATAAATAGCTTTTACTGTCTTGAAATCTGTTCCCTCTATACCCACATATTAATTTTATGATGGGCAAAAAAAATCATTGGGATTTTGATAGGGAATATATTTTCCCATCCTTTTGCTTCCAACTTATGCATGTCTTTAGATAAAGTGAGTCTCTTTAAGACAGCGTATACTTGGGTCATGTTTTTTATCCATTATGTCAATTTACGTCTTCTGACTGGGGAGTTTAATCCATTTACATTTAAAGTAATTACTGCTAGGGATGGCAAAATTACTTTTGCCATTTTTTCTTTATATCGTACAGCATTTTTTTTTTGTCCCTCATTTCCTCTATTACTGCCTTCTTTTCTGTTTACTTTGTAATGACACGTTTTGATTATTTTTCATTTCCTTTTGTGCATATTCTATAGATACTTTCTTTGTGGTTAGCACGTGGACTCCACATAACATCCTAAAGTTATAACAATCTAATCTGAATTAATACCAGTTTCTGCAACCCCATACAAAAACTCTACCCCTTTACAGATCCACTCCCCTTTATGTTAATGAAGTCACAAATTCAGCTTTATATATTGTACTCATTAACATAAATTTTTTATGCATTTGTCTTCTAAATCCTCTAGGAAAAGAGTGGAGTTGTAACCCAAAATCACAATGTTGATTTTTCTGTTGTTCCATATATTTACCTTTATTATATTTATATTTTCATATGATTTCCATTCAATGTCCAGAGTCCTTTTAACTTGAAGCATTTCTTGCAGGGCAGGTCAAGTGGTAATGAACTCCCTCAGCTTTTATTTATCTGGAAATGTCTTAATTTCTCCCTCACTTTTGTAGAATAGATTTACTATGTACTGTGATTATAATATGTCTCAGTGTTTTCTCTGACTTTATCCTACCTGGAATTCTTTAAGCTTCTGGAATTTGTCAATCCATGACTACAAATTTGGGAAATAACTGACCATTATTTTTTCAAATGATCTCTCAGAAATTTTCTTTCTTCTTCAGGGATTCATATAATGTATATACTGGGCTGTTTGATGATGTCATGTAAGTCCCTTTGGCTCTGTTCACTTTTCTTCATTCTTTCTGCTCCTTGGACTTGACTTGATAATTTCAAATGACCTGTCCCCAAGTTTGCTGATTTATTCCTCTGCCTATTTGAACCTGCTGTTGAACCCCTCTAGTGAATTTTTCGATTCACTTATTTTTCAGCTCTAGAATTATTGTTGGTTCTTTTAAACTAATTTTTTATCCTTTTGTTTTTTTTGTTTTTTTTGTTTTTATCCTTTTGTTGATACTCTTATTTTGTTCATATATCATTTTCTGGCTTCTTTTAGCTCTTTGTCTATGTTCTCCTTCAGCTCTTTGAGCATATTTAAAACAGGTGTTTTAAACTCTTAGTTTAGTACATCCAGTGTCTGTGTTTCTTCAGGGATGGTTTCTTCCAATTAATTTTCTCCTTCTGAATGGGAAAAATGAGAAATGTTTTCCTGTTTCTATGTATGCTTTGTGATTTGTGTGTGTGTGGCGGGGTGCTGAAAATTAGGTACTTTAAAGAGTAGCCTCTCCCAGTCTTTGCAGAAGAGCATATTTTAATCCTTGGGATCAGCAGGGGGTTCAAGGTCTTTCTTTGGCATGCATATTGCCTGGACCCTTGTTGATGCTTTTCTCCATCTCCCCATATACATTCCTGCTTTTTAAAGTCTTGTTTTCCCTAGAAGTCTCATCTCAGCCACTTTTCAGGGCCTTCTATTGTATTCCACTACCTGTAATCTCTTGCATCCAGCTACTTCAGGTCTGTAGTTCCTCTGCAGCTTTAACAAGCAGTGTCTGATGCTTCCCAGGGCTTTCCCCAGCTATACCCTTTTCCTTCTGAGCTCTGAATTAAGTGAAAAAGACCAGTCCTTCACACAGCTTCCAAACAGATTAAAAGGTTACAAACAAGATCTGCTCTGCTCCTTCTGATTAAAGATAAGAACTGGGAATGGGGCAGCTACTTCCTCCCACCTGTGCTGTACCAGGTTTGGGGTGAGGCAAGGTTAAGTAAAAACACTGTGAAACTTCCTACCACTTTGAACATAGCTTTTTCTTAACTTGGCTTTCACTTGGTTAATTTAAACCTTTGGCTGTTTTCCAGACCTCTATAAAGTTATTTCATCCAGGCTCTAGTTGCTGGTTTCATGTTTCCATGGGGGAACAAAGGTCTGGAGCTTCCTAGTCCACTAGCTTCCTCTAGAACCAATGTTCTTAAATATGTCTTATACCAACAAGAATAAGTCACATTAAGTTTAAGTGGTCTTAGAACTAGAGGAAATGTTGATCCAAATCTATCACCGTAAGGATAGTATGTTGATTCCTTGATACATTATACGCTAAGCTAATTAATTATTTTGAATTGTTTTTCCCATTATGCCATGACATAAAAAGTCTGCTCTCACTACCCCACCAAGATCCAAACCACAGATATGAAACTCTTTAGTGCTGTTAAAAATGTAGAATCAAATAAAATTTGTACTGTTCTAGAGCAATGCTATTTAAAGCTGGTTCTCACTGAGATATAAGGAGCTTGTACCACAATGTAAATAACACATTGCTTTCTTCATCTTGAAAATCTTGCTATGAAAAAACCATGTAGTTATTGATGTACTGTATTTACATTTTGATGTAATCTCCTTATCTCATTGTGGAACAGTAACAAACCCCATGGCAACTCTTTTGCAGTCTAAGTAGGACTGTTTCAGAGCACTTTTAATTATTGCCTTATTTCAACTTTTCCATAGACTATTTTCCTATAGTTGCAGAAGTAAAATAGATAAAAATCTGAAAGGTGTTTCATGTTACAGAGCCTTAACTTTTGTGCCTTTTAAATGTAAAGTAAAAATAGAACATAACTTACTTTATAGGTGAATTTAATTATTTCATCTTCTAAGAGTTAACAACTGTAAGGTTATTTACATAATATGATTTAACCCATGATATTTCCAAACCCATGTAAAACCTACATTGCAATGGAGCTTAATTACATTTATGACTTTAAGGTAGATATTAAAATAATAATTTTTGCTCTTTGTAGACTTAAATAAGTGAATGCCTTTTCTAGAAGAAATTGACTAAAGCTAAAATTCATCTCCCTAAAAAGCCATGAAACGTCAAAGTGTACATCACTCTACATATTCTCTTTAAAATGTTCTATTCTGAATCTTTTAAAGTGTTTAGCCTAAAACAGATTTGTATTATAAACCAGGCTGTTAGGAATTGGAACAACCAAATGACAAAATTTAAGGATTTTCTTTTTTCAGATTTTAGAGCTCATTTTATCTGTGATTATCTTGTTTTGTACAACTGACTTCAATACAACAGTGCTGCAATGGGAATTCAACAAGGCCTCAAAAAGCAGAATATAGAGACTAGCACTCCTTTTCAGTGGTTCCTTTTATTTAAACTTTTACATTTGATAAGACTGCCTATTAATTTTTTTTTACAAATTAGTCTTCCTGCATCAAAACGTATATTTAATTGAAGGCTACATTCACACAGAAAGTAAACTTCAAAGTCCTCAAATAAAAGTCAATAAAGCAGGCAGCCAAGAAATTTACTGTTCTACTACAGTTACTTTTGCAAAACTCATTAGTGTGGTAGAATAATATCCGAGGACATTAGGAAATTGGAATATGAAATCTATTTCATTCTGATAAATCTAATAATTTAATAAACAGTACTCTCTAGTGCTGACAATTCATTCTTATTTCTCTAAGTTTACCCAATACTGCTCCTGCTAAATAACAAACTTTTACCCCAGTGAAGTAAGTGCTGCCAAGAGAAGGGATTGGTTCTTGTGCTGCTGGGCATCCAGACTAAGATGTTATTTTTCTTTCTGCTTTCTCCTAGCAATCTCCATTTCATAATTCTGTTTATTCCTTCTCAAGTGATTTAGTTATTTAATCATGATTGGGTATTTGTTGTTGTTGTTGTTATTTTGGTATTACACGGTAAGTTTCTTAATGGCAGCCATCTAGTCATTCAATTGTTTAGCTCATTAGGCCCTACACATGGGTTGTTCATTTTTCAGCTATATGGACTTAAGTGGAAACCTGGCATGGAATTTACATATAACCAGCAACACATGAGTCTGTAAGGATATTTAGATTCTTCTCAGCAGCAATAATATATATCTTATATACACACACACATATAAGGTATTATATTTTTATATCACACATATATAAGGTATTATATGTGTGTGTTTACTGCTTACAACAACTCTTCTCAATCCTTTTATATTGTAGTAACCATTTTATTATAAATTCACCAAAGTTCACGGTTGGTTGTGTCTTTCATTACTGCATTTACCATCTAGCTTTCTGAAGAATCTTAAAGTCACTTCATTATTTTTTTAAATAATCCTACTAGGTTATTACATAGTTATGACATTTACTTACCCTGCTGATTGAGTGTTCTGGTGGATACTTCAGTTAACTTGGTGATATTGGTGATAACACATGGTTAAAGTTAATGAATGATGAAACTTCCAATATTAAAGGATGGACACTTAGGGTTGGTGAGGAAACCACCATTTCCACATTTTCCATGATAGCTCTAGCCCTCATTTATTTGAAAGTTCAGCATTAAAAAAAAGGATTGCAAAGTTTTATACTGGAATTCTTTTTCTCCTTTTCATTTGGAAAGAAAAATAGTTGGTAATTATGAAACTTGGGAGGGTTCTGTAAGACCTAACACTGACAAGAGTTTACCAATCCCTGTGTGGGGTTTGGGGTTGAATATAATGAAATTTGTAAGATTATGGAATATGTTGTTTCCTTGTGAAATAGATATTTTTTATTCTACTTTCTAAAACACGTGGCAATTAAGGATTAGTATCCTTTCTTTGAACACCCATTTTATTTCTTCAATTTTGAATTTACATTGCTTCCATCTAAAAAAGATTTTTAAAAAATCTGTGGTCACAAAATCTGATTAATGAATTTAATTCTCAATATTTCTTACTAAAATACTTGTAGTGGAACAAAGGATAGTTCAGAGAAAAAAGTTCACAGTTCACTTTTTTAAAAAAATGGTAAAGTAATACCCTTTTTCCCAGAGAATTAACCAAATTCTTCCTTATTTAAATACTGCATAAAGGATAAAGAGCCCTTATGTAAACTATGATTCACCATAAGAAATATAAAGGTTAAAGGGTCAATTAACATACTTCAATAGGTTCAGAGCTTTCTACTACCATACCATGTATTTGAACAACAGAAAATCTTAAGTAGCATTACTGTAAAAACTCCATAACCATAGTAATAAAGTTGTAGAGCTCCCTTTGAAGGTAACATATTTTGATTGATTATCTGAAAGTTCAAAGAGCCTTAATTTTCTACCATAACAATGTGACTTTAGAGTGAATGAAAATCAGGAGGATAAACCTAAGTCCTAATTCTAAAGAAATAACCTGTTATTGCTATAGCACACATTCACATTTAAATACGAAAAATACCACACAGAAAACGGAAACATTTAAAAAAGATTTAAGATCATAAATAGGTCACTGTTGTCACAACACATTTCAGAATTGAAAAAACAAACATTTTGGCTTTTTAGGAAAAACTCCTTTTATATCAATTCCCTCATCATTGAAAGGACTTGTACATTTTTAAATTTCCAGTCTCCTAAGGCACGATATTTTTTTAATCCGAATGCCAACATCATCATCCCCTGCTGTAGGTAGCTGAAATAAGAGGCAAGGAATTAGCACTAAGAAAAACAGCAAAATTTTTTGGACAAAATCATCAGTCATTTAAGAAAAAACAAGAAACAGACTAAGTCATGATCATTTTAGTTAAGAAGGCCCGATCTTTTAATGTAGGACCTTCTGTTAAACATTTTTTTTTAATCAAAGTATTGTAACTCAGATTTAATTCACCACAGAGGAGCTATGAAAGAAGGGGATTGGTAAAATAAAGCATACTTTAAAAATGACTTGGGAGAAAAAAAATCAAATTAGAATAGCATATGGAGGGGCAAACATTGTATGGAACCCACTTTACAGGACTAATTTATTCCTAGTCTTCAGGCAGATCCAGAAGGGAGTTGTTGAGACTAGGTAAACATAATACCTAGGTCCATACTATATGGCATCTGTTCCTTAATCACACGGACCATTCTAGCCTACCACCCACCAACTGAGATGTACTGAAATACTATAACCAGATGCCTAAATTGTATTTTTTATCCAGCCAAAAAAAGTTCTTTAAAATATACCATAAATGTAAAAATTCCTCATTTTTTACCCTGCCTTGCTTTGTCCTCTGTGATACCAACTGAACTTTAAGGTTTCATATGTAAAATGTGGTGTTTTAAGTGTTACTTTTAAAAGAAAAAAAACACCCCACAAAGTTAGCGATTGTCCACAGATGAAACATAGGATGAGGTTCATGACTGAATCAATCATGGAGTGTTAGTCAACTGTAAACTCTTCAAAGTTAAGACTGGGAAATGTGTGTATCAGACACATTAGAGTACAACAGGAGAGAAAGGGAAGTCTGTTTGTCATTCCAATTCTGACAAGGTGCATGGTCTTCGAAATTCCTGTCCACGTTCATGGAGCCACTTATTGGATACTGTGAAAGAAAATAATATATTAATGTCCCCCACTATCTAACTAGTATTTTTTTTTAACATCTTTATTGGGGTATAATTGCTTTACAGTGGTGTGTTAGTTTCTGCTTTATAACAAAGTGAATCAGTTATACATATACATATGTTCCCATATCTCTTCCCTCTTTCTAACTAGTATTTAACTAACGCCTAGGAGCTAGGACTATAATGAAGTTTCTACATGGGCTAAAAAATTTCAAGACCAAAACCAGACAAAGACAGATGCTACTTAGGCTGTCTTTTTAAGAACTTCACTAAATGCTGGAAATAAAAAAGATTTTATATATATGTATGTACGTTTGAGAATCTGTGCATGTGTATTTCCTAAAGTTTCTAATGTTCAATGTAAGACTTGAGATGTAGGTACAGACAGAACAAAACACTGTTTTACCTGTTTGCAGAATACCACTTCTAATACAAAGACATTTTAAAAATGAACACAACTCTATGATTAATCTTTCGTATTATGTGCTCATCAAGTTTCCTTTGTTCCAAGATACTGTTTTTTAATATACCCCCAAAGGAATTAATTTCTTTCTCCTCCTCGTATATCATAGAACCCAATCAATGGCATCAACATGTATAAGATATTTAAACTAGCACTCATTCTTAACTACTTTGTTACCTTTCTTAACCCGTGTATCCAATCTTTTATTCATAACCCTGTTGATTTTACTTCTATGATCTCTTCAATCTATTCTTTGCTCTCCAAACCTTTTGCTGCTGCCTTAGTCCAGGCTTTTATCATCACCCATTTAGACAACAGAAAACAGCCTTCTGAACTCATCTCTCCTCCACTAGCCTCTCTTCATTCTAGTCCAGTGGTTCTCAAACATTAGTTATCATCAGGGGAGTTCTTTTAAATCCTGATGATCAGGTATCACTCCTTAATCTTGCTATGTCCAATACGGTAACCTCTAGACACATGTAGCTACTAAGCACTTCAAGTGTGGAATGTGGCCAAGTGACACATACGGAAATAGATACATGGGGTTAAATAAATCTATATAAAAATAAGTTCACCCATTTCTATTTCTTTTTCTTTTT
Source organism: Monodon monoceros (assembly GCF_005190385.1). Lineage (NCBI taxonomy): Eukaryota > Metazoa > Chordata > Mammalia > Artiodactyla > Monodontidae > Monodon > Monodon monoceros. Next base: position 23,227,848 of record NW_021703781.1, read on the forward strand.
TTTTTTTAATGTGGCCAGTCCTATACTTGCATGAACCTGAGAGTACCTCTCTAGCTTCATATGATTCCTGGCCCTGGTCCCTAACATGCCTGGAAAACTGCTCTATCTTCAAGACTAAATATAAAAATTAATTAAACTTCGAAGAAGCCTCCCTAAATGTAAGTAGTTACTGTCTTCTGTTTATATCTTTGTATTAGTATCTACTACAAGAGACAACTGTGAACCCCATGAGAGGAAGATTCAACTTTGAGTCAATTAACGTTTCTTAAATAATGAGTGGAAATAGTGTTAAAAATGTCATAAAAAATCTGCTCTGTTGAAAGCAAATTTATATTAAGATAAGAAACTTGCTTGGTTGAATCCCTTTCAGTGTTAAAGTCATATTAGGCAAATCTGTCAGGAGTTTTTTTTCACTTTCTTTTAAGATGTAAATTATAATAATTTTTAAATAAGAGACAAAAATCACAAATTCTATTCAGAGAATATAGGAAATATTTACCCCATTTGTTTCCAACCAGCACTGGACAGGCTGCATGCCGTGTACTATAATCTCCTTCTCCACTGGCAAACAGATTATACCAGAAAACAGCAGTTCCCTGTGGAAAACAATACGAAATTATCCCCAAATAAAGTATCAGGTTATTGCTTTTTATAGTAACTAAATTTTCCTCTGTTCTATGGAAATAATTCTCTATGGCAGCACTATATCTTCCTCTAATATAGTTCTGAAAGTATCATATAATGTACAAAATTTTGGTGATCACATGAAAGCATTAATATCAGCATTACTTAACAAAAAAGTGTATTTGCCAAAGCTAACACATCTTACAATAGCAAGTATCATACGGAACCCATTTTAGAAATGAAAACTTCTAAATACTAATCCCTGGTTGTTCATACCTCTAGGTACTCACGGTAAATTGTACAATATCTAAAATCTTCCCTAGACATAATGTAGTCCTTAAGTATACTACCTTTAAAAATGTTATTTACTACTTAGACTATGAAATATAGGTGCATATATTCCTCAGGGAAAAAAATACAGAGGACCCCCCCCCTCCCAAATTAAAATAACAAGCTAAGCTTACCTTTTTGGGCCAAACACTAGCTCCTACTTCAGGAAAAACAGTGGCTCCTCCTGCTGACACATCACTCATCTAATAAGAGATGAGAGTATTATCGAAAGTGCTGGTAGAATAAAGTTAAACATGCCACTGTGAGGTAGATTTGATACTAAATACTAGAATGAGAATATCTGGACTTCTACTTACATAAATGGGTTTGTGCATGCTAGTCAGTTTTTAAAAAACAAGATGCTATTTAGGTTTACATAGATATATAAAAGCAGAGGAAAGATGGAAGTCAGCAAGGGAGACTGGGATATACTTTGGGATAGCTATTTCTTTTATAGCCAGAGGTAAAAAGAGATGATTTAAAACTGACAAATCAAGTAACATGGGGTATAAATATGTATTCTATAGCACTAGAATATCATCTCCATGGGGGCAGGAATTTTCATCTGTTTTGTTTATTGCTGAGAATAGCCTCAAAACAGTAGGTATTCAATAAATATTTAAATAAGTGACTTCAAACAAAATAGAACTAAACACCAAAAGTAATAAACTAAAACCAGTTTTGTCATTTCTCATGGTAGGGTATCAACACATTAACTAAAAATTAGAAGATGAAAAGATTTATAAAGTTATATTCTTAATGGTGAATTAGAATAAAAACACAAACCTTCCAAATTAACTGAAGAAGCACATGCATAAAATGAGGCAAAGGAAACACAGATCATATAGTGAAGATTTTTTTCAAAAACAACGTAAGTAGGATGTAGAGTCAGACTAATGTATCAAAAGCAAAATCCAACTATATGCTATAGTCAAGAGTCACATCTAAAACAAGTGATTTATAGGCAAATGCTGTACCAAAGAAGAGTTTGATCTTAGTATCAAGCACAGTTTAACTCTAAAGGCATTCAGTGATATAAAGAAGTGTATTTTACCATGATAAATATATAATCGATATCAAAGAGCTAATAGCTCTAAAGCAATGAAAAAATTAACTTCAGAGGAATTTAAAAGTTGTGCTATGTGGCCCATCTGAGAAAAGCATTCAAATAATGAAAAAAATGAATACTAATCTAATAAAAATGCTATATATAACTAAAAGGGGATATAATTATCTAATATATAGTCTGATAGTCACAAATAATCTAACATTTATGGATATTGGACCAAATAATATAGCATCAATTTTCTTGTATTTCTTTGCTTTTTTTTAAAATTTATTTACTTTATGTATCTATTTTTGGCTGCAATGGGGCTTTGTTGCTGCGTGTGGGCCTTCCCTAGTTGCAGTGACCTGTGTGCCACAACTACTGAGCCTGTGCTCTAGAGCCACAAGCCACAACTACTGAGGCCTGTGCACCTAGAGCCTGTGCTCCGCAACGAGAAGCCACCGCAATGAGAAGCCTGCACACTGCAATGAAGAATAGCTCCCACTCACCGCAACTAGAGAAAGCCCGCATGCAGCAACGAAGACCCAACGCAGCCAAAAGGAAAAAAAAGTTATGTACTGCCTTTTGGGGGATACTTGCTCTTAGAATTCAGCCTCATGCTATGAGGAAGCCCAGTCCACATGCTGGTATTCTGGCCAACAACCAGCCTCAACCTCAGCCTTTAAGGTGACCCCAGTGCCAGCCATCATCTGATTGCAAATGCATGAGAGATCCAGAGCAAGAACCATAAATGAAGCCCAATCAACCTCACAACCATGAAAGATAAGAATCAAACTGTTACTTTAAACCATTCAGTTTTGGGGTGATTTGTTATGCAGCAATAGATAACTGGGGCAAATATTATGATCAAAGCTTTATGTATGAATATATAAACAAACAATTTAAAAAAATGAAGATCATACTGTTTTGAAACTAATGAACAATGGGAGAATGGTTACCCTTGAGGAAAGGGCTTCTAGCATGCTCTAATGTACTATTTCTTCTTGATCTGGGTGCTGATTATGCTAGTGTTCACTTTGTGAAAATTTATCAAGTTATATACTTATGATTTGTACACTTTTCTGATATGATATTTATCAATAAATTCAAAATAAAAGTTTATTAAGATAATGTGTATATATACACACAAATTCCTACAAATACATAGAGTTGCTTATATACACATTATAGATGACTATAGATGACAGTCCATACTCCAAAATATCACATTGCCTCCAAATACTGGAACTAGGTGTAATTTTAACTTTCTTCTTCAGGTTGTAATAAGTACAATCTGAAAAAGTTATAAATGCGAAGAAAAAATTCTTTACTCAGTTGTAAAAAAACGTTAAACTAGGATGTTAATCAAGAGCTAAACAGAACAAACATGTGAACACATCAAAATAAATGAGTCATGTGATCAAATCCCAACTGAAAAATTTTAGCTATAACTTACATAAAACAGCCATGTAGCAATTCTATTTCCTGTCCCCAGCTCTTTGAAAGCATCTGGCTCATCTTTCTGTGAATAAAACACAACTCAGTGGTATAAAATTCAGTAATGCAAATTCTCCAATGGCAACTAACATCATTAATATGCTGAATAGTATGCTAAAAACAGCCCCTAAAGGTTCCTTTATAATGTCCAGTGCACTATATATACAAGAGGCATTCAGATATTTGTTGGTTGTTGATTCAACCAGTACACTGAATACTTTTGATAAGACCATTCGGGGGGAAAAAAACAGATTTGTTAGCCTATATAATGAGAACCAATATCTACTATCCACAGATTATTTTAAAAATTGACACCTATAGTTTTAGCTTCCAAAAAAGCAAGACATGAGAGTCTCTCAGCTACATTCATTAAGTCAATTCTCTGTGGGTAAAAAAAAATTTACCTTGAGATTTACTTTGAACTCATGATCCATTCAAATGTCACTGCTACTATTCTTGACTGTCTTTTGGGCTGTCAGCACTTTAATCTGGCTGGAGAATTCACGTCTGGCTATTTAAAGCTAAACTAAAATACAGTATAGTCTCTTGGCATTTTCCCAGAAAAATGAAAATCATGTATTTTTCACACAGAAATTTATACACATCAATTTGTCATATCCTCAAATTGTCTGTTAATGTCCTTCAAAGGATGAATGACTAAAACTGTCGTATACCTATACCACAGAATACTATGCAGCAAAAAAAAGGAACACCCTGTTGATATGTTCTGCAAAAACATGGATGAACCTCAAGGGAATTATGCTGAGTGAAAAGAGACAATCTTAAAAGGATACATGCCGTATGTAACATTTACATAACATTTGCAAAATAATTTTAGTGAAGAACAGATTAGTGGTTACCAGCAGTTATGGATGGGAGGCAGAAGGGTATATGTAGCTAACAGAGCAGTACCGCAAGGGAGTCTTAACAGTGATGGTGAGGTTATGTATCTTTATTGTGGTGGTAGTTACATAAAGCTACACATGTAATAAAACTGTATAGACAGACAGACATGAGTGCGAGCATAACTGGTGAAATATGAATAAGCTCTGTTGCTTGTGCCAACACCAATTTCCTGGTTTTGATAGTGTACTACAGTTATGCAAGATGTTAACACTGAAGGCGGCTGAGTGAAGGGTGCATGGGATCTCCCTGTATATTTGGGGGGAAACTTCCTAGGAATCTATAATTATTTCAAAATAAAAAGCTACGAAAAAAATTTAGTTACATTAATGTGAGGACTTAAACTGTAGTCTTTCACATCATCCAAGATCCTCAGACATTTTTCAATAATTGAAAACAGATGGAAAAGAGACTAAAAATATATTCTTTGCTAGCCTGCCCAGAGAAAGAGTCTAGGATTCTGGGATTAAACCAGTCAAGGAATGTAATACAATACAGGCTGTTTTCTTTCCAAAGAATATACTCTTATTAAAAAATGGTAATAGATCAAGAAGTTTATTAGAATACTTGGCACATTCCCTAGAATTCATGTAATTATGATAAAGCTTAAATTAAGATATGGTAATGACAATTTATAGCTTGATATGTTAAAATTACTTAACTTTTTAATTTAAAAGGTTAAATATTTACTAATCTTAAGCAAGAGTACTTGGGCAAGAACAACTTTTTAACAAACTGCTTTAATATTATTTATTCTCCAGCCTCTGCATCTATTTTATGTTTATCTTCCTGTCTTTCAAAATGTATTCCTGTAATTTCTTCAGATTTATTGCCCAATTCACTGCAGCTGTCTCTAATCTGTTTAACTTATACACTAAATTTTAAATTTCAACAATTTTTTCGACCTAAAGCTTCTGTTTATTTTTCAAATACGTTAAATCATTTTGAGAATTCAGTAATTTTATCCTCTTTTATTTTTAAAGTATTAGTTGTTTTTTCTATTACTCTTAAATTTTATTAATGCCTTCAGTTTGTGCATAATTTAAACAAGGTATGTGCTTTAAAAAGCATTCTTATACATAAATAGATCAAGAGATGGTTAAGTAATTTATCCCTAAAACATGCACATCATTTTTATTCACGTGTGTGTAAGCAAGGGAAATAAGCTTTAAGTCTTGGGATTAAAGACATTTGGAAATTATTATTAAGGAATGCCAAATGTTTTCATGGAACAAATGTGTTTTCCAACAGGAAATGCTGATGTAATTAAAAGGCATTAGTGTTGATAAAGAGGACTGAAAAAAACATTTGCATTATACATGATCACCAGGAAAAGAGTTCCAGGGGGTTGAAAATATATGTCAAATAAATGAATCAGCATGAATTGAATGGTACAGATGGAAGAACAGGTTGCAGGTGCCAGATTATGTGACACATATAAATATTCAAGGCACATGACTAGGCTAAACAGGTGACTAGGTTTTACAGACCAATTTGTTCTTTCATTGGGAAAACAGTCAAATGTAATATAATGTCCATTTACTGGCATTTATTGATAAATAAGTGCAATTAGATCTAGGGCAGCAAATGTTGTCCTTTCAGATACACACTAAAAGTACACACTAGCTAACAGACGCCAGAGTAGCCAAAGCAGTATGATTACACTCCAGTCTTTTCACGCTGCAGTTACATGGATGTTAGCTAAAATGTCTTGCATTCTTTCATGCATCATACTGTCTACTCTCAAGTTTCACAAAAGAATTCTTCAAAACTAGGCAGATTAAAGAACTTACTAAACCGCAAAGGATGCTCAAACTATTATTCAACACCAGTCAAACCCAAATCCTGGAGTTGACTGCTGACTATATTCAGTTTGGGCTTTTCCACTGTGGTTCTCTTCTTTTTCTTTGGTGAGCCAGAGGAATGTGCCTCCCCATTCTGTCCACTACCCATTCTATTATCTATACAATTGCCCTAAATATCCACCAAAGAAAAAGGAATATGTAAAAAACCACAACCTTCGACAATATTTAAACCACTGTCTTCTTAAATCAACTGCAATGGGGAAACAGAGGATATCAAGCTCTGCGAGGTTTGTGAATGATCAAAACTTTCTTCCTAAAAGTTAATAATAGGCAGACAAGGATAATTCTGTTTGCTTCTAAGAGGCTAGCAAAACGTTCCCCATCTCACTGAGATAAAATGTTTAATACTTTACCTGCTTGGGCTCCTAGAAACACCAACCATTAATTACAATTCCCAAAATAACAACAATTCACCATGTATATTGTTTCCAAGCACTTAATACCCTTCAAAATCAAAGGACATTAAGATGAGATGTTAGCAATACTATCTGTCTCTTGAACTTTTGTGTGCACAAAGGTCATCCATAATTTCAGTAGACAGCTCATAAGACAGGTGGTTTCTAGCTGTGATAGCTTTGTGCAATTATAAACAAAAATGTATCTATAAGTAGATGACACTAGTTAACAAACCAAAGAAACAAAATGCCTTTTTAAGGCTACTGCTGCAATAAATGGTTCGGTCTGAAGTGCACTGGAATAAACTGGTTGATAGGACAAAGATAAATCTGGAGGCACAGAACAATATTAAAACAAAAGAGAGAAAGAAGAGGGTTGAAAAGACTGGTAGACACCATCTGTCAGTATTAAAAGGCCTGAATCAAACGGATTGCTTTTAACTCCCTGTTCTCTCGTATCCTTGGTTAATGATAACTTTATTTCTTCACACAGCTTGGCCATGTAAATCCACCACAGAGAGGTGACACAATAACATAGATGAATATGACTGATAAGATGATGATGATAACGGTGAGCTTGAGATTCTTCACACACATGGCTCGGGCAAGATTTCTGTTGGTTGTTTCGAAGGTGACAGACGAATCCACAAGATTTTCTGTTTTATCTATCAATAATTCCAATCTTTTGCCTTGCTGAGCCACCAGATCTATGTTTCTGACCATGATTCCTTTAAGTTCATCCACTTGGGCTTGAGTCTCCATCACTTTATCTAGGCCCTTATTCTCGGAGTGATGCTTCAGCTGTGCAGCCAAGACACTTGAGAACTCACTATTCATGGCATATGGAAGCACTGTTTGTGCTCTTGAACCGTACGTAGTCTGGAACCTCTTTTTTATCTCATTTAGAAAATTAAAGGCCCGGGAACGCTCAAAATCATCATCAGTGATACAAAGATATACAATCCTGTTTTGGCAGATGTAATGAAACAAATAATTGCCATGTAAGTACGTTAGCTTGTTATTTTCAGAGGGTATCTTAGCCAGAATCTGCTCTGTCACCTCCAGGAAGTGGCCTCCACACCAAGCATGTCTGGCAAGGATAGTGGTTCCCCTGGCAACAACAGCGAAAAGAATGGCCATGGCTTCGATCCAATCTGTCTGGGCACCATGTGAGAACTCGGGGATCAGGACAGAGTTGCACAGGTTAGCGTGGGCTCGCCAACTGCCCGCTCCCAGAGGAGGCTAGATTGGACCTATATAGTTTTTTTATATTCTGTATCTGATAACTGAAGTATCTAACATCCCGGGGGCATCTGTATCTGTTGGCAGGCCTCTGCTTTCAAACTGCCAGAAAAAGCTCCCCATAACACATCATACTCCAGCTAGGATGCGAGAGGAAACTCTTCTGAAGGGTCTTGACTCAAAGCAGATGATTTTCTAGGCCATTCTTTCTTTCTCTGAAGGTGTAATCCTTTTGGAGATTTAGGTTTTATGCAGGTATCTCAGTTCAGTAGCCTACACTATAGCAGGTCCTCTCACAGAGCTATTAATCCCCAAAGCTCTAGATTCCTGGAGGTACATGCCTCCAGCCTCAGCTTTTTTGCTCCCTTTAAACACTCTAATTTTAGTCTCTAGGTTTTCTCTATTCAGTTTGCCTTTGAGAATTTCCTTTACTTTCTTCAAAGCTCAACAATGCATTTAAAAGTATGCTAAGTTCTTTTATCCTGTCTCTAGGTATTTTTTACTGCTTTAAAAGGCTTTACAGAATATCTGTTCCACCACGCTTAGACAAATTCCAAATAAGCTATGAATTTTTTTTTTTTCAAGAAGATGTTGGGGGTAGGAGTTTATTAATTTATTTATTTATTTTTGCTGTGTTGGGTCTTCGTTTCTGTGCGAGGGCTTTCTCTAGTTGTGGCAAGCGGGGGCCACTCTTCATCGCGGTGCGCGGGCCTCTCACTATCGCAGCCTCTCTTGCTGCGGAGCACAAGCTCCAGACGCGCAGGCTCAGTAGTTGTGGCTCACGGGCCTAGTTGCTCCGCGGCATGTGGGACCCTCCCAGACCAGGGCTCGAACCCGTGCCACCAGGGAAGCCCAGCTATGAATTTTTAATACTAAAAGAACAGAATTAACATGTCATGCCTAAGCTTCAGTGGAACTCCTTCATTCGCCTTTTTTTTTTTACTTACCCGTGCAAAATCAAAATGGGGTTCATACTGTCCTCCAACTCCATAATTAGCTACCTGAAGGAGAGAAACAAAACATGAATGAAGGAACTATCAAGATTACTATTCAAAAAAACCTATGAGTCCCATTTTGGCCTCTTATATATCATGGTTAGGTACTTCTAAATAAATGAGAAGCAAAGCGTTTTTTAAATCAATAAAGAGTTCCTAAAAAACCAAGGATGAAAAACTAAGGATAGCTACTATATGCTATTTTAGAACCTTAGTTAATACGCTTTTCTTTAGCAAATGTTTCGGGGGACATGCTTTTCCTTAATATATAAGAAACTAAAATCTGAATTTGAATTTTAGAATTAAAAATTTCTAGAATTAGAATTTCAATATTTTTATTATTAATTCTTACTAAACACTTTCCTTGGGAATTTAAATCAAGACTCATGTTTTCCAAAGCCCAAAATGCTGGCAAACTCCCAATCTACTTTAATGAAATCCAGTTTCTTACATATTTTTTTTTCTCTACTTAGGTAAAAAAGGGAAGAAGTTAACACCAATTTAATTATTCCTGTTGGAAGGCCATGACAACTTCATTTGGATGTGACAATGCCCCAGCACGAAGCAGCAAAAGAAAGTAAGAGAAATATTTGGTCTGAGCTCAAGTTCCAGATTTCTTAGTTACAATGCAGTATATGTAACTTTGGATACAACCTCAGTTTTCTTATTTGTAAAATAAGGATAATGATACCTTCCTTAACTCCCTCCCTTCCATCCCAATATGACAAAATGCTAAGAAAATGAAAGGAGAATGTAATTTAAAGAGCATTATTGATGAAATGAAATGAGTGCATAATTAAAAGTGTTGCCCACAGCAAAGTCCAAGTCCTATGTAAATTGTTATTACTGTGGATATTTTACTTCATATGTTGTAGATGCCTTCGTTGGGTTGGATCAGACTATTAAGTTAGAAATATATCAAGTAGCCTGAAAGAGCCTGTGAAGGTTAGGCAGGTGAGAATAAATACAAATTAGGAAAGAAAAAGACACATCATAGTTTTTTTAATAACCAAACGAGTACCAAGGAAGTTGTAGATGACCATGGAGTAAATAATATAAGCAAATTTAAATTCGGGAAGTCCTGTTTTGCACAGTTTCAAAATGCACAAATCTCAGATACCATGGTTTAGCTAACCCTGGACACCAGACCCCCAACAACACAGTGGACATTTCAGTTACCATGTTACATCATTAACTGTGAGTAACTGCATAAAGTGCAAACATTGCTACTAGCTCTTCAGTCCACAAATTACTATACAAATAACAGCTACATATCATGATCAATGACCAGTCATGTCACTTCTTTCAAAGTTTATCAGTGATTGGTCACTGCATATCTGTTATTCAGTTCATGCACAGACAGCAAAGCATGTAGTTATGCTGCCTCCTTATTTCCCAGTAAAAACCTATGTGATATCTTACAAAAACAGACAATTAGAAGAAGAAATTGGCCAACAAAGGTACAGTACAGCAGAGAAATGGAAAGCAATAATGCTGTAAGTGAAATTCAAATCAAATTTAAATGGACTTGGTTCCAGGACAAGATCAGGGAGTAGAAGGACCTGAGCTCACCTTTCCTCTCGTGAAAACACCAAAATCACAACTAATGGCTGAAAAACCGTCAACAAAAAAGACTGGAACTTACCAAAAAAGATATGCTACTTCCAAAGAAGAAGTCACAACAAGACAGTAGGAGGGATGCATTTGAGATACAAACAAATCCCAAAAGTGTTGGGTGGCTGACCCACAAACTGGAAAATATTTATATCACAGAGGTTCTCTCACAGGAGTGAAAGTTCTGAGCCCCACGTCAGGCTCCCCAGTCTGGGGGTCTGGCATTGAGAGGAGGAGCCCCCAGAGCATTTGGCTTTTAAGGCCAGCAGGGCTTGATCACAGGAACTCCCCAGTACTGGGGGAAACAGAAACTCCACTCTTGGAGGGCACACACAAGGTCTTGTGTGCATGGGAACCCAGGGGAAAAAGCAGTGACTTCATATGAGCCAGGGTCAGACCTACCTGCTGGACTTAGAGGATCTCCTTGGGAGGTGGGGGTGGCTGTGGCTCACTATGGGGACAAGGACACCGGTGGCGGAGACACTGGGGAGTACTCACTGGCGTGAGCTGCCCTAAAGGCTGCCACTTTGATGCCAAGACCTGGCCCCACCCAACAGCCCTTAGGCTCCAGTGCTGGGACGCCCCAGGCCAAAAAACCAACAGGGCAGGAACACAGGCAGACAGGCTGCTTAAGTCTTCCTGAGCCCACAGCCGCCTCTAAACACATCCCTTGACACGGTCCTGCCCACCAGAGGGACAAGACCCAGCTCCACCCACCAGTGGGCAGGCACCAGTCCTTCTCACTAAGAAGCCTGCACAAGCCTCTTAGACCAGTCTCATCCACTAGTGGGCAGACACCAGAAGCAAGAGGAACTACAATCCTGCAGCCTGTGGGACCTCAAACACAGAAAGTTAGACAAAATGAGATGGCAGAGGAAAATGTTCCAGATGAAGGAACAAGATAAAACCCCAGAAGAACTAAGTGAAGTGGAGACAGGCAATCTACCTGAAAAAGAATTCAGAGTAATAGTAAAGATGATCCGAGATCTCAGTAAAAGAATGGAGGCACAGACTGAGAAGATACAAGAGCTAGAAGATATAAAGAACAAACAAACAGAGATGAACAATACAATAACTGAATTGAAAACTAAACCAGAAGGAATCAATAGCCGAATAAATGAGGCAGAAGAATGGATAAGTGAGCTGGAAGACAGAATGGTGGAAATCACTGCTGTGGAAAGGAATAAAGAATGAAAAGAAATGAAGACAGTATAGAAGACCTCTGGGACAACATTAAATGCACCAACGTTCACATTATAGGGGTCCCAGAAGGAGAAGAGAGAGAGAAGGGACCTTAGGAAATATTTGGGGAGATAGTAGGGAAAGACTTCCCTAATATGGGAAAGGAAACAGTCACCCAAGTCCAGGAAGCAGAGGGTCCCATACAGGATAAACCCAAGGAGGGGCATGCTGAGACACATATTAATCATACCAACAAATATTAAAAAGAAAATATTAAAAGCAACAAGGGGAAAGCAACAAGTAACATACAAAGGAATCCCCATAAGGTTATCAGCTGATTTTTCAGCAGACACTCTTCAGGCCAGAAGGGAGTGGCACAATATATCTAAAGTGATGAAAAGGAAAGAACTACAGTCAAAAACACTCTACCCAGCAAGGCTCTTGTTCAGATTCAATGGAGGAATCACAAGATTTACAGATAAGCAAAAGCTAAAAAGAACTCAGCACCACCAGAACAGCTTTACAACAAATGCTAAAGAAACTTCTCTAGGAAGAAAACAAAGGGCCACAACTAGAAACAAGAAAATTACGAAGGTATCACCTCACACTGGTCAGAATGGCCATCATCAAAAAGTCTACAAACAATAAATGCTAAAGAGGGTGTGCAGAAAAGCGAACCCTCCTATGCTGTTGGTGGGAATGTAAATTGGTGGTGCCACTATGGAGAACAGTATGGAGGTTCCTTAAAAAACTAAGAGCTACCGTATGATCCAGCAATCCCACTCCTGGGCACTTAGGAAGCAACCTAAATGTCCATCAACAGAGGAATAGATAAAGAAGATGTGGTACATGTATCGGTGGAATTTTACTCAGCCATAAAAAAGGTATGAAATAATGCCACTTGCAGCAACATGGATGGACCTAGAGACTGTCATACTAAATGAAGTCAGAGAAAGACAAACAGCATATGATCACTGTACATGGAATCTAAAAATGATACAAATGAACTTATTTACAAAACAGAAACAGACTGGCAGACTTCAGAAACAAACTTATGGTTACTAAAGGGGAAAGGTCGGGGGGAGGATAAATTAGGAACTTGGGATTAACATATACACACTACTATATATAAAATAGATAACTAATAAGGACATACTGTATAGCACAGGGAAATCTACTTGGTACTCTGTGATAACCTATATGGGGAAAGAATCTGAAAAAGAATAGATATACATATATGTATAACTAAATCACTTTGCTGTACACCTGAAACTAACACAACATTGTAAATCAACTATACTCCAATACTAAAAAAATCCCCTCATGCTGAGCCCCCCTCCTCCACCCCCCACCCCCCCGCCAAAAAAGAAATCAGACTTAAATGCAGACACAGAAGAAAGGCTGACAAGGAAAATGCTTCTAACTTTTGCTGTTTGAGAAACTCTAGATACGCAGTCAGAGGAATGTGGTGAAGGTAAACTTACTAACATAAGGAAAGTGATCATGATGAAAAGGATGAAGAAGATGTCCTAGAGGAAGTGACTGGAAAAAAATCGACAATAAAAGATCCCTCAGAGATATTTAACAACATTGAAAGCACAAAGGATAAAATGTTGAAAGCTGATCCAAACTTAGAAGTATGACAATTTGCAAAGGAAAAGATGCTCACTCTGTATCATAAGTTTCACAAATGAGATGAAGGAACATAAACTATTCTTGGTAAGTGTTTACAAAGAAATAAAACACTGTAATCCTCAATATTTCTAATATTTTATAATACTGAGACAATTCAATAGAGAAGACTAGTTTTCAACAAATGATGCTGGGACGATTGGCTAACCACATGAAAAGAATGAAGTTGGACCTCTATCTTACACCATATATAAAAATTGACTCAAAATGGATCAAAGACCTGAATGTAAGAAAGAAAACCATAAAAATTGTAGGAAAAACCACAGGTGTAAATCTTTATGTCCTTGGATTAGGCAATGGTTTCTTAAACACCTTATGCCAAAGCAACCAAAAAAAAGACCTATCAGACTTCATAGAAATTAAAAATATTTTGCCAAAGGACACCATCAAGAAAGTGAAAGAGACACCACAGAACGGGAGAAAATATTTGCAACCCATACACCTAATATGGGTCAAGTATTCAGAACATATAAATAACACAACTCAACAATAAAAACAACCCAATAAAAAATAGGCAAAGGATTTGAACAGAAATTTTTTCAAAGATATAAAAATGGCTGGGGCTTCCATGGTGGCACTGTGGTTGAGAGTCTGCCTGCCAATGCAGGGGACATGGGTTCAATCCCTGGTCCGGGAGGATCCCACATGCCATGTAGCAACTAAGCCCGTGCGCCACAACTACTAAGCCTGGCTCTAGAGCCCGTGAGCCACAACTGCTGAGCCCACGCTCTAGAGCCCAAGAGCCACAACTACTGAGCTTGCGTGCTGCAACTACTGAAGCCCACGCGCCTAGAGCCCATGCTCCGCAACAAAAGAAGCCACTGCAATGAGAAGCCCATGCACCACAATGAAGAGTAGCCCCTACTCTCTGCAACTAGAGAAAGCCTACATGTAGCAACGAAGACTGAACAGAACCAAAAATAAATAAATTTTTTAAAAAATGGCCAATAACTCATGAAAAGATACTCAACATCATTAGCCATCAGGGAAACGCAAATAAGAACCATGATGAGATAGCACTTCAAACATACCAGAATGACCTTAATTAAAAAACTGGACAAGAACAAGTGTTGGCAAGGATGTGAAGAAAATGGAACCCTCATACATTGCCAATGGGATTGTAAAATGGTGCAGCCATTCTGGAAAACAGTTTGGCAGTTCCTCAAATATTAAAGTTACCACATGACCCAGCAATTACATATGTAGGTTTATACCCAAGAGAAATTTAAATGACATTTGTACAAAAATTTGTAGACAAATAGCATTAGTCATAATAGCCAAGGAGTGGAAACAATCCAAAAGCCCTCCAACTGATAAATAAATAAAACGTGGTATATCCAAACAAGAGAATGTTAATATTATTCAGCCATGAAAAAGAATAAAGTGCTGATACATGCTACAACATGGATATACCTTAAAAACATTGTCAAGTGAAATAAGCCAGATACACTAGGTCACATATTGTATTACTCCATTTATATGAAATATTTAGAATAGGCAAACTTACATACAGAAGGTAGAGAAGCAGTTGCCAGGGGCACTAGGGAGGGGGAATGGAGAGTGACTACTTAACTGAGGTTTCTTTGGAGGTGATGAAAATAGTGTTGATGATTGTACAATCATGTGAATATTAAAACCAGGGTAAATTTTATGGTATGTGAATTATTTCTTACTAGAAAACAGAAAAAAAAAATTTATTAAAAAAAAAAACTGCCATGGCCACCTGACAGGCCTAGGAATGAAAAAAAAAAATCACAGTGTACTTAATAAATACTAGTGTTACATATTTTTCATTTCCCTATACGTTTATACTCAACAGTAAGAGTTTTTAATGTCTTGACAAAAAATTTTAAAGGTCACAGAACAATTTTTCCTACTGATTATTAAGATCACTGTACATGGTTTCAGCTTATATATTCACTTTTACAGTCTCAAAGTATCATGCAAATTGAGTACTGCCTGTATAGTGACAGAAAAAATCTCATCTGAAGCATCTTTTGAAGAAGTGTAGGATGTGATTACCTACCTGTAATTCCTCTGCTGTGGAGACATCTAGTCCTGTGAGATCTTGTATTCTCATATTAATTCGAGACACCACAGGGTTTTCATAGCCAGAGAGCCAGGCACTAAAAACAAGAAATAAATTATTAGTTTTACTGATAAAGTTTCAATACACGAAGACGAATAGCTGTCATTTAAAAAGCCCTAATATACAGGACATTAAGGCTTTATCTATAGGCATTTACTTCATTTGCTTCTTTGATATGATTTTTTTTTTTTTTTTGCGGTACGCGGGCCTCTCACCGTTGTGGCCTCTCCTGTTGCGGAGCACAGGCTCTGGACGCACAGGCTCAGCGGCCATGGCTCATGGGTCCAGCCGCTCCGTGGCATGTGGGATCTTCCCGGACCGGGACACGAACCCGCGTCCCCTGCATCAGCAGGTGGACTCTCAACCACTGCGCCACCAGGGAAGCCCTTTGATACGATTTTTACTAATGATGTTGTAATTTTTAAAAGATGTTACATTCTACAGTTAGAGGTTGGAAAGGGAAAAAAACTAATACCATTTATTACTGAGTTTTTATGAAAACAGATGGATTAATGTAAGAAGACTATATAGGACTATCTACACTGAGAATGTTTTTTAATTCCGGAAAAATACATACATCAAAATGAAAACAACTGTTCCTTCTAGATAAGGTATAGGAACTGGCCAAGGTGAAGGTCATAGGGGTTTTAGCCTGATTTATATAATGCTAATGTTTTATAAGAAAAATTCATGTATTACTTGCCTAAATAAAAAAGTTTTGAAAGGTACCCAACACACCCAGTAGGATAGCTATAACCAAAAAGGTGTTGGTGGTGATGTGAAGAAATTAGAACCCTCATATATTGCTGGTAGGAATGTAAAATGGTGCAGCCACTTTGGAAAACACTTTGGCAGTTCCTCAAATTGCTAAATACAGAGTTACCATATGACCTAGCAATTCCACTCCTAGGTATATACCCAAGAGAAATTAAAATGTGTGGTCATACCAAAACTTGTACATAAGTATTCATAGTAGCATTATTAATAATGGCCAAAAAGTGGAAATAATACAAATGTCCATCAACTGATAGACAGATACATAAAATGTGATATATCCATAAGACAGATTATTGTGTCATGAAAAGGAAGTAATGATACATGCCACCACACGGATGAACCTTGAAACCATTATGTTAAGAAAGATAAGTCAGATACAAAAGGTCACACATTATGATTCCATTAATATGAAATGTCCAGAACAGGCAAATCAATACAGAAAGTAGATTAGTGGTTGCCACGAGAAGGCAGTATTAAGGAATGACTCTTAATGGGTACAGGATTTTCTTTTGGGGTGGTGAAAATGTTCTGGTATTAGATAACGGTGATGACTGCAAAGCTAAAAAAGACTAAAAACCACTGAACTGTATACTTTAAAGGGTAATTTTACGGTATGGGAACTATAGCTCAATAACATGGCACAGCAAAATTCAGCTCTCTCCTTTACATATGGTTTTTCCCAGTCTATTAGACTTTTTCTTTCTTCACTTCTCTCATCAAGCTTTGGTCCATCATTTCAACAGTATTCTTTTTTTGGGGGGGGCGGGGGAGCCGCGCCATGCAGCTTGCAGGATCTTCGTTCCCCAACCAGGGATCGAACCCGTGCCCCCTGCAGTGGAAGCGTGGAGTCCTAACCACTGGACCGCCGGAGAATTCCCTCAACAGCATCCTTGACTAAAAGCCTAAACTCACCTGTCTGGCAAAAAACACAAGCCTGATGAATTTCTTTTCTCCAAGCTTATACCTATAACACCAAATCATATTAGAAAAAGTCATGAGATAGGGCAGATATGTTCCACTAAAAATTCATGAACACTGGGACCTCCTTGGTGGCACAGTGGTTAAGAATCCGCCTGCCAATGCAGGGGACACGGGTTCAAGCCCTGGTCCAGGAAGATCCCACATGCTGCGGAGCAGCTAAGCCCTGTGCACCACAGCTACTGAGCCTGCGCTCTAGAGCCCGCGAACCACAACTACTGAACCTGCGGGCTCCAATTACTGAAGCCCGTGCTCCATAACAAGAGAAGCCACTGCAATGAGAAGCCCACGCACCACAACGTAAGAGCAGCCCCCGCTCGAAGCAACCGGAGAAAGCCCACGAGCGGCAACGAGACCCAACACAGCCAAAAAAAACAAAACAAAACAAACAATCATGAACACTAACTCCAAATGGGCCTTACTCTCGCCTCTATTCTGAACCCCAACCCACCTCAGACTCCTTCACTCAGTGGATTACATATCTCCTACGTCACAGATAAAATAGAAACCATACAATCTTTTCCTTATACATAGTTCATTCTAGTTCATTCCAGTTCCAAGAGGCGATTTCTCTCCATTATCTAAGGCCAATCCTCTGCCTTAGATTCTATTACCTCCTGCCATTTTAGGAACCATAAATCATTGATGAGCCCTTCTCTCTCATATAATCAACATCTCTTTTCAAAAATTCCTCCCACAGCTTTTAACAGGGCTTAAGACTTTCCCATTAAATAAATAAGCAAAAATTTTAAATTCTTTCCCTCAATTCTCTCTCCAGCCACCAATTTCTTTCTCCTCCATCTTCAAGTCAACCTTTTCACTGACTCCTCACTTCTCAATCCATTCCAATTTAGCTTTAGTCCCCATCACTCCATCAAAACTGCTCTTGCTAATATCTCACCCATAACCCTACTATGCGCTCCTAAATCTAACAAGATTTTCCCATTCTCATAGTATTTGCTCTTTTAGTAACATTTCAGAATGTTCATCCTTCTTGAAACTCTCCTCCTGACTCATTCATTCTCCAGGTATTATTCCTTTAGTCTCTCTGGATATTCCATCCTGGTCTCCCTCACAGCCTCTCACACTGTATTTTGTCTTTCTCCCAGTGCCCCAGCAGCACTTATTCAACAATGTTTCTTCTTGCCCTAAGGCTAGTGCACATGCTCATCTCTACCCAGAGTATTCTTCTGCTTAACTTTGCAAATTTAAGGCTTTGGATTATCATTTTAGTTGTCTCTTCTTCAGAGAAGCCTTCCTTGACTCCTCCCTGTGCCAGACCAGGTTTTTGTTTTGTTTTGTTTTTGGAACAGTAAGAGGAAAAAGTTTTTAGCTAATCACATGAAATTGACATGACATGCTATTATAAGTAAAGGAAGATAAATAATACTGTTACAAAATTTACATTTCTCACATCCATTTCAGAGGAAAATGCATTAGGATTCCTCTTGATCTGATGGACTGATTTCCATAAAATGGTTTTTTTTTTAATAGTAAATAACAGTATATTTTCTCAGACTGCTAAGAAGTGGTCAGAAAGGCAACTATAAAATCTATAATGAAAACAACTGACAGGATTAGGGCTGTTTCATGAAATATTAAGAACTATATCTCTTTTTTGGCTGTTAAAGCAATTGTTTGCTGTACCAGAGAAAAGGTGCACTGATTTAAAGAGCTTCTTCTTAAGTAATATACATTCAATTGTTCAAAACTGAAGTGAGTTTTCTTTCTAATGTTGCCCTCTTTTGGAGAACAAGCAAATATCTTTGTCTTTTGTATATAGTTAGGCAAATATTGTGAAATGCAGCTCTTGTGATCTAAATTTTATTCCCTCACAATTAAACGGGGGCAATTAATTATTATTAGGAATAAGCCTTTGAAACACTTCCAGCTTTTAAAACAGCAAAGCTTCTGAATAACTTCTCAAAACTAGCTTTCCATTTTGGTGCATGACCTGATACCTGACACATTTGATCTGTATTTTAGTCATTTCTTCTAATATCTACACTTTGCCTTCAATAAGGGTTAGTGTTGTGGTTTCAAACAATTTTTACATATAATAGAGTAAGTTTTCATTTCACAGAACTGAGTTTTTCCACTCATGTACCTGTGGAAGGTAATTTGAGCACACACATATTTGCATACATATTTGTGTGTATACATATACATTTTTTAAAGTAAGTCGCTTTTACCATTAAAATAAAGCTAGACAACAGGGAAACTACGAGGAACAGTTTGTCTTCCTTAGAAATCCTTTTCTAGGTTGAGAAGGGCAAGTACAATTTGCTGAAGGATTTGATGAAGCTCTAGTCTTTTCATCATGTGTTAATCCCACACTGTCATGTCTTATCACCACAGCTACATACATGTCCACTTCCTCAGTAGCACTAGCCTCGAGGTGTAATGTCTATCATAAACAGGACATTGCTGACCAAGCACTCAATACTGTTTGCAATCATTCAGCAACTCATTCTCCACTTTGCCCAATACTGGTATCAAAGTAACATTGACAACTCACCAATATCTTCCTCTGCACACTGCCCAAAATAGATATACACGTTCATTCCAGCTTCTCCATTTCCTAACTGCTGGAACTACATCTTCAAAGAATGCTACTTTCATACACCCAGCTGTGAATGCTGCCCGCCACGCCACGTAGCCCTGAAGTTATTTCAGTACCAAGGTCTTTTGGTCCAGAGACATTTGCCAGCACACATTATCTACCACAGCACGGACCATCTATTTTGCATCATCCACTCCATTTCCCAGATGCTGTAGGGATCAGAATACCCCAACCCCATGGGAATCCTCTTCAGCCTGTTTCCTCAAAAGACTGAGGTCCTGGGACTTCCCTGGTGGTCCAGTGGGTAAGACTCCACACTCCCAATGCCGGGGGCCCAGGTTCGATCCCTGGTTGCGGAACTAGATCCCGCATGCATGCTGCAACTAAGAGTTTGCATGCCACAACTAAGAAGTCCACATGAAGCAACTAAGAGTCTGCATACCACAACTAAGAAGCGCACATGCCGCAACTAAAGATCCCACATGCCGCAAACTAAAGATCCCACATGCCGCAAACTAAAGATCCCACATGCTGCAACTAAGACCAAAATAAATAAATAAATATTAAAAAGTTTGAGGTCCTGCTGGCACTCCTCTTCTTTACAAGAGGAAAGAAGTATCTTTGTCTCTTTGTTAAGATACTCAATGTTTTCTTTGATGTAAAGAAATTGTTCTTCACAAAACTAATCAAGTGGTACCTTTAATATCTAATGGATCACGGTGACTTTGGTGGGCAGCTACTGGATGCTACTATGAGAATCACCCTATATTGGGAGGTGGGAGAGTAGTGGCACCTGTGCCTGCAGAACGATCGTGGGCGTCTCACAGCCCTCCGTTAATCTCAGGGTTGGCAACTACCTGCAACCTGAAGCACATCAGGGAGACGCTACCTCCATGCACCTGGAAGTGGAGAAGGCAGCCACCCCAATATGTTTTTATAGTACTACATATCCTTCCTTTGTGGCATTTATAACAATTGTACATTAATTTGTTATTTAAGGTAAGACATCTTCATTCAACTACTAGTTCCAAATACGTATAAATTCTGCCTGGTTTTGCTCACCACTATATCCATAGTGCCTGGCACATAGTAGATGCTCAATAAATATTTGCTGAATGAATGAATCCTGAAGATGTCTTAGAACTAATCCAAGATTTATTTTACTTTACCATAGTATTTGTCTGATGATCTCATGCAAATTTATAGGGATTGGCCAAGTAGAATTCCTCTGTGTCACAGAAATAGGAAGGATCCAAGAATTTTATTGTTATAAAGGATGTAGCTGATAAATACACTAAGAATTTATTTCTTCCAATTCTGACCAAGTTCCTGGTAGAACTAATCTCGTATGTCAATGTACCTTTTTTGCCTGGCAACAATTTCATAGATTTTTGAATTTTATAAGCAACCAACTACTGACTTGATTTTTATAGACAACTGCAACACAAGATTGGCAAGTGTTCTAATAAAGTTTCAAACTAAATACATCTTGATAAAAATAACTGTTCCTATTTCATCCTGGAACCTATCACCCAAGAGAACCTGGTCTTCTGACATCTTCAACTTTCTTCTCTGCTACCACCAATTCTTAAGCATCTATTCTTATATTTTTCTCTTGTACTTTGGTAGAAGCATTGTCCTTCAGCCTTTCAGAGGCTAGAGCATCTATCTATGCTTTTGAATCTACCTTTTCCATAGGCCTTACTCCAGCAGTTATTGCCTCCCTTTCTATCTTTAATCTTTTCCTTGCTTACTAACTCTTCAGACTGAAGTATCCTGTTATCAAGAACACATTTACTTTTGCCATTTTAGCAAATTATCATTCCAGTCTTTTACTTTTATAGTTTTAAAATTATGGAAGCAAGAAATGCTTGTTATATTCAACAAATGGTTCTGGGACACTGGATAACCATATGCAAAACAAAGAAGATGGACCCCCTACCTCACACCATAATAAAAAAATTAACTCAGAAGGGATTAAAGACCTAAATATATAAGCTAACATTACAAAACTTTTAGAAAAAAAAATTGGCATACGGTTTAGCTATGACCTCAAAAGTACAAGCAGCAACAACAAAAATAAACAGGACATCATCAAAATAAAACGTTTGTGCCTCAGAAGACATGAATTTCAGAACAGCATTATTCATAATAGCCAAAAAAGTAGAAATAACCTAAATATCTATCAACAGATAAGACAGATAAAAAGGTGGCATATCCATACAAAAGAATGTTGTTCAGCCATACCTTGAAAACATGCCAAGTGAGAAGCCAGACACTAACAGTCCATGTAGTACATAAAAAATATCCAGAAGAGGCAAATCCATAAAGACAGAAAGCAGATTAGTGGTTGCCCAGGGCTGGGGCAGGGAGAGGATTAAGGATTAAGTGGTTATGGCTAAGGAGTATAATGGAAATGTTCTAAAATTAATTGTGGTGATGGATGCATAAGTCTCTGAACATACTAAAAACCACTGACTTGTACACTTCAAATGGGTGAATCAATAAAGCTTTTAAAGAAATACTTATAAAAATTTCAAACAGGGTGCCGCAGTGGTTAAGAATCCACCTTCCAATGCTGGGGACACAGGTTCAACCCCTGGTCGGAAAACTAAGATCCCACATGCCGTGGGGCAACTAAGCCAGCACACTGCAACTACTGAGCCTGCGCACCACAATTACAGAGAAGCCCGCGTGCCTCAAATACAGAACCCACACTCTCTGGAGCCCACACACCACAACTAGAAAGCCCATGCGCAACAACTATTGAGCCTGCATGCTCTGGTGCCCATGCACCACAACTAGAGAGAAACCCACATGCCACAACGAAGAGGCCCCGCGCTGCAACGAAAGACTCCACGTGCCGCAACTAAGACCCAATGCAGCCAAAAATAAAATTAAACAAAATTTAAACATTTTCAAACAGTATAAAAGTTTATGAAGTTCCTTTCCTCGTCCCACTCCTCACAGGTAAACAGTATTAACAAATAGATATGTATCCTCTCAACAGTTTCCCCCATGTATGAACAGACATACAGAGAGAATTAAAAAAAAAAAAAAAAAAGAATCCACCCTTCAATCTTTCACCATAATATACACATACACTTTTTCCCCCTGAAAATACTTCTGACATCTTTCCTAGTCAATACACATAGCACTGCCTCATTTTTTAAAAATTACTGTGGTTAAACAATACACAACATAAAATTAACCACTTTAACCATTTTTTAAAATATGGTAAAATACACATAAAATTAACCACTTTAACCATTTTTAAGTGTACAATTCAGTGGTGTTAAGTACACTCACAAGGTCACACAACCATCACCACTATCTATTTCCAAAACTTTTTCTTCATCGCAAACTGAAACTCTGTACCCATTAAACAATAATTTGCCATTTCCCTCTCCTCCCAGCCCCTGGTAACCTCTAATATACTTTTTGTCTGTATGAATTTGCCTATTCTAGGTACCCCCTGTAAGTAGAATCATACCATATTTGTCCTTTTGTACCTGGCTTATTTCACTTAGTATAATGTCCTCAAAGTTCATCCATGTCATATAGCATGTATCAGAATTTCATTCCTTTTTAAGGCTGAATATAGTCCATAATTTGTTTATACCACATTTTGTTTAACCATTCATCCATTAATAGTCAACAGCCTCCACCTGTTGACTACTGTGAATAATGCTGTTATGAACATGGGTGTACAAGTAATCTGAGTCCCTTTCAATTTTGGGGGGTATATACCTAGAAGTGGAATTTCTGCATCATATCATAATACTATGTTTGACTTTGTGAGGAAATGCCAGCCTGTTTTCCACAGCAACTGTAACACTTTACATTTCCATTCCTCATTGTTTTTTAAACTACTGCTTTTCTTTTTAAAATAAAATACCTTTAATTTCAAAATGACCACAAAGGTCAGTCAATAAAGCACTGGTTAAATAAGGTTGTTTCTAATTTTTCTCTAGTACAAACAATATTGTAACAGAAATTTCTGTATATCTTTGCATACTTATGCGAATATCTCTGTAGGACAAATTCCTAGATGTGGAACTGCTAGATGACTTTTACTTTTTTTTTTTTTTTTTCCGGTATGCGGGCCTCTCACTGCTGTGGTCTCTTCCGCTGCGGAGCACAGGCTCCGGACGTGCAGGCCCAGCGGCCACGGCTCACAGGCCCCCAGCCGCTCCGCGGCATGTGGGATCCTCCTGGACCGGGGCACGAACCCGCGTCCCCCGCATCGGCAGGCAGACTCTCAACCACTGCGCCACCAGGGAAGCCCCGACTTTTACATTTTGATAAATGTCAAATTGCCCTCCAAAAAAGTTTCAGTGATTTATACTTCTATCAACTGTTCATGAGAGTGCCCATTTCATAAAATCCTTGCCAGTATCAATCTTTTCAATCTTTGCCAATCTTAGAGGCAAAAATATTTTAATTTTTTAACTTTTTAAAAAAAGTTTTAATCTGCACTTCTTGTTATATCACAAATGATCTCAATAGAAGGTTTGAGGCTTAGCAGTTAAGACTCAGATGAGAGAAAGTCATTGATAACTGCAGCTTAAATATAAACTTATCTTAACTGTGGTTCTGCCATAGTCATTAGAGAGGAAAATGAGTTCCACATAGGAAGTTATTTCACTTAATTTGACTTTTACATGAAAACCTCTCCAAAATATACTAAGATTTTCCTAAGCTGGAGAACTCCATATGTTTAAAACATTTTATTCATCTAGATCCCACCCTTAAAGCATTACTGCTAATCTGTCTTCAGCAACATTATTGTAGACCTATCAGGTAGGTGAAGAAATTAGCTCTGAGTTGTTTTAACACTGCTAAAAATTCAGGAGACAACGATACTGTAATATGTTAACTGTCTATTCTTTAGGATCTGGAAGTCTTACTCCTACATTAAATTAAGTAGTCGGAAATCAACATTCTTTCTTCTAGTACTCAGTGCTTTAACTGAGTTAGAATGTAAAGTTATAATATTTACTATAACAGGAAAAAAAATCATTTGAACAACATTCTTTATCTTTTGTAAAATTATAATTGAAAATGTCAACTAAGTTTTACAGTGTTTTTTCCACAAAACATAATTTAGTGCCAGGAGAAAAACAGAATTCTTTCTCCAGATAATTTTATATATGTGTCCTTTTTTTCCATTAATAACTAGATAATCCAAAATATATTTCTTTTGTTCTTAATGACAGGAACCTGAGAGCTACGCTGTACATGCAGAGTAACATTGCAATATATTTTTTTCATTTCTAATGAATTTCTACTGTTAAAAAATCTTTATTATTCGTTTAATATATGCTTTTTAAAAATATCACTGGAATGCTTTATTTAAATAAGGAGAAACATTCTCACACTGCATGACTATATTTCTAATACTAAGGAAGGCATGCTCAAGCAAATAGACAACACCATTTTGGAGGTTTTGAAGATTGTTATAAAACCTCCAAAGGAAATATGATTAATATAATTTGAATGCCACTATGTGATTTTTTGCAAAGGCAAAAGATAATTCAGGGCCCAAAGTGCCAATTACAGAGGGCGAAACTTTCAATAATTCTTCTCTAAGTGCTTAATAGTTAACAAAGAAAGGCTAATCATCCACACTGGGAATTTATCCAGTCCCTTTGGTTCTTAGTGGGACAATTATACAACACTATAGATCTATCCATTTCAGTTATCTCAATCTGAGAACCACTGTTCTACCCAATAGAAGGCAATGTTGTTGTTAAAAGTTAGGCCAATTTGGACTTCCCTGGTGGCACAGTGGTTAAGAATCCACCTGCCAGGCTTCCCTGGTGGCACAGTGGTTGAGTGTCCACCTGCCAATGCAGGGGACACGGGTTCATGCCCCGGTCCGGGAAGATCCCACATGCTGCAGAGCGGCTGGGCCCGTGAGCCATGGCCACCTGGTCTGCGTGTCCAGAACCTGTGCTCCGCAACGGGAGAGGCCACAACAGTGAGAGGCCCGCGTACCACAAAAAAAAAAAAAAAAAAAAAAAAAGAAAAAAAAAGAATCCACCTGCCAATGCAGGGGACGCGGGTTCCAGCCCTGGTCTGGGAAGATCCCACATGCCACTGAGCAACTAAGCCTGTGCACCACAACTAGTGAGCCTGCGCTCCAGAGCCCACAAGCCACAACTACTGAGCCCATGTGTCACAATTACTGAAGCCCGCGCGCCTAGAGCCCATGCTCCACAACAAGAGAAGCCACCGCAAAGAGAAGCCCGCGCACCGCAACAAAAAGTAGACCCTGTTCACCACAACTAGAGAAAAGCCTGTGTGCAGCAACAAAGACCCTACACAGCCAAAAATAAATAAATAAATTTATTTTAAAAATTATTCATTAAAAAAAATTATGGCACTTAAAAAAAATTTTGATTATCATTCAAAGCTATTTGCGGGGGGGGTGGGATGGCAGTGGGATGAATTGGGAGATTGGGATTGACATCTATACACTAATATGTATAAAACAGATAACTAATAAGAACCTGCTGTATAAAAAATAAAATTAAATTTAAAAAAAACAAAGCTATTTGCATTGATCTCTATATTGTAAAAATATTAAAATATTTTTACACTGTATTTGCTCCTTAACATGGGGGGGTAAATTAAATCTTAAGCATAATAAAATATCATACTGTAGGAAATATGTACTTGAAAGTAAAAAAAATGAAATCACTTCCAAGAAGTGATTCTGATTCCACCAGAATCAAAGAAGCTTTTTCTATCACACTAAGTAGACTGTTTATTTGCATATCTCATTATTTATGTTGCTTTAACTGGACTTATAAGCTCAAATAACTAAACTGTCTTCTCAGAGCATATAACTGAATGTTTACCTCTCAAAAACTAAAATTCCATTTCTTTGATTTAGTCAAAATTATTAGCTTCTCCATTAACAAGTCGTAGTAAATTTTTTTTTTAAATATTGGAAAAGACAAAAAATGATTTGCCAGAAGTTCGCAGATAGTCAATAAAGTAAATAAAAACTTTATGTTTTTAAACAGTAATGAATTACACACATACTTTGCCCAAGGAAAATTCTATTTGCTAGAACACTGGAACATATTTTTACTTCCACAGATGATGATGCAATCACTTAAGAAATTTCTCAAAATACAGATATTTGAAATTCCCTTCTGACCCTTTCAAAATACAGATGTTCCCAGAGTAAAAGGGATCAACATTAACTGACATCAGTACACATAAACTGTTTCTGCTATTTTGCGTTTGAGATGCCTTCTTCAGAGGCATAAAATATGAAGGAAACAGAAAACACTCATTTATTACACTTGTAAAATCTTCAAAATTCAGATTTACGGTGATGGGTAGAAAATGTCTTGACATAGCTATTAAATTTCCAAAACAGTAGAAACTTTTAATTTGTTAAAATATGAAATGTATTTGATATTTTATGGAGCAAATTCCTTCCTTAACAGTTAAGAGCTCTCCCTCAAAATATATATTTTATTTTTAAAAGGGCTGATGAACAATTTTCCTTAAGAGTAAAGATGAAAATCACTGTGCTGTGGAACTCTTCTTTTTACTATGTTGTTTTGAACACAAACACACACCCACACTGCATACTTTGCCAAGCCTGTGTGAATTTATTGTAGTGTTACTCAGTCTTCTAATGCTTCTAATGCTACTGGCTAAATATCTTCTGCTATTATAAATAATATGAAGCATGGTTGGGCCTTTCTCAAAAATCCAATAAAATTGCTTCTCAGAGCTATAAAATTATAATATTTAAAAAATAAGTTCAAAATATTTAGAGGTATTTAGTTCCTAAGAGAGAAAAAATGTTTGTAGACCACCTTTCTGCGAGTAATTTATTTTGACTTGTTGGTAAAAGCCCAATGACTCTGTGGGCTGAATATTTTGTCAAAAGGTCTATTGTATATATAGAAAATTTCCAAAAATGACTTCTAGAACATTAAGTTCATAAAATTTTGTTTTAAATGATTCCTAAAAACAGCAAAATCTGGAAAATTTAGATACTTACTAGGTTTATGACAGTAAAAATGCCTAACATCATGTAATCTCTGACAAAATATACAATGGATTTAGTTATTTTATTAAAAATAGATAACGGCTTCATTTTTTTAGACATGAATAAGGTTCTGTAAAATGGAAAATTAGCTTATTCAAAACGAGGGTTAATTACTATGCACAGAAGCATTATAAGCCATAGCTCAACATGTCTATCCAAATTAGTTACTGCAAATCCTTACCTTGTATTAGTGTTACTAAAATCAAAATCACATTATAGGAATGTGATTAGGGGCAAGGGGACAGGTAGTGGTATAGGGCAAACAGTTAGGAGACCAGAATATGTGTGTGGGGATGCTGAAGGTTAATATGTGAAGGACATAAAGCTTTGCCTAAAAACAGTAATTAAGAAAATGAAATCAATGCATTCTATCTAGCCTTTATAGTACTTTTGCTATGACTCATAGCAACAATGTTAACTTTTTTTGTTTGAGTGCCTAAGATAGTTGTTAAAATCTATGTACTCCTTTGCACAATTTTTAGGTGACAAATGAAATTTTTCATCGTAAGAGTTTCAAAGGATTTAATTCTGTCATACTGAAAACAGTGGTAATTTCTGAAAAATGATTACTTGTTTTATGTATCCAGTGGACTCTAAATACCATAATGATTTTATGCCCACCATCATCCACTTTAAAAAATATATATTAATGAAGCATTTTTTAAAAACTGGGAAATTTTACATTATTCTTTTCTTTTTTTCCTTGAACTTGCATTTTCATTCCATTTTTAAACAGTGATTCTCAACAGGGGTAGAGAGGTGGAGTTCCCAGGCATGGTGGTGGGAATTTTGCCTGCCAGGGTACATTTGGCAATGTCTGAAGACATTTTTGATTGTCACAACTGGGATGATGGGTGCTTCTGGCATCCAGTGGGCACTAGAGATGCTGCTAAACATCCTATGAGGCTCAGGTCAGTCAACAAACAACAATCATCTGATACAAGATGTCAATAGTGTTGAGGTTGAGAAGCCCTGCCCTAGAGTGATATATTTCTATGACCAAAAGTCTTTTATTCATCACATTATACTTCTCTACAAGAAAAATATTTATGTAAACTGATAAAAATATAAATTTCCTATAACATAAAGGCCTAAGTGTTAAAAAAAAATGTCTCCTAGAATGGGTTATTACAATTATAATTAGTATACATTAAAAAACATGATTAAACAATCATCATCAAATATAAAAAGTGAAAATATATTAAAAGATTCCTAATGAATGGATAAAAGCTTATTTTGTTATTTTCAATTAGGTATTGTATCTGTGAATAAATATTGCTACAATGAGACGGAATTCAGCTCACTGATACTTCTATTTTCATTTTTATGAGAGCTGAGAAACCTTTATGTAAATAAGTAGATGGAAAAGGAGTTCTGTTGAAATAATGTCACTTATTTTGTAAGCTCCTATATGTTATATACACTAATAAGTTACATAGTGACCTTTTATTAAAAATTATTTCAGTGATCTATCAGCCAATAACTTAAGGAGATTCTCTTAAATATTGTTAAAAGCAAAGAATTTGAAACCAACTGACTTGCAGAGGATTTGTTAGGTAATCCTTCAAGGCATTCATTTTCTCACTACCTACTGAGTAACCCAGAGATTTTTCAACCCCTGCTTTACTACAGAGACCAAATTAGGCCTTGGTCAATGAAGACTCTTTAGGAACTTCCCTTACTTTAATATGAGAACACAGCTTCACTTATCAGGTAGGGTTTGGGATATCTCAGCAGGCATTTTAAAATCTAGTTAATTTCTATTAACTGCCGCATAACCACGTCCATCATGAAAAGTCAGGCACGGGTGTCATCAAATACCTATGCCTAATACCCTAGTTCTTAGAAATCATATGATGGGTTTTATGAAAATTAGATTCTCAAGAAAGAAAATAGTCCAAATATGACTAAAATTCTTCCCATTACTCCCTTACCTCTTAGATACTCTGTACTGTGCTGTGGTCAATTTTCCAGTCTCAGGGTCATGTACTGTAGCTCGGCTCAGCTACAAAAAAAGAGAAAGGACAAGGACTTACTCACGTAGCAGGCAATTTGGGGCTTTTGTTTTGTTTTGCCAAGCCACAGGTGATTGGAAGGGTTCAGATTGGTCTGGATGGTAGGTAATGGTTTCGAATCAGCAAAAACATTTAGAAAGGTGGCAATAAGAAAAGCCACTTCCAAATCAAGAGAAAATGGGTTGACAGATTTTTGTTGTAGATTGTCCTTTCACTTTTTTTTAAAAATCATTTGAAGCTCTATGTAAATTTTTTATAGCACTGGGTTTCACAGGTGCTTTCTCAGATCTAGAAGTTTAATGTTCTTTAAATTATTTGACAAAAGAATAATTAGTGGTCTCTTTAGTCTCTTTAAATTCATTTTTTAAAACTCTCACCAAGCTATAACTGTTGTTAAATCTCTCTGGTGAAGTAAAAGGCAACTAAACTCAGAAGTAATAGCATTTGAAAGGCTGAGATCTGAAGCATAACTCTGTTCTTTCCATTGCCAGCTTTTAAGTCAGCAAGTTTTTTAAAATAAAAACTCCAACAGGAGAAATAGATTACTCCAAAATGACAATGTTATTTTATAAGATGCATGAACAAATGCCAATACAATCATCATGAAGAATGATGTGAATTCACCACAGCATTTATGAATATGAGAGAACTACATAAACAAAGACTACTCCCAGATTAATCCAGGCTGCTGCTTTCTTTCCCCCCCTCTTTGGCAAGAAAAAGGAAAAAGAAAACAAGTATAAAAGCCATTTCCTGGATATCTGATTCCTAACCTGAAGAGCGATGCAAAGCATATTAACTCCCTAAAAATAACAGACCAATTAAATATTAAAAACAGAACTTCTAGTTAAAGGGAAAGACCTGTGAAACACAAAGCAGTTTATCCATGCGTAAAAATAGGTGGTGACTTGACTGGAGACTGAAAATGACCTACTTCCCTTAAATGAATAATTCCTGTAGGATGTACAAAACACTCATTAGAGGGCAAAATATGCAGCATACACATCTCTTACCTTTTGCTAATTCTGTAATGTACCGTCTCCAAGTCTCCTGTTATTGGGTTTGAAATGGTGGCTCGCCTCAGCTGTGAAGCCAACCATCAAAATAGTTGCATTATAAAAAAAAAAAAAAAAAGAATCACATTTATCCAATCAGTCAGAATTCTGGGATTTTTTTTTTACAAAGGAGGCTAAAAAGAGAAAGTAATTCCATAGACTTCCAGTCACCTGTGTTTAGCCTTGAAAGCCTGTTGATTTTTAAATATTTTCTATTTTTAAAAGTTCTTTAAAATTTTTTGTTTTTGTTTTGTGTGAATGGAGGGTACACAAACAAAAGAGACTGGAAATTAAATTTCTTTCAACGGTTAGAGGACGTGACGTGAGGAAAAGAAATTTCTAAAATTTGAAGTCTAATTTATAGTTATAAGAATGGCTATTTGCAGTTAATAATCCATTCCAAACTTTTTGTTTTAATTTTTTCGGTGATGGAAATGTTTGCAAAGATAATGTTCAAAATTTGTTTCTAGGTCATCTTTTCTTCCTTCAAGATATTTACTCATATATTTCACATAAACAGTGAAATAATCTTGGATGAGCACAAAGACAGATGAAAAGAACTCATAAATGTTAAAAAACAGGAGATGACAGCCAAGATAATGATTTTAAACTTTTTTCTAAAAATGAAGGATGATTCAGATGTTAACAAAAGAGTATAAAATTTTTATTGTCATTGAATTTCTTGATCAAATGATCCAACTGAGGCATCCACTTTGAAGATTGAGGCCTCCAAACCCAGAAATATAAGACTTGATCTCCAAGCTGAAATGAACTCCTAATAAATATTCTACCAAGGTAATTTTGGTTTACTGACCACAAATAGTGAACTAAAATCCAAGAGAGAATGACAGAATATGATGTGATTATAAGTGGCATTCTGCTTAAGAGATTTATAAGAACTCCCTTGGACAACATCCATACATATTAAACTCGTCTTTTCCATTTAAAATGTAATCTTTAGTAAAATACAAAAAGTACCCATTTGGAAAAGTAGTAAAACTTAACAACAACAACAACAACAATTCTGACTTCAAGTTTATTCTACAGTACAGATATCCAGACAACTCAACTTTTATGATATAACATGGAACAGCAAACTGTGGTCCATGGGCCAAATTCATCCAGCTACCTGCTTTTAGAAATAAACTTTCATTGGAATATAGCCACGTTCATTTATGTATTTTCTATGGCTGCTTTTGCACTGCAACAGCAGGGGTAAGTAGTTATATAACAGGCTATACAGCCTGCAAACCTAAAAAATATTCACTATCTGGACCTTTACAGAAAAATTTGCCAACTCCTGTGTAATAATTGAGCAAAAATATTCCTAGTGTTTATTTAATAATCTCTTTATGAAAATGATGACAGTTTGTATTTTACTATCAATAAGACCAAACAGATTTTAAGAACAAGCTGATGGGAAAAAAGGCAAGAGCATAAAGGGCAGTCTTTCTCACACTCCCACAAAAGAAGAATTTCTATGCTAAACACTAAGTTTATAGGATTGTATTTACAATAAATTGTTTTTCTTATTAAGATAAATGACGTGGGTTGAAGTCAGAAAACTATGATGTCCTTATTTCAGATTAGCAAGATGTTTGTACCCAGCTATATCCTTCTAGTAATAATGTACCTAAACAGGAATAAAAGTACTTCAAGTATTATTTCAGATAAAACTATAGAAGATATAAAAAGTTGGTCTTTGATTAGTCTCTGAGATTAAAGGGCTCCAAAGTACATAGAAAACTTTTTCAGGAAGGTGCTGAAACACAAATTTTTCAAGTGTGAATAAAAATCTCATCTATGATTTTCATAAATAAGTGCTTAAAACCCAGTTGCAAGGTATGTTATTTGTGCTGATAACAGAGAACAACTGGTACAGAGCTTAGTTAATGCCATTAGTTTGCAACAACAATATCTAAAACTATCTATGGGCTTATTGCCATGTCAATTATCATTTTTATAATCTTGCAAAGGAAAAAACTGAAACACCGGTAGAGTAAATTGAGGAGAGAAAAAAAGGAAAAAATTATTTACCCTTGGTTTTGCTAGATCTTTAACAATTTCAATTTCTGCATCAGAAATAATATCATGGAAGCGAATAATACGAGGCTTGTCCCACTCATCCTCCTGTTTGGCTGGAGCCAGAATAAATTTAGGATTCCGGTTTCCATCATGGTAGCGGCAAAAGAGTTTTTTCTGTCTCCGAGGAGTCTAAACATAAAGTTAAAAATATTATAAATATATTAGAGTAATAATATTTTTAATGCTTGTTCCTATGAAGATAAGAAACAATAATCATGCTAGTGTATACACAGAGTATCTGAGGAAGAACACACAAAAGAAACAGTACCCTGCAAATATTCTGCATCAAATGGGACCTTCAGGATTGTAAAAGTTTTATTAATGATTATTTTCTGGAAGAGATGGTAGGCCTTAAATTTTTAAAAGGTGAGGTTTCTCTTTAACCCCTTCTCTCATCAAAATAAAGTTCAGGCATTGTAAATATGAAAGAAATAATAAAATATTTATAGAAATATGAAATGAATGGCCAGCACTGCTCCAAACTTCACAAGGTAACTGGGAAGCACTCAGAAAGTTTCTAAAAGAAAAAGAAAACAAAACAAAACCTAACCAGGTTTTCCCAAATACCTCCCAATTTTAAAAAAATTTAAGGGATTTTTTTTTTTAAAGTAAAGAAGAAAATGGGTAGCTCTGAAAAAGAGAAAATAAGTTATTAAACAAAGAAGCCAGGTGCTTTTACTAGCAGGTATTAAAGACAGAGTGGTCAACAAAACAAATAAAGGTTCCTTTCAATCATCTATGTATTATATTAACTAAATAAGTTATTCCATTGCTGATTCTTCTCTTGATTAAACAAGTATTTCATATTATGAGGTAGGAATAATATTAGTTTTGGTTTTAATTATTAACTATACAAAAACAAATAATGATTCATGTTTATTCTTGTACTTTATTTACCTAGAATCAAATCCAAGGTTTTATATCAAATAAGCTTTTTATATGATGATGAGATGAATTTAACTATTCTGAGAAAAAGGATGCTCCTTTGACCTGGGGCAGAGTTGACGTGTGTGTGCTACATCAACAAACTGGCAAATTAAGAGACTTCTGTTTTTATATCTGTAGTTCTATTTTGCTCTCTTCTTTAAGAGATTCTAAGGGCAATAAAAAATATCTGCTTACTATTGGAAATCTGAACACTGACTAGATATTTGATGATATTATGGAACTACTATGAATACTGTGATACTGGAAATACCATGATAATGGTATTGTGGTTATTTTTTAAGAGTCCTTATCTCTAAAAGACACACACTAAAATATTTAGATGTGAAATTTTAAAAAAATGTTTCATGAGTCTAATTTGTATTTACTTATTAGCTCCCAAAGCGAAAGTAAACATGTTCTTCTGGAAATCCACAAACTTATCAAAAATGTCAACATAAATATGATCTACTTATTTGCTGTTACAGGTTAGGCTGTCAACAGTGAGTCATCAAATACCAGGAAGTCATCAACATAAAAACGTAAAACCCAGCTTCAGTTTATCAGTAGTAGAGAAAAAGTTAAACACTATTCAAATGTTTTCACTTAAAAGTACTCACTTCAAAAATTCACTAACTCCTTCTATGTATGCCCACATTCAACTGAACACTAGTACCACATGATATTCCTTAAATGAGGATTCCATGATCAATTAATGTTGAGAAACAAAGTATATCCTATCCATAATGCACATTATCATAAAAAGGATCTGAAAAGTCCTAAAGCTGAACAAAAACTATGTTCCCCACGCTTGAACTTTATTATTTTTGGCCTATTACCTATTAAGTATCCTGAAGCACTGGTAATCTGAGTATGAATACATAAATATAGATATACAATAAACAAAGGGATATTTTTAGACATGTTTTAGTATTTTAAAGAATAACTGTTAAAGCCAAAATCTGTTTAAAGTCTTTGTGCATTTTTTTTGTGTGTGTGTGGTATGCGGGCCTCTCACCGTTGTGGCCTCTCCCATTGCGGAGCACAGGCTCTGGACACGCAGGCTCAGCGGCCATGGCTCACGGGCCTAGCCGCTCTGTGGGATGTGGGATCTTCCCGGACTGGGGCACGAACCCGTGTCCCCTGCATCGGCAGGCGGACTCTCAGCCACTGCGCCACCAGGGAAGCCCAAGAATTTGATAATTTAAGGGAAGTGATAAAGTTTTTTCTTATATCTTAATGCAAAAGAGATTTCAGCAATCTTAAATAGAAATAATATACCATTCTAAACCACCCTATGAAACAGTGGATTTATCTATACAGTGATCTCTTTTGGTTCTGCTCCTAGTCAACCTTGACAGGATTGCCTAGTGAAATGTTTTCGTCCATTTAAGAAATATTAAAAATGCACAAAGGGCTTCCCTGGTGGCGCAGTGGTTGAGAGTCCACCTGCCGATGCAAGGGACATGGGTTCGTGTCCCGGTCCGGGAAGATCCCACATCCCGCGGAGCGGCTGGGCCCGTGAGCCATGGCCGCTGAGCCTGCATGTCCGGAGCCTGTGCTCCGCAACGGGAGAGGCCACAACGGTGAGAGGCCCACGTACCGCAAAAAAAAAAAAAAAAATCTGATTCTTCACCTTAAAAAGCCTGTTTTAATCTATGAAAAGGGTAATAATTACCAAAAACGCATTGTAATGGTATATGATCCACAAGTTTTGTTTTAAAGCTATTTTACTAAGGGTTGGAGCATATTAAGTGTGACACCTATAATAAAGTGATGTGGCATACTGTAATACTTTTATCAATAATTCGATTTTTATCACAAATTTTAAAAATAAAAGAATTCTGAATCTCTCTAGAACTATGTACAATACAAACACGCACACACATCCACTTCCACACACACACAATTGGCTTTTCCACTTTACCATTTTGATACCCTCCCCACGGCACAGCATTTCGTACTTCTGTCTCTCTGGCAGGTAATCCGCAGCAACCCCTTTTTTCTTCGGTGTGGTTTTCTGATCAGATTGGTCATCTGAAGCAGACTTATTGGCATCTTTTTCTTTAGCCATTATATACTCAAAATATTTTAAGTTACCATTAGCTCTCTGATGTTCAGGATCTATTAGAAAAGAAAGAAAGCATGTCCATGAGTAAGCTTACAGTTGTTCAAGCATCAGAATACAACAATGTACAAATTGAGGAATATATAAATTTACCTTCCAAACCAGGATGCTTTTGAGAGTGAAAGGAGGCACTAATGAAAATTATTATACCAAAACAATAGGTATAAACCTGTACTGCCCAAAGCACATCAAGACATATAGTCACCCTATACAAAAAGAGTTCTGGAGATGGAATCAGCCATTTATTTCAAAGTAGCAATTACCGCTTGTGCTTTGAGAATGTTCCATGTGAGAAGTTACTAATCAGCTTTGATGTCAAATGAATTTTAAAGTATTACTTATTACACTTATTTGAAGCAATGGAAAAGATTTTTCTGAGATTGAAATGTAATGACCATGAGGAAGACAAGGTATACAGTTCAAAAGCAACCTTTACCGCAGACACATTATAAACACAGAACACAGTCTACTTCTGAGGGCTGAGTGGACTTCTGTCCCAAAATTCTAAGTGAGATGGAAAAGAGAAACTAAAAATATAATTTTCAAATAAGCCAGAATCCACTAACTGCCTTGGAATTGCTAGTCATAATTGTTAGCTATCTTTTAGTAGGGGAAAGGAGGACTACTCCACCCATCCAGGAGAAAAAAAATCCAAACCACCAGACACACACAAATGAAAAAGACAGAACAGAACACAGGAACTTCACTTGTGACATTAATTGAAGTGTTTAAAAAATCTAGCCTTAGATTTGTAAAATACTTCTTGTCTTTGAGAAACTGCTCGTAATATATGTTGTGATATACACAATATGAGTCTACTTTTGTAAAAGAAAGGGAAAAGGGGGGAGGGGGTATACTACGAGGAAACAAAAAAAATTGGTGGGTATCTCTGAGTGATTGGCTCTGAGTGATGACTCTTCTGTATTTTTTTCTACAATGAATGAAGTATTTTTTAAGTCAGGAGGAAAAATATCACTAAAAAATGCTGGGGAAAAAAGGATAGTTGAATTAATATCTCAATTTATTAATTCACTCAACTAAGAAGTAACCTAATTATCAAAAGCTTATTTTCAGGGCTTCCCTGGTGGCGCAGTGGTTGAGAGTCCGCCTGCCGATGCAGGGGACACGGGTTCGTGCCCCGGTCCGGGAAGATCCCACATGCCACGGAGCGGCTGGGCCTGTGAGCCATGGCCGCTGGGCCTGCGCGTCCGGGGCCTGTGCTCCGCAATGGGAGAGGCCACAGCAGTGAGAGGCCCGCGTACCGCAAAAAAAAAAAAAAAAAAAAGCTTATTTTCAGATGACCAATGTTTTTGAACTGTTCAACTCTCCTAATATACACATATTTACCTATTCATAAAAAGAATTTTTTTTAAGTTTTAAAGCTTCGTTATACACCAAAGACCACATGAATTTTTTTAGCATACAACTCCACCACAGATTCTGAGTTAGTAGGTATGGTATGGAGATCAAGGAATTTTCATTTCTAACAAGTATCCAAGTAATTCTGATGCATGTGGCCCCTGGCTCATACTTACAGAAATACTATATCTCTGTTCAAAACACTAGTGGTAAAATCTTCATAAGATATCATATTTTCCTAACATTTGAATATGACAATCAAATATATTTCCAGTCTATTTATTTCTATGAAAGAATTTCAACCAGAGGATATAAAATGGAAAATCTCATGCATGTGCCCTCAGGACCACAAAACTTAAGGACTGAGAGACTGATTTCCCATAAATGTCTGATTTTCAGAAAACTGATAATATTGGAATTTTCTTAAATTACAGGGAATTGGTCAAGGGTTGCCTCATATCAATCTTAGGAAATGTTGCTTATGGTTTCCAGGGGCATGAACAAGAAATCACCCAAGTTGAGCTGGTGTTAAAAGTAAGCTGAGGGCTTCCCTGGTGGCGCAGTGGTTGAGAGTCCGCCTGCCAATGCAGGGGACACGGGTTCGTGCCCCAGTCTGGGAGGATCCCATATGCCGCGGAGCGGCTGGGCCCGTGAGCCATGGCCGCTGAGCCTGCGTGTCCGGAGCCTGTGCTCCGCGACGGGAGAGGCCACAGCGGTGAGAGGCCCGCATACCATCAAAAAAAAAAAAAAGTAAGCTGAATTGTGCTTTGTTTGTATGACTGGACTGGTTTTGTCTGCTTAGGGAATGTTCAACGCTAGTCCCCATTTGTTTTTGATTTGAACAGACTCTAACTGAACTTTCCCCTCTTTACATTCCCTGCCCATAAACACAGCCTACCCCAATCCCTCAATGGACTCACCTGTAGCTTCCTACATTTTGCAGGTCCTGAATGCAATTCCTCTGCTATTACTAACTAAACTCATGTTTTTGACAATTTTGAGTTTGCCTCATTTTACCTTTTTATTTAGGTTGACATTTCAAATCACTATTTCTGAATATGAAATGCAATAAACCAAAAACTTCCTTCAAAGAACACCAGTCAATATTTAATATGGCAACAGGGTAAACAAATATTTTTGATTGAGTTAGCTAGGTTAGGTCCAATTCTGAAATACCTGAAGAGTACAAGAGCAGAGAAACACAGCTACTGTTGTAGTACTATTAGGTGAGAAAGACCAGTTGCCATTTATTTAGAGGATAAACAGAAAGATAAAGTATGTCTGACAGATGAGCTCCTGACTTACGACAAATAAAAAGTACCAAAGCTATATGACAAATATATACAGTCACACATAATTATAATTAGTATATCTATATATCCACCAATACATCTTTAACCTTGAATTAGGCCAAATTAACATACCTAGTTCAAGAAGCTTCTTTGTGAGCAAAAGTGCTTTATCCAGGTCTCCCTGCTGGTACACTGCATAGCTCAAATAATCTAGAACAGAGACTTTATCAATTGTAGAAACCTCGCCTTCATCCAGCTGCCTTAGTGCTTGTTCCATCCACAGTTCTGTATGGTAATAATCTGCTTCTGTGTAGGCCACTTTGCCCAACTCAAAACAGTCCTCAACTGTTAGAAATGATTTGTGTTTTACTCCTATGGAAACAAAATACAGAGAACTTTAGGAATCTTAATACTATTATATACTTATTTAGGACTACACAGCTTTCAAAGTACTATCTCCCTCTCATTTGAACCTCCCAACAACCTTCTGAGGTAGGAAAAGCAGGAATTATCCTAAGTTTATAAACAAAGGAACAATCTACAAGGTAGTGAAACATGGCAAGGATCACACAGTTAATAGGTAACGTAGGACCTATAGAACCCGAGACTTCAATTATCAGCCATCATACCAAAATGAAGCATCAATTAAGTTGAAGCATGCAATTTTCCAAAACAGCGGGAATCACCATATGAGATATATCTAACTCTTAACCAACAATCTGGGCAACGGATAAATGGACAGGAAGAGACAAACCTGTCAATTGATTCTTTCCCCTCCTCCCTTCCCCTACAGTAACCCTTTTCAAAAGCACTAATGGTATGTAATTTACATACCATAAAGTTCACCCAGTTAAAGAATCCAATAGTTTTTAGTATATTCACAGAGTTGTACAACCATCACCATAATCTAATTTTAGATCATTTTCATCACCCCAAAAAGAAACTCTGTAACCTTAAGCAGTCACTACCCATCATCTCCCCTTTCCTGCCCCATCCCTACACACCACTAATCTACTTTCTGTATCTGTAGGTTTGCCTATTCTGGCTATCTCACATAAATGGAATCACACAACATATGGTCTTCTGTGACTGGACTCCTTCACTCAGCATAATGTTTTCAAGGTTCTTTTTATTGCCAAATACTAGTCCACTGGGATAGACTACATTTTGCTTATCAGGTGATGGACATTTGAGTTGTTTCCACTTTTTTGGCTTTCATTAATAATGCTACTGTGAACGTTCATGTACAAGTTTTTCTGTGGACACATTTTTTCATTACTCTTGAGTGTATGTAGCAGTGGAATTGCTGGGTCCTATGGCAACTCTATGCTTAACATTTTCAGAAACCGCCAAACTGTTTTCTAAAGTGGCTGCACCTTTTTACAATCCTACCAGCAATGTATGAGGGTTCTGATTTCTCTACATCCTCACCAGTACTTGTTATTGTCCACCTTTATTATAGCCATTGTGGGTATGATGTAGTATTTCATCGCGGTTTTTAAATTTTATTTCCCTAAATGATGTTGAGCATCTTTTCACATGTTTATTGGCCATCTGTATATCATCTTTGGAAAAATGTCTATTCAAATCCTTTTGCCCATTTAAAAATTTGGTTACTTGTCTTTTTATTATTGACTATTTGTTTCAAATATTGTACAATTGCCATTACTTTCATAAGAATAAGGAAAAATAGAGAAAGAACTATAGAAAGAAATAAATGTAAAAAATATACTCTGAATGATAGCAACCATATAACACTGCATTTTTATAAACAGTAAATCAGGTGAGTTAAGTGGGGACTTTAAGAGCCTGAGTATTTTATGTTTTTTGTGTATACCATGTTAAGTAAGCAACAGAGAGAAAATTACATCTGGACCACACATTCTGGGGTGGTGGGGAGGGAATTGTTTCTGATATAAAACACAGTTGACCCCTGAACAACAAGGGTTTGAACTGCATGAGTCCACTTATATGTGGATTTTTTTCAATAAATACATATATGTACTGTAAATGTATTTTTTCTTCCTTATGATTTTATTAATAACATTTTCTTTTCTCTAGCTTACTTTATTGTAAAAATACAGTATGTAATACATGTAACATACAAAATATGTGTTAATCAACTGTTTAAATTATCAGTAAGCCTTCCAGTCAGCAGTAGTCTATTGGTAGTTAAGTTTTGGGAGAGTCAAAATAGACATGCAGATTTTCAACTGCTCAGGGGGGTCAGCACCCCTAACCCCAGCATTGTTCAAGGGTCAACTCTACCTAGAAATGCTGAATTAAATGTAACAATTATCCATTTGTACTATGGGCAAGTTCACAGGAATTAAGCAAATTTCTTAGGGCCAAAACCAAAAAGGAACTTGAAACCTAGAGAGGTAAGCAGAGGATGAAGCTGCATCTCCTCTGGAGGCAGTCACTAGATCAGAATACTAGAAGCTTGATTTTTAACCACCAAGAAAGGGACAGGAGATAAAGCCTCAGGCCCATGCAAAGTGACAAAGCAGACCCTTGAAGAACTACATCTTGAATGGGAGAATGAACTAGAAAAAAAACTCTGTCAGCTGGCAAAGAGAAACAACAAAAGAACTTGTTTTTCTCAGTCTTCACTGCAGGTAGGGGAAAAACAATCCCTTAGAACTCCACAGGCACACTTTCAGGGAGGTTTTCATTTCAAACATATGCTATCTCCATGGTCTGGAAAACTAAAGCCAAAAATTTAACTTAAAGTAGTCGTAGGTTGGTAATGTAATAGGACAACTGGCAGAAGCAACATTTATACTCTGCAAAATGCACCCTCACCTCAGGTTTTGCAATATTCCAACACACAATCTGAAGAAATGCATACAATCCAAAATCACAAAGCACATGATCAAACAAGCCACTATGAGCAAAATTAGCAGAAACTATTAAAAACCAGTATTAGACAGTCTTCAGACGTTGGTGTTATCACATTAAGAATACAAAACAACTATGATTAAAATGTTTAAAGAATTTTTTTAAAATTAGAAAATATGAACATGTAAGATACCCTAAAAAAGACCAGGCAGATTTGAGTGGGGGGAAGAAATAGAACTTCCAGAAATTAAAAGTATTATCAATGAAATAAAGACATATTGGTCAGGTTAAACAGCAAGTTAGACACAACAAAAAAAAGAATAATAAACCAAGAAGTGAGAACTGAATAAATTACCATGGGATAAACTACCCAGGATGCAGCAGAGAGGAGGAATACATATGAAGTTCTAGTTAAAAGACAAGGAAGAAAAAATAAGAAGACAGAAGACAACAGCATGTGTCAGAAGAAGACAACAGCATGTGTCAGAAGAAGACAACAGAATGTGGAAAAGGCACCATTTAAAGAAATATTGGTGGACAATATTCTAGCATTAGAATACATGAAACTTCAGATTCAGGAAGCATAGAGAATAATAAGCCAAACAAAGTACATGCAAGGGCTTCTTAAGGATTTGTTTCAAGGAGGGAGAAAACAATTCCAAAAGAGAAGTCTGAGGTACCAAAAAAAAAAAAAAAAAAAGATAACCAAAGAAATTGGTATACATTTAAAGAAAAGTGAGCCATCAGATTGGCAAAAATCTCAAAGTTTGAAATTTTTTGTGATGCTGTGGGGAAATAGGCACTCTCATATATTGCTGCTAGAAATACAAAATGACAGAACCATTATGGGGGGAAACTGGGACAATGTTAGCAAAATTTCCTATGTATTTCCTCTTTGATTCAATGGCATCACTTCTAGAAAAAATATCCCAAAGATCACTTAGCAAAAAAACAAAATAATATATGCACAAGGTTAATGGAAGTATTATTTTTATAAAAGCAAAAGACTGCAAACAAACCAGATGTCCATCAATAGGCGCCCAGTTAAATAAACTATGGTAACTCCACAAAACAGAGTAACATGCAGCTATAAAAAGAAATGAGGAGGATTTCTATATAGGATATGAAGTACTATCTAGAACATATCAATAAATTAAAATGCCAAAGTACAGGAAGTATTTATACCATGCTGCCTTCTGTGCTGATGTTGAAAGGAAACAGGAATATATACACATTTGCTTATATTTTCAAAAAGAAACAGTGGAAATGAAAGCTAATAAAGTGGTAGCTACATATAGGAAGAAGAAAGGAACAGGTTGAGGAGTACAGAAATGAAAGTGAGACTTCTGTCAGTGGACCTTATTAGTATAGTTTGGACTTTGAAAGAATATAAAAAGTTCTGCATGACTAAAACTAATATGAGAGAAATGGTGAAGGTGGTCAAAAGGTACAAACTCCCAGTTATATGATAAATAAGTCCTGGGAATGTAATGTATAGCATGGTGACTATGGTTAATAATACTGTATTCTATATTTAAAAGTTGCTGGAAGAGTAGATCTTAAAAGTCCTCATCACAAGAAAAAATTTTTTTGTAACTACTTGTGATGGTGGATGTTAACTAAACATCTTGTGGTGATCATCTCACAATACGTACATATCCGCATCATGTTGTACACCCAAAACTAATACAATGTTATATGTCAATTATGTCTCAATTTTTAAAAAGTTTATTTGGGCACCTCTTTTAAATAAAACATTAATAACAGCATTTTGCAGTTTTAGTTCTCACAGGCTTTTAGCTCATTTTATTCTCATGGCAATCCAATGAAAAAGGTATTATGTCAGACCTCAAAATGGATACTGCCCACTATGCTAGTTACAGTTTCATGTTCCTCTATTGGACAATGTGTTATCATGTTTCATTTGTCAACACATTTCTAAATATAACAGAAACCAAAACAATAAAAAGTTTTTGAACAACACAAGAGGACAAAGATAGGATATGAATTAAAAACTGAGCCTGTGATAAATTTGCTTTCAGTGAGAAAGATGTAGAAGAAGGAGGAGGAGGAAAAGGAGGAGGGGAGAAAGAAAAAGAAAATTTTTTCCAACTTTTGATACCAACGTTCAAACAATAAATGTGAGACTCACAATGGTTTAATGTTAATGTCAAAATATCTTATCTCCTATACCAAGTTTTCTGACCTAAATAAACAACGAGATAGCATGTTCATGGATTAGAAAATTATCTTTTTAAAATGACAGTGCTGCCCAAATTCTCCCCAAGATTCAAAACAACCCTAAAAAAATTTCCTACAGGCATTTTTGTAGAAACTGACAAGCTGATCCTAAGATTTATATGGAAATCCAAAGAATTTAGAATAGCCAAAGCAATTTTAA
Organism: Monodon monoceros; assembly: GCF_005190385.1. Taxonomy (NCBI): domain Eukaryota; kingdom Metazoa; phylum Chordata; class Mammalia; order Artiodactyla; family Monodontidae; genus Monodon; species Monodon monoceros. Next base: position 23,271,822 of record NW_021703781.1, read on the forward strand.
CAAAGAACATAGTTGGAGGACTTAGTCACAAGTGTTTGCAAGTATGTGAAGGAACTGAAACTCTCATACACTGATGACCAGAGTATAAAATGGTACAACAATTTGGTGGTTTCTTCAAAATTAAATATATACCTACCATGCAACCCAGAGAATTCACTTCTAGGTATTTAACCAAAAGAAACGTATGTCTGATAACATCACAAAGGAAACTGGTAGAAAAAGGAATACAATGGTGTTTTCCTTAATAACTTTTGATTGACTATACTTCAACAAGGCAGTAAATTGGCTAAAACCAGACTTAGCTATAACCTATCCAATGGTGTCAACATTTTTTTTTTTTTAAGCGCTAGCAGAAAAGGAGTTCATGAGAAATAAATTAAGAGGAAATAAAGGGCTTCCCTGGTGGCGCAGTGGTTGAGAGTCTGCCTGCCGATGCAGGGGACACAGGTTTGTGCCCCGGTCCGGGAAGATCCCACATGCCGCGGAGCGGCTGGGCCCATGAGCCATGGCCGCTGAGCCTGCGCATCCGGAGCCTCTGCTCCACAACGGGAGAGGCCACAACAGTGAGAGGCCCGCATACCGCAAAAAAAAAAAAAAAAAAAGAGGAAATAAAATCATGGGCACATTTTGCTAGTGATCAGACATTCACTGTCTAGGGCATAGCATGCCCTGGTCTGAGGATATGACCTGTTACATTCTAGTACCAAGCACAGTCCTAGCATGGAGATGTATGCACTGGAGGATCACATGGACCAATACAATTAAATATTCAAATCACAGAACTACCTCCATTCACTATTTTTTTTTTTTTTTGCCTCCTGTTAGTCACTTATGGATAGTAACTGATTATCAGTGTACTACTAAAATGAAGATGAAGATCCATATTTTGACAGTTACTAACTCTCTACTCCACAATCTAATCTAGAAAAGGATACCAAGAAACTAACTTATTAATAGTTTAACATGACACAATTTCAGAAACAAAAGAAACATACTGAATTTTGACTCTCCTATTATTTTTTAGTTATGAGAACTGGAATACAGTTCTAAGATGAGCTTACAAAGCAGTAATTAAGAATGTTTTTTCTCAGGGACATACAAAAGACACAAGAGGAGAGTATGCCATTAATACCCGTAGAGAGCACCAGAAATATTTTTTACATGACCTGATATCCTGGCAACATTATTTGAAAGCACAATGGGGATAGTAGAGTATCTTTAGCTATTCTGCCTTGGTAGTTAAAGTATCTCTGGTTAGCTTACCTATTGATCTATTCACAATTATCAAAGGCAAAATGCCTAGGAATTGTATTAAAGAAGAAAATGAAAATGAAGTGATGTAGCATTTGAAAGGGAAGGCTGCTTCCAAAATAGAGAACATGAGAAGAAAAAGTAAATGGACAAGAAGACAAAGAAAATGAGATAAGGAAAGTGATGTTGGCAGAAAAAGACTATAAAAAACTTTCATGCAAAGCACAAATAGAATTTGATGAGAAAAAAGAATAAGCTGCAAATTCCTTTGGTTCAAAGGAAGTGGCACGGATGACTGATGTTAGCCCGTCAAACCGAATGTAGTAACCCAAATTTACAGTTAAAACTAACACCAAAAAGAGTCCTTTTAATTTATTATCACAATATAAACTATAATATAGGAAAATAAGAATAGGAAATAAAATAGTATAGGAAAATTTACTTAGAAATACATTTTTTGTGTCTCATCCATAAACTGGGAGATTTAATTTAAAAATTCTTACACTGTTATTTATAGGAACATTTAGTGGACAAAAACTTGATTTGTAAGGGACAAATATGTTTAAAATGCATACACTTGGGAAGTTGACATCTTGCATCAGAGGCACTATGGTACACTCATAGCTGAGTGCGCTCCAGAGATGTGCAGAGAATCTACTGCTTGGTGTAGTTAACCTTATCAGCTAACCAAGATAGTGATGCAAATGACCAAGAAGAACATTCAACTTCCACCTGAAGTAAATCAAATTTTACATATAAGACATTTTCTATCCAAAAAGAAAAGTGTAGGGGACACACAGTTTTGAGGGCATTAGCCAGCTGTGGTACCCCCCTTTGCCTGGCAAAGCAATAAAGCTATTCTTTTCTACTTCACTGCCCCCCCACCAAAAGTGTAATATCTCCGGAAGCTAAAAATCTACTCAACAAATCAGGGTTAGGAACAACCTGAAACTAAAGGAACAGTCTATATGAACTGTAAAGGCATCATTAATGCTAAAATCCATTTAACTTATCAGATTTTATATTAAAATATCAAGAAAGCATTTCAAAAGGTAGGCCCAAAAAGGAGAAAGAAACAGACAAAATTAATCAAGGAGTTACATGGCATCAATATAAATCCACTGAAATAAGCATTTCTCTGATTTTGGGGGGAGGGCAATTAAAAAAAACAAATCATCCTTCCCCCTACCCTCATCCCTATCGCTTCACACCTCAACTGCTATAATTTTAAATCTGACAAAGCCAAGTGTTGGCAAGGGTATGAAGAAATGGGAACTCTCATACATTGCTGGTGAGAGTATTAATTGGTACATCTGCTCTGGAGTACAATCTGGCCAAATCTAGTAAAGTTTGAGAAGCTTATATCCAAGAGAAACTCTTTTATGTGTGTAATAGACACAAGAAGACATAAAGATGTCTGTTGAAACCTTGGTCCTGCAAAAAACTGGAAATAACCTAAGCTACCACTATCACCTCTTACTTAATTTTTACAACAGCCTCCTCCCTGATTTATTTGTCCCTACCCCCAGATCTGAATCCATTCTGCAGCCAGAATGATATTTCTAAAATGAAAATCATATAACCTCCCTGTTTAAAACTTTTCAATAGCTTCTCATTGCACTCAGAACACTTCAAACTCCTCCACATGACTTACAAAGTTCATCAGGAGATGGCTTCTGCTTACCTATCTAGCCTCATCTCTCACTACTCTCACAAAACCAACTCCCTCCCACTGTTCATGCACTCACCCCTTGAACAAACTACTTGTTAGATATCTGATATAAAATGCTCTCTCCTCTCTGGCCTATATATATGTTCTGTTTGGAATATTTTTCTCATGCCCACTATTTCCCCCCTCCCCCAACTTCCTAGCTAATTCCTTGTCCATTACATCTCAATTTTAAAAAATATCCTGTATTCCAGGAAGTCTTACTTTATGCCTCTCTCTTCTCAAGTCCAAAATTAAGTTTTCTCCTATGTGCTCCCACAGTATCCTAAGTTATCTGCATCTAGGCATTCATCATACCATATCATAATATAAGTACCCTAAGGGCAAAAGCAGTGTTATTCATTATCGCATCCCTAGTACTTAACATAATGGTTATTATGTTAAGTAGATATTAAATAAACATTAAATAGTTAATATCTATTAAACAAATTGATGTTTTAAACCAGAGGTGAACTAAAAAACATAAGGCAGGACTTCCCTCGTGGTGCAGTGGATAAGACTCCACGCTCCCAATGCCGGGAGCCCAGGTTCAATCCCTGGTCAGGGAACTAGATCCCACATGCATGCTTCAACTAAGAGTTTGCATGCCACAACTAAGGAGCTGGCGAGCCACAACTAAGGAGCCTGCAAGCCACAACTAAGGAGCCTGCGAGCTGCAACTAAGGAGCCCACATACCAAAACTAAGGAGCTGCTTACCGCAACTAAGACCCGGTGCAACCAAATTAAATAATTAATTAATTTAAAAAACCAAACAAAACAAAGCTGTGATCTTCAGAAGTGTTATAATGTACCATATTAGTAGAAACAGAAAATAAAATTTGCAAATTTGTACTTTTTTGGAAGTCCAACTTGATGAAATTATATTGCAGCTTAAAGGAAATTTTATTTAATATTATACCATGGTTAGTTTTTCCACTTGATACGTCACTGCAAATTTAGGAAGATGAGCAAGAAAAACATCTTAACAAGTAACTCATCCCACTATATTTTCTTAAGGAGAAAATCAATTTCAGTATGATGATAGAGGTAATATATTTTATTTCTCCAGTTGATAATGACAAGAAGGTAGTAATGGGGTAAGCCACACACTCACAGAAAAAGTGAGAGATGGCAAAAGTAAATTATCATGTGAAGTTAGATATTAGTAACACAAGTAAAACTGGAAAACTCCAAATTTTGCAGAAATTAAACAACACACTCTTTAACAACTAATGGATCAAAGAAGAAATCACAGGGAAAATTAGAAAATACTTAAAGACAAATGAAAATGAAAACACAAAATACCAAAACTTATGGGACACAATGAAAGCAGAGCTAAGGGAGAAATTTATAGTTATAACGCTTACATTAAAAAACAAGAAAGATCTCAAATCAACAACCTAAAAGCTAGAAAAACAAGGACAAACTTAACCGAAAGCTAGCAGAAGAAAGGAAATATTAAAGCAGAAGTAAAAGAAAAACAATAGAGAAAATTAATGAAAACAAAAGATGGTTCTTTGAAAAGAATTTTGTCAACAAAATTGACAATCCTTTAGCTACATGGACTAAGAAAAAAAAGATTCAAATTACTAAAATCAGAAATAAAAGTGGGGATACTACTATTGATTCTACAGAAATACAAAGGATTATAAGAGAGTTCTATGAAAAACTGTACACCAACAAATTGAATAACCTAGATGAAATGGACAGATTCCTAAAAACACAAAACCTACCAAGACTTAGAAAAAAATAGAAAATCTGAATAGACCTATAGCTAGTAAGGAGACAATCAGTAATCGAAAGTCTCCTGACAAAAGAAAAGCCCTGGACCTAATGGCTTCACTAGAGAATTCTACCAAACATTTAAAGAAGAACTAATACCAATCCTTCTCAAACTTTTCAAAAAGAGAGGAAAGAATACTTCCTATCTCATTCTATGAGGCCAGCATTATCTTTTATACCAAAGCCAGAAAAAGACACTACAAGAAAACTACAGACCAATATCACTTATGAACACTGATGTAAAAATCCTCAACAAAATACTAGCAAACAGAATTCAGCAGCATATAATATTAAAATGATTATACACCATGACCAAGTAGAACTTATTCCTGGAATGCAAGGATGTTTCAACATATGAATATCGATCAATGTAATGCACCACATTAACGGAATAAAGGAAAAAAATACCATCATCTCAATTCATGCAGAAAAAATAATTGACAAAATTCAGTATTCTTTCATGATAAAAAACACTCAACAAACTAGGAATAGAAGGAAACTACCTTAACATAATAAAAGATATATTTGGAAAACCCACTCAATGGTCAAAGACTGAAAGCTTTTCCTTTGAGATCAAGAACAAGAACAAGGATGCCCACTTTCGCCACTTCTATTCAACTTAGTACTTGAAGTTCTAGCCAGGGCAGCTAGGCAAGAACAAGCTCAAAGGTGCCCAAACTGGAAAGGAAGAAGTAAAATGATCTCTGTTCACAGATAACGTTATCGTTTTTCTGCCACACTGCGTGGCTTGTGGGATCTGAGTTCCCTAACCAGGGATTGAACCTGCACCCTCGGCAATGAAAGCATGGAGTCCTAAGCACTGGACCACCAGGGAATACCCAGCAGATAACATTATCTTAGGTTAGAAAATCCTGAGGATTCCACAAAAAACTTGTTAGAACTAATAAATGAATTCAGCCAAGTAGCAGGATGCAAAGACAACACAGAAAAATCAGTTGCATTTCTATGTACCAATAATGAACAATCTAAAAGAAAATTACTAAAACAAGTCTAAGCATAACATACTTAGGAATTAACTTAACCGAGGAGATGAAAGACATACAGTGAAAAACTACAAAAAAACTGCTGAAAGACAACATAAATAAATGGAAAACACATCCCATGTTCATGGATTGGAAGACCATGATTCATGGATTGTTAAAATGTTAATGCTATCCAAAGTAATCTACAGATTCAACACAATCTCTATCAAAATAGTAAAAACAGAGACAGAAAAACCCATCCTAAAATTCATACGGAATCTCAAGGGACCCAGAATAACCAAAACAATCTTAAAAAAGAAGAACAAAACCAGAAGATTCACACCTCCTAATTTCAAAACTTACTACAAAGCTACAATAATCAAATAGTGTGTTATCAGCATAAAGACAGACTTACAGACTAATGGAATACAGAGGCAGAAGTAAACCTTTGTATATATGGTCAAATGATTTTTGACAAGCATGGCAAGATCATTCAATGGGGAAAGGATGGTCTTTTCAACAAATGGTGCTGGGAGAACCGAATATCCACATGCAAAAGAATGAAGTTGAACCCTTACCTAATACCACATGTAAAAATTAACTCAAAATAAATCAAGGACCTAAATATAAGACCTAAAACAATAAAACTCTTAGAAGAAAACAGGACAAAAGCTTTATAACATTGGATTGGGCAATGATTTCTTGTATATGACCCTAAAGGCACAGGCAAAAAAAGAAAAAATAAACAAATTGGACTTCGTAAAAATTTTAAAATTTGGATACAAAGCACAATATCAATGGAGTAAAAAGGCAACCCACAGAATAGGAGAAAATATTTGCAAATCATACATCTCATAAGGAATTAATATCCAGAATATATAGAGAACCTCTAAAACTCAACAATAAAGAATGAATAACCCAATTAAAAAATAGACAGGGCTTCCCTGGTGGCGCAGTGGTTGGGAGTCCACCTGCCAATGCAGGGGACACGGGTTCGTGCCCCGGTCCGGGAAGATCCCACATGCTGCAGAGCGGCTGGGTCCGTAAGCCATGGCCACTGAGCCTGCGCGTCTGGAGCCTGTGCTCCGCAATGGCAGAGGCCACAGCAGTGAGAGGCCCGCGTACCACAAAAAAAAAAAAGAAAAAAAAAGACAAAGGACTCGAATAGATATTTCTTCAAAGAAGATGTACAGGCGGCTGCTAATAAGTACATGAAAAGATGCTCAACATCACTGATAATTGGGGAAATGCAAAACTGCAATGAGATACCACCCACTAGAGTGGCTACTAACAGAAAAAAAAAAAGAAAATAACAAGTGTTGGCAAGGATGTGGAGAAACTGGAACCCTTATGCACTGTTGGTGGGAATGTAAAATGGTATATCTACTATGCAAAAGAGTATGGTGCCTCCTCAAAAATTAAAAACAGAATTATCATATGACACAGCAATTCCACTTCTGGGTATATACTCAAAGAATAAAAGACATTGTCTTGAAGAGCTATTTGCACACCCATGTTCACAGCAGCATTATTCACAATAGCTGATGTGTGGAAGGAACCCAAGTGTCCATCAACAGATGAATGGATAAGCAAAATATGGTATATACACAATGGATTATTATTCAGCCTTAAAAATGAAGGAAGTTCTGACGTATACTACAGCCCTTGAGGACATTATACTAAGTGAAATAAGCCAGTCACAAAAACACAAACGCTGTATGATTCTACTTATATGAGGTACTTAAGTCAAAGTCATAGAGACAGAAAGTAGAATGATGGTTGCCAGGGGCTGAGTAAGTGGGAACTGGGGAGTTATTGTTTAACAAGTATAGCGCTTCAGTTTCACAAGATGAAAAGAGCTATGCAGATGGATGGTAATGATGGTTGCATAATAATGCAAATGTACTTAATACCATAAACTGCACATTTAAAATTGGTTACGATGGTAAATTTTTTTAATGTTTTTTTCACAATAAATTTAAGCAAATTACCATGAAATCAGCTGTAACTTAAAAAAAGAGGGTTTTGCCGAAAATAGGTCAAAAAGCAGGATGCTTCACACTGTAGAACACTAAAAATCAGTACATACTCAACATGTCTTGGTTTTAAATTATTGAATATATAAACTTTGATTATCAATTACCTTATAACTTAACACACAACTACTGGGTATTCTAAAGACAGACATTTGGAAAACTGGTTGTTTCTTTTTCTTACATGCTAAAATTGCCTACTTAAGTTAGTCCCTATAATTATAAGCTTTCACAGTAACAAGCTAGCAGCTTATCCACAACTATTCAGTCCTAGACAAAGGGTTGTTTTGTCCTCAAAGGCTGTGAAACAAAGTGAAGTTAAAAATCTTAAAATACGGAAGTCTTTTTATATTAACATTGTCCTAATGGACTGAACGGAGAAGCCAAGTGATAGGATTTTTATAGACTACAATAACTCTTACCTGGAAGATCACCCTTTGAGATGGTATCTGTATCCAAATTGTAGGTATCCTGGAGACGCAACAGAGCTTTGGCTGCCCCAACCTGATCTTCATCATTAGGGAAGTACTGTCTCTGAATGGTTAGGTTAGAGATAAAACCTTAAAATAGGGGGGAAAAAAAAGAGTCTAGACACGGGTATGAAATGTACAGTGTGGGAAATATAGTCAATAACTATGTAATATCTTTGTATGGTGATGACATATCAGAACTAGACTTATCACGGTGATCATTTTGAAATATATAGAAATACAGGATCAATATTTTGTATAACAGGAACACAGTGTTGCAGGTCAATTATATTTCAAAAACAAACTCATACAAAAAGATATCAGATATATGGTTACCAGAGGCAGGAGGTGGGTGTGCAGGGTAACTGGAGGAAGGCTGTCAAAAGGTATAAAGTTCCAGTTATAATAAAGTACTAGGGATGTAATGTACAACACAATAAAAATAATTAACACTGCTGTATGTTATATATGAAAGTTGTTAAGAGAGTACATCTTAAGAGTTCTCATCACAAGGAAAAGCATTTTTTTCTATTTTTTAAATTTTGTATCTATATGAGGTGATGGATGATCACTAAATTTACTGTGATAATCATTCCATGATGTGTGTAAGTGAAATCATTGTGCTGTACACTTTATATGGTACTGTATGTCAATTATATCTCAATAAAATTGGAAGAAAAAAGACTTTAGAACCTCACAGACTTCCATTTTCCAATACAGTCTTAAAAGGATTTTTCAAAATCTATTTCATTATAATTTTCCACCATACCATGTGTAACAAGAAAAAATTAAATATACTGAACAAGACTTGACATACCTCTAAGTTGTTCATCTTCCCAAACCATTTTTAATGTTGCTTAAGTAATCTGAGGTCATTGCAGAAATTATATTTGTATTAATAGGTAAAGATCAACTAACATAATAGAGTTTTTAATTATACAACACAGCCTCCACTAAGCTTGAAAAGTGAACATTTAAAGATTTGAAAACGATGTTCACTGGCAACCAATTATACTTTCAGATAACAGTAAGTAAAATGTATACTCTTAAAGTTATGTTTTCTTCTTCCATGTGCCACATATCACATAAATGTGTAAATATATAAAGTTTGGTGGAATTCTTTAAGGAGAAGGAAGAGACATTTATTATATATGTAAGAGTATCAGGTAAGCTAGTTTATTAAAATATATTTAGATCTGCTTAATTATTAAATATAGTGTTCATCATCATGGTTTGCACTCTATAAATCCTAATATTAATTTTAAAAGGTTTTACATAAAATACAGCAAAAATAAAACTAAGAAACTAATTATTGGTAACTATATAACTCCTAAGAAGAAGAGATGCTAAATACTCCTTAAGAAATCAATACAACAAAAACAAAAAGTGATTTAAAATTTTAATAACATGTGTCATCATTTGCAAATCAAAATTAGGTACGAGACTTCCCTCCATTCTCCTTTACTTATAATCAACTATGCATACTTTGATAATCAAAAGGCCAGGCATTTTTATGTTAATTGAAATGTACAGATGAACAACTAGATGGAAGAGGCCTAAGTCCATATTAAAGCATTAGTTTTAAGACCAACTCCTAGTCACAATATCCACATGGAATTTTACAAGCAAGTTTTACAGAAGACTGGAACGATTTTATGCCCCAAACCAATATGAAGTTACTTAAATCCTCTCTAATAAAAAGAAAAAACGTATATCTACTATAGCATTATGGGATGACTGCCACAGATTAAAACGCCTAAGTCTTAAGGTTTACTTTATAAAAAAACTTAGTTCATACTTGAGATTTTTTTTTTAGATTTTTAAAAAAATAATAATAAACAAATAAATGTGTGTGCATATGTATATATGTATACAAACGCATACATGTATGACCTTAAAAATGTTCTCATGGGGCTTCCCTGGTGGCGCAGTGGTTGAGAGTCCGCCTGCCGATGCAGGGGACACGAGTTCGTGCCCCAGTCTGGGAAGATCCCACATGCTGCGGAGCGGCTGGGCCCGTGAGCCATGGCCGCTGGGCCTGCGCGTCCGGAGCTTGTGCTCCGCAACGGGAGAGGCCACAGCGGTGAGACGCCCGCGTACCGCAAAAAAAAAAAAGTTCTCATGGTGTTATATGACAACAAATAATCACAGGTACTATTTCCTTCTCTTCTCAAAGAAGTATTCACAAGTGCTTGCCTTAATTTTTCTTTTCAAGGTTTCCTGTCCTATGCGTAATAGTTTAGTTTACTGCTCACAAATACTTGAAAGCACCCTTGGAGTGCTTTATCTACACAGTTGGCTCAGTTCTCTGTCTCTCTTTTTTTTGCCACCTTCAATCATTCAACAAATAAACACTATGTACTAAAGCATAATACCTCTACTTCATTAAACTCCAGCCTTAGTTTTCCGTGTCTGTTACTAAAATATCTAAAAGATCTCAATACTCCAACTACAATTTTATTGTTTCAATTAGAAAGACATTCATTATTACTGTTTGCAGCCTCAATTTTTAAATTTATTGTCTATGTTAAACAAAACAATCCTAAGCTTCAAAGTACTATGTAAAACACAGCTAACATTTTTCCTTATTAGTATCACTCCCAGTACATTAAAAATTGATTAGAAGATAAAGACTTACCCATAAAATTTTTTAAATCTGAAGGTAATCCTAAAATGAAAACAATTACCCTCAGAAATGAAGCTGTATGCCAAATCATTGATTCACTTTTTTAGATTTCAAAGCAAAAAGGACCATGTTAAATGAAGAGCAGAAATTACATTTTAACAATAAAGTTCTATCTTTATTTCCAGTTTTTATTCATCTTTTTTTTAAATCAAGAATTCAGGATGTAGACTAAATTAACTCTAGTCAAATCAAATACATCTCAGCAATAATTCAGTTACAAGGCTGAACACCTGATGTTCTGGGAACTGAATTTATCACTTCTTCTGGCATGTCTACAGGTGGTAGCAAAAAAGCCTTACTTTTTTTTTGGCTCATTAGTCTTACCATCTGACTTACCATCCGACATATCCTTAAGGACCAGATTCTCCAACTCACTCCACTCAGTGTTCAGACGTTTCATTAACTTAAATGCATTTACAGGGTGTCCAACAAATCCTTCTGGATCTTTTGTTGCTGTGCTGGTTAGCTGATCTAACTTCTCTGCCCATCTAAAAATGTAAGACATAAGTGGAATCTACATAAAGTATATACACACTCAATGAGGAAGAAGACTAGTAAAGCACTCAAAAAAGATTAGAGGATTTTGAGTTAAAACTATACTTAAAATCCTTTTAAAAGTAAAATTACAAAGGATTTTTAAAAAGCAAGATTCTCTTACAGATAAAATCTAACTTGGCAAAATCAAAATATAACTACAAGACTTTTTGTTTTAGTTTTGTTTCTCCCAAATGGTTACAGTAAACGTAACCTATCTTAGTAAAAGTTGTGATTGGATCCCTCTAGTATGAATCTAAAAATTCATTTCCCTACAGGTCCTTAAAGCCAAATGATTGATTATTACAAAGTAATCAGCCCAATCCAATTTCAGTTACATGTTCATTTAAATCAAACTTACAGCAAAATTTTATATTCAGTATCTGGAAACTGTATTTTAAAACAAAAAAACTGAATACTTAGCTACTCATTAAACAAAGGCTAGGAACTCTCAGGTCAGAATTAAATATGAACCTGAGTCAATTAAAAATAAATTAGGGGACTTCCCTGGTGGCGCAGTGGTTAAGAATCCGCCTGTCAATGCAGGGTACATGGGTTCGAGCCCTGGTCTGGGAAGATTTCCACATGCCGTGGAGCAACTAAGCCCATGCACCAAAACTACTGAGCCTGCACTCTAGAGCCCGCAAGCCACAACTACTGAGCCCACGTGCCACAGCTACTGAAGCCCGCACGCCTATAGCCTGTGCTCTGCAACAAGAGAAGCCACTGCAATGAGAAGCCCACACACGCAACAAACAGTAGTTCCCACTCACCACAACAAGAGAAAGCCCGCACACAGCAACAAAGACCCAACGCAGCCATAAATAAATAAATAAATTTAAATAAATAAATTAGCATTTAAGGAAAAACTATATCAATTAAATAATACTATACTTATCACTGTAATCTCTAGAATGGAACCATATGACTGAAGGATAAATAGCAGTGGAAAACTGCTCCAGAAGGTGGCTTGATTAGGGAGGTTAGAAGAGGATAGAAGATATTAGCAACCATTGAAAAAAATTGTCAGTCAATGACCCATACCCATTTATATTCTTATCTCAATCCATATTCTTCAACTGAAGTCTTAGCCTGGGCCTAACTTCTGTTTTCTGTGCTCCTACTTTAGCCATTTCAACTGGCCTTTTAAGACTGACAGAGGGCTTTCACTTTCACTCAAAGAATGTTTTAGCTCTACCAAGAAAACATGAAGGTGGAATCAGAGTCATAATAAGTAAAACACTTTGCTTACTTTTTTATTTGTTCTAATTTGTCCTCTTCTGCCTTAATATAGTCTTTCAGGGAAGTCACCAGATCTTTTTCAGTACGGATCAAATCAGTCATTTGACCTAGAAGGAGAAAAAGGGAAGAAAGTTATCAAATACCCATACTGGTCAAAACAAGTATTTTCGAATAATTTAAGAATGATAGAGAATGCTTCATTCTGAGAGGACTTACCTGGCATGAATCAGATATGTTGGAGAGAGCATCATTTTTTTTTTCTTTTTCCTTTTTTAAAAACCAGATGAATAAAAATAAAGCCGGAAACTCTTCTAATCATGTGTTCCAATTCAAATTTTCAAGCTACTTAATTCTGCAAGCTTGGACCATATTGACAAATTGTCTGTCGTCTAAAAATTTATTTTTTAATTTCAAAACCTTACTTTCCAAGGATCAATGTTTCTTCTTCCCTACCTCCCCTCTCACCTTTTTGTGGTTTTGAAACTACTTAGAACTAAATTTTTATTCAATAAACAAAGACCACACTAACAAAAAGTATACTTCTCAACTGCAATTCAAATATCCATATTTCGTTATTCATAAGGGGAAAACAGAACTCATCATTTTACATCCCAAAATGAGGTTTCATAACTATAATACTTGTTTGTGTTTTATTTAGCTCCACAATCATGTGAGGGTAGAACTGGTCAACAAGATGACAGAAAACTTCTCTTTTAAGACATATGAAGTATGTATATAGGAAAACATAAAAGACTAAGTATATACATTAAATGATTTGCTGGGTGGACTCATTACCAGAGAATTTTCTTTGGTATGCTTTTCTAAATTTTCATAAATTTCTAATCTGAAAACGTATTCCTTTTGTAATCAGAGAAAATAATTTAAAGAAAACAATTGAATTTAAAAATGAGAGAGACTTTTAGAGGGGCAGGGACTGAAGTAATGTTTCAGTCTATGGGAACACAATGTATTAGTTTTTACTTATTTAAAAACACTAAAAAATGTAAATTTTTAAATGCAAAAACAACAAAAAATAATTAAGACTTACCAATTGAAGTAAAAAAGCCTGGATCAGCCAAAGACTGGGGAAGTAGAAACCCTACAACTAAAATACACCAGATCATCTTCAGAGGCTTACTTTTACAGGATCGCACACCTATAAGAGAAATATGGCCATTATTTTTAAAAAGGAGGACTTCCCTGGTGGCGCAGTGGTTAAGAATCCGCCTGCCAATGCAGGGGACATGGGTTTGAGCCCTGGTCCGGGAAGATCCCGCATGCCGCAGAGCAACTAAGCCCATGCACCACAACTACTGACCCTGTGCTCTAGAGCCCACGAGCCACAGCTACTGAAGCTCACATGCCTAGAGCCTGTGCTCCGCAACAAGAGAAGCCACCGCAGTGAGAAGCCCACGCACTGCAACGAAGAGTAGCCCCCGCTCGCCACAACTAGAGAAAGGCTGCGCGCAGCAACAAAGACCCGACTCAGCCAAAAATAAATTTAATATAAAATAAAATAAAATGTTAGAATATGCTAAAAGGGAAAAAAGGTTTCAGAGCTTTCTGATTAATCCTCTAAATTGCTAACTTGTTCCATCTTTTCCCTGCAATGGCCTTAAATTTTAAAATAAGTTCAATTAGAAGTTGCAGATACTGGGGTGATGAAAACGTTCTAAAATATACGGTGGTGATCAACTGTTGAAGAACACTGTGAAAGTACTAAAAAGTACACAAGCACGAACATGGGTGAATAGTGTGGTATATGAATTATATCTCAATAAAGCTGTTTTATTTTTTAAAAGTTGTACAGAATTAAAAAAAAAATACCAACCAACCCTGTCAATTTAAGCTAGCAATTTCTCTCAAAGGGCCCAATGCTGAGCTTTTTCTCTTACCTACTGTGTTCTATGTAAAAAATCCTTAGCCCAGTACAAAGTTGTGGCATTTTTTTCTAAAACCTGGCAGCAAAGCCCTTCTGTCTTTTTTGCTTTGTCCCCCGTAGGGCTGTCTTTTCTGGAATGGATTCTTCATGGCAGATGCAGATTATCAACTAACCAGTAGAAAGTTTTTTACCCTGCTTTCCCAAAGGCCCTGTTAGCACTCTTCTCTTGCTCCTTCTCCACAACATACATGGACTTTAAGTCCTTCTCCTTTATTACCTTACAGGAAAATAAATTACAACTGCAGTACCATTTGCCCCAATAACAGACACCCATTGGTTATTCTGACTTGTCACCCTATTCCTCTTTTGTACAGGCACCTCTGACTCTTCCCAAGTGACTTCTCCTAAAGCAACAGGTTCAAGTCCACATTGGAAAACTCCCTATTACACACATACACACACAAAACACTTTCCCTTAACTTGAATCACTAAAAATAGGTCACCACAGAAACTGACACTGACCTCCTGGAAGTACTCCTAAGTCTCCTCCCTCAAGTCTGCAAACTTCCAGTTACTTCCAGAACCACACAGTAGTGAAATACACTGTTCTCTTGGCTGCTTTACAGTAACTCTTTGGGAAGGCTTCTAGCATGCAGCAGATGCAGACACTTCCTCTCCTGGGTTCCTGCCAAAGCATAAGACTTTTTCAAAATCCTGGGCTGTCTGAACAGTCTAGAATTTTCTCACTGTTTAAACAGATTTCTGCCATAATTTCTTCATAAATAAATGTTATTTCCAGCAAATACAAATGCTTTTGCTGTACTAACAGAAGGCTAATCAGAAATGTTGTCTAAACGTTTAACTCTGATGAGAAAGTTTACATTTGTCAGATAAGAGCTTATCATTTTTTTCACTGCTAAAATATATTTTGTCCCTAAAGTTTCTGTCAACTTTTATCATCCTTAAACCTCACAATGAATCAAGAACCATTAGCCTACAGAAATTACAAAAAAGAAGCTTGAAAACTGCTTTATTCTAGATGGAATAAAGAGTTATAATCAACAACAAAAAAAACAACAAAAGGAAAAGTTATTGGATCTCTGAAAGGAGAGAAGAATTTTTAAACTTAAAAATGATAACCTATCAAAAGCCAGATGGAATTACATACACAAAATAATTTAGGTTTATGTATGTTTTTAAAAAATTAACTACAAACTAGGAAACTAAAGAAAACAGAGCTCATTTAAGGAACTCCTACAAATCAGTAAGAAAACTACTAAGATGTTAGTAGATAAGTGGATTAAGAAACCAGAAAGCCACAAAAGAGGAACTATAGTTAACTAAACCCCCAAAAAACAAAAACAAAAACTCACTCATTGGTATTCAAGGACACAAAAAATTGAAATAAGATAGCCAGTTTTTGCCTATCAAATGAACAATTAAACAAATTTAACAACTTAATTTAAAATATCTAATGATAGTGTTATATGTCAAGAAACTTAAAGTGAACATATTCCTTACTTGTAAATTTAAATGAAAAACAAAGAGACGAAGGGAAGATGGCAGAAGAGTAAGACGCGGAGATCACCTTCCTCCCCACAGATACACCAGAAATACATCTATACGTGCAACAACTCCTACAGAGCACCTACTGAACTCTGGCAGAAGACCTCAGACCTCCCAAAAGGCAAGAAATTCCCCACGTACCTGGGTACGGCAAAAGAAAAAAGAATAAACAGAGACAAAAGGATAGGGACAGGACCTGGACCAGTGGGAGGGAGCTGTGAAGGAGGAAAGGTTTCCACACACTAGGAAGCCCCTTCGCGGGCGGAGACTGCGGGTAGCGGAGGGGGAAGCATCGGGGCCGCGGAGGAGAGCACAGCAACAGGGGTGCGGAAGGCAAAGCGGAGAGATTTCCGCACGGAGGATCAGTGCCGACCGGCACTCACCAGCCCGAGAGGGTTGTCTGCTCACCCGCCGGGGCGGCGGGGCTGGGAGCTGAGGCTTGGGCTTCGGTCGCAGCGCAGGGGGAGGACTGGGGTTGGCGGTGTGAACACAGCCTGCAGGGGGTTAGTGCACCACGGCTAGCCGGGAGGGAGTCCGGGAAAAACTCTGAACCTGCCGAAAAGGCAAGAGACTTTTTCTTCCCTCTTTGTTTTCTGGTGCACGAGGAGAGGGGATTAAGAGCACTGCTTAAAGGAGCTCCAGAGAAGGGCGCAAACCGCGGCTAAAAGCGCGGACCCCAGAGACGGGCATGAGACGCTAAGGCTGCTGCTGCCACCACCAGGAAGCCTGGGTGCGAGCACAGGTCACTATCCACACCCCCCTTCCAGGGAGCCTGTGCAGCCTGCCACTGCCAGGGTCCCGGGATCCAGGGACAACTTCCCCGGGAGAACGCACGGCGCGCCTCAGGCTGGTGCAACGTCACGGTGGCCTCTGCCACCGCAGGCTCGCCTCGCACTCCGTGCCCCTCCCTCCCCCCCACCCCCCC